>NW_027069469.1:1284875-1307375 GCF_002906115.3 Quercus suber | reverse complement strand
TTTAGAACAATGTTATGAATATCGTTTCGGAACCCGTTTTGGTTTGTCTAGTGAAACAAAATATTTTGGTACTGGCTAATTTCGGTGTACTGTTTCAGGGTGTTTCGAGGTTCCTAAAAATAATATCCTATTACTTTTTATATTTTTTTTAAAAAAAAAAACATAAAAGTTATATTTTCATACATTTATAAAATTTTTATTTTAAAATTAATCTAATTAATTCACTTAAAATATTATTATTTGAATTAGAGTACTAACTAATTTTTTAATGCAAAGGCAAATTTGAAATAAGCAAGTGGGTTCATAATTTGGCTAAAGCACACTGCCCAAACCAACTCTATTTACAACATTTTATTATTATTATATTTTTCCTCACCCGCCATATTTCACTTTCTTCCTATTTAAAATTTTTTTTTCTCTTGTTTTTTCTCATCTACACGTCTCTCAGTCCTTGATATTTACACTTCTCACTTTAATATTCTATCCCATCTTTATGAGACCTGCACATTAATTGACACACTATCTTATCTTTTCATGATTTCATCTTTCTTTTTATTTTTTTACTCTCACACGCAACTTATCTCAGTTTTCCTCTCAAGTCTATTCTCTCCTCTATTCTCTTCTCTCTCTTTTTGATGGACATCAAAATTTGTTAAGCATGATTGTGTGAGTCACAACATTCCTCTAGATCTGATATTGTTATTCTTCTACAACTCATCATATGAAGCAAAAGACTACAATGTGTTTGAGGAAAGGAACGATGGGAATTTTGGTCTATTATGAAGATCCAAGTTCAACTTTATGTGCAACAAACTCATACCGGCCGAATCTTTTATTTTGGGAAAAATTAATCGAAACAACTCGGAACTGCCGAAACACACCAGAATAGGCCGAAATCTTACTCGAGGTGGAATAGAGGGGCTTGCCGTTCCAGTTTGCTTGCCGGTCTGAAATTTCCAGGCCATTCCGACTGGAACGGAACAATATCCATAACATTGCTTTAGAAAACCCTCAAACCAGTCCCTCTCTAAATTACATTGAAACCTCCACCTCTAGTTAGCTCTGGATTTTGAAGAAATGATCAATCTTTGTTAAATTTACACAATCTTATAAATGACTTGAACTATTTAAGAATTATCTTAGAATGAGATTATTGTTAGGAGTATGATTAAATTATTAAATACATCATTTTCTGATAATTTAAGCTTATTATGGTATTGGAGTAAGAGATTTTGAGTTCAATTCGAGTTCAAATATTTAGTCTCACTTTTCATGCTCCACTCTATACTCCACAGATAAAAACATGACGTGTGTAGCCTAATTAATTCAATTCTAATTTTATTCATTTAATAGATTAAATACCCAAAATTAATTTTAAAAAAACTTAGCAAACCCCATCACCCCACCAGTCTACCACCTACGTTCACCACCATTGATCTACCACTACATAGCAAGCGACACTAGCAAGAGGTGGCCAACACCTTCGACGTTGCCGTTCACAGCTAATTTTTGCCTCCAACAAACCCATCTCTCTTCTACTTTATCCCTCTCAAACCCACCCACCACCACCACTCTATCACCCACAATCACGGCTAGCCACCCTTCTCAACGAACTCATCTCCCTTCTACCTACCACCAATTTTAGCTAAAAACAAATATCAAAATTGAACTTTTGGTTAAAACAACAATCCCATCAGTTTAAAGTAAAACCTTCAATATTATTTTGAAAATAAATGAGATTATTGCAAGTTGATTTGAGTAGTCACAACAAATCCTTAATAATCCTTCAATGTAAAGATGACAATGGTGGTGGGTGGGTGGGTGGCTTTGAGAGGGATGAAATGGAAGAGAGATGGGTTTCTCAGAGGCGGTGGTTGGCTATGAATGGCAACGACAAAGGCTTTGGCCACCTCTTGCTAGTGTTGCCCTTGAAGGTAAGTGGTGGACTGATGGGGAGATGGGGTTCGCTAGGTTTTTTGTGGTGGTGGGTGGGTGGGTGCGTGGGTTTTGAGAGGGACGAAGTGGAAGAGAGATGGGTTTGTTAGAGGCAGAGGTTAGCCGTGAATGGCAACATTGAAGATGTTGGCTACCTCTTGCTAGTGTCATCATTGATGTAGTGGTGGACCATTGGTGGTGAACATAGGTGGTGGACTGGTGGGGTGATGGTTTTTTTTTTTTTTTTAATATTAATTTTGGGTATTTGATTATTAAATAAATAAAATTAGAATTGAATTAATTAGGTTACACATGGCATGTTTTATTTGTGGAGCATAGAGGGGGAAAATGGACTTTTGCCCTTAATTTTTAAACTATGCAGCAATTTGTCCTTATTTTCAAACTATTAAGGTATATGTCCCTGTTTTAGAACTCGATTTTCTGAAAATCAAGCTCCCCTTATAACTTGAGTTTTCTTATTACCAATCCAATTATTATCGATCGGTATTTCAAGTTTTCTTATTAGTGTTGATCGGTATTAATTGGGAATTATTAGTACTAATCAGTATTAATTGAAATATGATTAATACTGATTGGTATTAATTGAAACATAAATAATACCAATTGGTATTAATATGATTTCCCTCCAAAAAATGCTCAAAAACCATTATGAATTTTCAGCAGCAAATTGAATCACATTTTTGGCCCAGTAAACATTGAAATTTGGTTTTCTCTATTTCTGGAAAGGTTGTAGAGAATTAAATTTCCATTAAAAGAAAAACCAATCCCAAATCAATTGGAATTATGAGCAGAAAGTTATAGCCAAAACACTAGACAGGTGCAGAAGATAACTCAAAAATGGTAAAGCCAAGTTATAAGGNCTTAATTTTAGGCTTTTATTATTTAGAACGTTTTTAGCTATTTTTCCTATTTTGGATCTGCTAATTTCAGACCAAATCAACTTTTATTTAGGGTTTTATTATTTAGTACGTTTTTTATATTTTCTATTTCCAGTCATGTCATATAAATAGCATGCACTCATTGTAATAGAGAAATTAGTGAATAAAAATCAGAAAAGGTGAGGCTTTGCTCTTCTTTTGGTTCTTCAAGAACTGTGAACTTATCAGGGATTCTTCCTTGTGGCTTCAAACTTTATACCTTTGGTTCGTGATTCATTATAATCATTGGGTCAAGGTCTATTACTTATACCTTTGGTTCGCGTTTATTATAAACGTTGGGTCAAGGTTTCTAAAAAAAAAAAAAAAAAAAAGGCTCTCTAGCCATAAATAAGCCATATCGTACTGCCTAAGGTCACGGGTTGGGTTTGTGCCCAATCCGGAACCAACCTGATCACTTTGGGTCTCCAATACCTGGACCTGCTGCTGACCAGTAGAAAGAGGCGATTCAGGTGGTCAAATGCCTTTAGTTTCCGGTCGGGTCTTGATTAGTTTTAGATTGTGCAAAATGTCGCTGACTTTTGCAGAAATCAGCTTGTTTTTGCCAAAATCTATTGGTTTTTGCCGAATCTAGCTGAATCTCAAAGAGATCAAGCTAGATCTCGATGAGATCTCGGTGAAAACAGGCTGGATCTTGATAGATTGGACAAAACAGACTGGCCAACCACTCCAAACAGCGAAGAACAACAAGTTTCCAGTGTGTAGATGGTCGGGTCGGTTAGAAATTGGTTTTCCATGCTTATACCCATCAATTGACCCACACGTTTCGGGTTTTGGGGGAGGAGACCCGTTGCTAACCATTTTTGAGTCGGAGCAGTCGAGTTGGTCGAGTATTGGGTTTGGTTAGACATCCCTAGTAGTGCCTATAGTTCCGCAATGACTATTAGCAAATAGCAATTACTTTAGAACAATGTTATGAATATCGTTTCGGAACCCGTTTTGGTTTGTCTAGTGAAACAAAATATTTTGGTACTGGCTAATTTCGGTGTACTGTTTCAGGGTGTTTCGAGGTTCCTAAAAATAATATCCTATTACTTTTTATATTTTTTTTAAAAAAAAAAACATAAAAGTTATATTTTCATACATTTATAAAATTTTTATTTTAAAATTAATCTAATTAATTCACTTAAAATATTATTATTTGAATTAGAGTACTAACTAATTTTTTAATGCAAAGGCAAATTTGAAATAAGCAAGTGGGTTCATAATTTGGCTAAAGCACACTGCCCAAACCAACTCTATTTACAACATTTTATTATTATTATATTTTTCCTCACCCGCCATATTTCACTTTCTTCCTATTTAAAATTTTTTTTTCTCTTGTTTTTTCTCATCTACACGTCTCTCAGTCCTTGATATTTACACTTCTCACTTTAATATTCTATCCCATCTTTATGAGACCTGCACATTAATTGACACACTATCTTATCTTTTCATGATTTCATCTTTCTTTTTATTTTTTTACTCTCACACGCAACTTATCTCAGTTTTCCTCTCAAGTCTATTCTCTCCTCTATTCTCTTCTCTCTCTTTTTGATGGACATCAAAATTTGTTAAGCATGATTGTGTGAGTCACAACATTCCTCTAGATCTGATATTGTTATTCTTCTACAACTCATCATATGAAGCAAAAGACTACAATGTGTTTGAGGAAAGGAACGATGGGAATTTTGGTCTATTATGAAGATCCAAGTTCAACTTTATGTGCAACAAACTCATACCGGCCGAATCTTTTATTTTGGGAAAAATTAATCGAAACAACTCGGAACTGCCGAAACACACCAGAATAGGCCGAAATCTTACTCGAGGTGGAATAGAGGGGCTTGCCGTTCCAGTTTGCTTGCCGGTCTGAAATTTCCAGGCCATTCCGACTGGAACGGAACAATATCCATAACATTGCTTTAGAAAACCCTCAAACCAGTCCCTCTCTAAATTACATTGAAACCTCCACCTCTAGTTAGCTCTGGATTTTGAAGAAATGATCAATCTTTGTTAAATTTACACAATCTTATAAATGACTTGAACTATTTAAGAATTATCTTAGAATGAGATTATTGTTAGGAGTATGATTAAATTATTAAATACATCATTTTCTGATAATTTAAGCTTATTATGGTATTGGAGTAAGAGATTTTGAGTTCAATTCGAGTTCAAATATTTAGTCTCACTTTTCATGCTCCACTCTATACTCCACAGATAAAAACATGACGTGTGTAGCCTAATTAATTCAATTCTAATTTTATTCATTTAATAGATTAAATACCCAAAATTAATTTTAAAAAAACTTAGCAAACCCCATCACCCCACCAGTCTACCACCTACGTTCACCACCATTGATCTACCACTACATAGCAAGCGACACTAGCAAGAGGTGGCCAACACCTTCGACGTTGCCGTTCACAGCTAATTTTTGCCTCCAACAAACCCATCTCTCTTCTACTTTATCCCTCTCAAACCCACCCACCACCACCACTCTATCACCCACAATCACGGCTAGCCACCCTTCTCAACGAACTCATCTCCCTTCTACCTACCACCAATTTTAGCTAAAAACAAATATCAAAATTGAACTTTTGGTTAAAACAACAATCCCATCAGTTTAAAGTAAAACCTTCAATATTATTTTGAAAATAAATGAGATTATTGCAAGTTGATTTGAGTAGTCACAACAAATCCTTAATAATCCTTCAATGTAAAGATGACAATGGTGGTGGGTGGGTGGGTGGCTTTGAGAGGGATGAAATGGAAGAGAGATGGGTTTCTCAGAGGCGGTGGTTGGCTATGAATGGCAACGACAAAGGCTTTGGCCACCTCTTGCTAGTGTTGCCCTTGAAGGTAAGTGGTGGACTGATGGGGAGATGGGGTTCGCTAGGTTTTTTGTGGTGGTGGGTGGGTGGGTGCGTGGGTTTTGAGAGGGACGAAGTGGAAGAGAGATGGGTTTGTTAGAGGCAGAGGTTAGCCGTGAATGGCAACATTGAAGATGTTGGCTACCTCTTGCTAGTGTCATCATTGATGTAGTGGTGGACCATTGGTGGTGAACATAGGTGGTGGACTGGTGGGGTGATGGTTTTTTTTTTTTTTTTAATATTAATTTTGGGTATTTGATTATTAAATAAATAAAATTAGAATTGAATTAATTAGGTTACACATGGCATGTTTTATTTGTGGAGCATAGAGGGGGAAAATGGACTTTTGCCCTTAATTTTTAAACTATGCAGCAATTTGTCCTTATTTTCAAACTATTAAGGTATATGTCCCTGTTTTAGAACTCGATTTTCTGAAAATCAAGCTCCCCTTATAACTTGAGTTTTCTTATTACCAATCCAATTATTATCGATCGGTATTTCAAGTTTTCTTATTAGTGTTGATCGGTATTAATTGGGAATTATTAGTACTAATCAGTATTAATTGAAATATGATTAATACTGATTGGTATTAATTGAAACATAAATAATACCAATTGGTATTAATATGATTTCCCTCCAAAAAATGCTCAAAAACCATTATGAATTTTCAGCAGCAAATTGAATCACATTTTTGGCCCAGTAAACATTGAAATTTGGTTTTCTCTATTTCTGGAAAGGTTGTAGAGAATTAAATTTCCATTAAAAGAAAAACCAATCCCAAATCAATTGGAATTATGAGCAGAAAGTTATAGCCAAAACACTAGACAGGTGCAGAAGATAACTCAAAAATGGTAAAGCCAAGTTATAAGGGGAACTTGATTTTCAAAAAATCGAGTACTAAAAGAGGGACATGCTGTTATATAGTTTCAAAATAGGGATAAATTGCTGCATATTTTAAAAATTAAAGAAAAAATCTCATTTTCTCCGAGTATAGAGTAGAACATGAAAAGTGAGATGAGAGATTTGAACTCATTCAATCCCTATCTCTACCTCACCTCTCATTTAAATGTTAAAAATCACATGTGTTAGGCACACTTATCAAGGGAAATTTAGACCCAAACGCAAGGGGGAATGTTGAAACTTGAAATTATAATTAAATAATTAAATTCACAATTTCTTAATCACTTAAAACTTTTAAGATAATTGACAATTTTTCATAAAGTGAGAGTCTCAAAAACCTTCATATTAATAGTAATTTTTCATGAAGTGAAAGTGAGAGTCTCAACAACCTTCATATTAATGCACTCTTCAAGAATATTTAATTAGGCACCTCTTATTGGAAAACAACTCTTATCCATGTAACCAGAGAGTCTACACTCAAACCAAGAAAACAACACTCAAAGGATCTTATTATGATCTTAGAAGCATAGGAAGAAGTTCCATTCAAATGTAGCCATTTAGGAAGAGGTTTAGAAAAGGAAGAGATCAAAGCAGCAAGAATTCCAAGTCTGTTCTAGAAGGTCATTGAGAAACGACAGTCTCCTAATACGTGGAAAGTAGATTCAATTTCTCTATTACAAATGGAGCAGTGTTGATTAAGAATTAAACTCCTTGAACCCAATACTTCTTTGATAAGAGCAGAACCAAGGAAAAGTTTGTATTCTCTAGGTTGTGTTAGCTTTCCAAATCCAAACTGTCCCAGAAAGGAGGAAAGTTGAAAGGATTTAAGCCTTTTACAAGGAGAGATGTAGATTTTAGAGAGAAATTTCCATCTTTGGTAGAAGATTAGGCAAAAAAATTCATTTCCTGTACCCGTGAGAATTGAGATTCAAAGGATTGGCCTGTAAAGTTTGGATGAGGTTACGTGCTTGAACTAGTGTAGTAGAACAAAGGAGAGAGCATGCAAATTCTAACTTGTGTCTTCATTCAGTACCTAACTAACACATGTCCCTCTTGTCCCGATTAAAACTTAAAACGGCCCAAGTAAATAAGATTGAAAAGGCCCTAGAAACGACCAATGATCTTTCCAAAATAAAAGCTTTTCACTTGTATCCAAAGCAAACAAAAAAAAAAAAAAACCCTAAAGTTAGTTCCTTATGATAAATTAGAATTTGATTTTCAATAGCTATCATATAATTATGTAAAAATATAAATGTTAAAAAATTAGAAAAAAAATTAGAACATTTATGGGCAAAACATTCAGATTTTACTCCATCAAAAGGTTTTTATTTATTTATTTAATTTTCAAATATTTATTTATATGGTTTTCAGACTCGGACTGTTTAATGAATCTCAAAAGAAAGAGATTCAAGGTTTTTGAGGTTAGATCAAGTGTAGACACAACATTTTGTACCCCTTACGACTCGGGCTTTCATTCCCCAATGATGCTGAAACTAAGAGACAAGGTTGATTTAGGGCCCAATCGGATATTAAATTGACTTGAAGAATATTAAAATGAAAAATATAACTTTTAATGAGCAAATAAATCTATTTTTGTAAAAGTAAAGCCAAGAAAGCCCTTGGCATACACACGCAGGAATCAGCCTGCGCGCGCAGTCATGATGCATGCGCTTGTAGGCCTGATCCTGCGCGCGCATGTAGGATTCCAGAAACATAAAAAAGTAAGTTTTCTACATTAATTATAAGGTTTGGAATAAATCCCACATTGTTTGGAAGCCGTTCCAAGCACTATTTTTTTCACTATATAAAGCCTTACATGGTACATGTTCAAAACACACAGAAATCCCACAGGAAAAACCTAAGATTCACTAGAAAATAATGAATTAAAAGGGGGTTTTTTACAAAACATCCTCAAGTCAATTTTATTTGATTGAGACCTTTTTTGGCCCCAATCCTTTGAATTTGAGATTACTAATCGCTTGTTTTAATGACTTGTGATAGATTAGGCTGAGGAGAACGGTCAAAATCAAGCTTGTAAAGCTTCTCATTTGAGGTATTGAGTCACATACTTTCTTTATATTTCTTTTTCTTTTCTACTTTTCTTTTTGAATTTTAATCTTGTTTTCTATGTAGCTTATGTTTGTGTATGCCTGTTTAGGTTAGTTTTATAATTCTTTTCATGTTTTATGCATGTTAGGTTGTGTTAGGATATATGTGATTCACTTATTAGGAACATATGTCACTATTTTATGTAATTAGCTAATTCTTTGACAAAATGCACTTTACTTATATTTGAGTAGATCTAAGATGTGTTTAATACTTTAGTATTTGAGTAGATCTAGGATATGTTTAATATTTCAAGAAACTTTGTTTCAAGATCAAGTGTTGAAACTATGCAAGTCTGTCCAAAATTCAAGCTGAAAAGTGCAAGTTAATTAAAGCTCGACAGATAGAGGTGTCGTAGATAGTTAGTATCTATTGAGCTTAAAGAGTTGTTCCAGCCCCGTGGCTCAACAGCTGCTCGACAGATGGCTATCTGTCGAGTTTATGAAATTTAGATTTTCTGTTTTGTTTTTCACTCAATCTGTGATTGTATGTTTGAGCTTTCTTTTCTCACAACCCTAGACATATAAAATGATTATTTTAAGGGCCGTCAAAGTGGACACAAGTTGCACAAGAGTTGACCAAAGTTTGTTTAAGCAAATTGTGACCGGAGGCAGAATTTGCCCTAGTTTATTATTCTTGTGAAGAAGTTGTTGTGTTTGTGCACCATAGGTTTTGTAATCAAGCTTCTTCTGGATCTTCATTGTGTAGATGAATTGAAGAACTTTGCAGCCAACAACTCTCTCTAATTGGTGATTGAAGTTGCGTACTGGGATCTGTGCAATTGGTTAGTCACGTATTGGGAGCTGTGCATTACAAGGAGAGATTGTCACTACTGAACAAGTCCAATTGAGTATTGGGTTAAGAGTTCAACTGTAGGTTGGTATAAAGTACTAGGATTCCTTTACTTGTAACCGCTTGTTATGATAATAGTGGATTCTCGGGAATGGTGACCTTAAAATCATCCGATGGAGTTTTTATCGTATTGGTTTTCCCCATTTGTAAATAAATCATTGTGTCAATTTATTTTCCGCTGCATACTTAGTTTAATTGGTGTTTTGTTTGTGCTATCACGTGTTTTGCATGTTAATTTGATTAATTAATAAACTTGGCTAATTAATCACAATGGATCAATACGTTTTTGGCCTATCAAGTGGTATTAGAGCAGGCACACTTTGATTAGGGTTTATTCTTTGCTGTGTGATCCATTGACCCCTGTTTGTCATGGATAGAGGACAATCTCTTATTATACCTTCATTGTTTGATGGTACTAACTAAGTATACTGGAAAGTACGCATAAGAGCTTTCTTGCAGTCTCTAGATGACTAGGTGTGGCAAGCTGTAGAGATTGGCTGGACCAAGCCAAAGGAAGTGCCGACCGATTGGGATGATGCTAAGATCAAGGCGGCAAATTTCAACAGCAGAGCATTGAATGCCTTATTCAGTGCTGTCACCAATGAGGAATTCAAGAAGATATCCTCCACTGAAATTACTAAGGAAGCATGGACCATCCTCCAGACAACCTATGAGGGAACAAAGGCTGTCAAGGACTCGAAACTTCAAAGGCTCACTACTAGCTTTGAAGAGATAAAGATGGAGAAGGATATGTCGTTTTATGAGTTCTATGCCAAGCTCAAGGACATAGTGAACTCAGCTTTCAATCTTGGGGAAACCATTCCTGAACCCAAGATTGTGAGAAATGTACTCAGATCTCTACCTGAGAGATTCCATGCAAAGATCATTGCGATTGACGAATCAAAAGACATTGACAAGATTGCTTTGATAGAGTTGGTTGGTAATTTGCAAACCTATGAGTTAGGTTTAACAAGAATTGGCAAGTCAGGTAAGGGCAAAAGCATGACATTGAAGGCCAAGAGCAGTGATACTGATGAGTCTTCAGATGATAGAGATTCTAAGATGAAATCTTACATCACCAAGCAATTCAAGAAATTTATGAAGAATGCAAATGGAAAGGATTTCGACAAGGACCATAGGCAATCTAGCTCCTCACAGTTTAAGAGCCAAGACAAAGGGAAGAAGGATGCTAGGGATGGCGGTCAGTATACTGTTCCTTCAGGACCAAAGTACTTTAGGTGTCAAGGTTTCGGTCATATGAAACAAGAGTGCCCTACATATCTCAAAACCATTGGAAAAAGCAAGGCACTTGCTGTTACCTTGAATGACACCGAGCCTGAGGATGATTCTGACAATAAGGATGACGAAATCCTGAATGCCTTCACTGCCACTGTCAATCCTACTGAGGGGATTATTGAAGATGTAGATGAAGAAGAGGAATTGGTAGAGTCCAAGTTTGAGAAGATGGATGAACAAGATGACATATACACAGCCTATGCAAAGTTGTACAAGGTCTCAGAAAAGTATGGGAAGTTGTATAGGTTGACCACCAGGAAGCTCAGTGATGTGGAGCTTGAGCGTGAAGAGCTTTCCACAAAGTTTGATGAATCCAGTTAAACTATTGGAGTATTAAGGGTTGAGAATAACTTCTAGGCTGAGAAGATCAAGAAGCTTGAGGTAGAATTGTTTCAAGTCAGAGCTCAACTGGAAAGGACTTTAAGTGCTAAGCTCAATGAAATGCTTAGTCTTCAGAAATCTGCTTCAAATCGAACCGATTTAGGGTATGATTTCTCTTCTCCTATTATTGCTTCTACTAGTTCTACTATTTTTGTTCCTCTTACTAATAATGTTGAAATTGAGAACACTAATGTAAAAACTGTTTTAGCCAGTGAGAACATAAACAATGGTAAATCTATTTTAGGAGCACCTCATAAGCAGGATAAGAAAGAAGCTAAAAACCCCAGGGCTAAGAAAGCTAACTCTCAAAAGTTTAAATAGAAGAAGTAGCATCTTTGTCATCACTGTGGAGTAGTTGGTCATACTCGACCTAATTGCTATAAGTGGCTAGCTACTCAACAGAGCAACGACATAATAGCATTTGGAAGTTAGAATCAGCTTCAGTCCTCTCTTGCTTCTTGGAGATCTTCTTAAAGCCCTCAAGTTCCTTTCGAACTTGAATGGTTTCAATTCTTCACCTCACCGTCGGTTCAAGGGTTTAATTAAAGGAAAGGTTTTTCTAAGGTGTGGAAGGAAAAGGGCTCCAAATGATTCTATCACTTTCTTTTCTCTTTTCTTGTTTTTGTTTGCATTACTTATGTGTTTTGCTTTACTATTTTGAGTCAGTCTAATTTTTATACTTTGGTTTGTTTAACATGTTTTTGTCTGTTTCATTTTTGCTTATTTTGTTTTTAATATAAAAATAAAAATAAAAATTTGAAAAATACAAAAACAGTGTATGTTTTGTGTACATTGGTTCTTGTGTACCTTGGATGGCGATTGAAATAAAGTTTTCTAAACTTTGTATCTTTTGTAACTTAGATGAGCATCTCTATGTACAACTAAGCAAGTGAGTTTTGTGGCTTGTGCTTGTAATGAGTAAGATTAAGTAATCTTTTGTACTTAACACTTGTATCACTCTTTTTGACGGAAAGGACTAGAAAATTTTAAGAGAAAGGCATAAATAACCATCTCACCATTGTTGCCTGCCAATCATGAAATGACATCTATATGCTTTGGCATAACAAAAGGGCAATGTTAATGACATTTGTGTGCTTCGGCATAGCAAAATTGGAACGTCAAATGCTTAACATAATTGGGTATTTCTTTTCTATCTTTCATATGCCTATGCATGGTTTGCTTAAAAGAAAAGTATGCAAAGAAAAATCAAAAGCAAAAAAGAATAAAAATGCTTTATATATGACAAGCGTATATTCTAGGAGATGTGGGAGTTATAGGACGTACCTCGAAGGTGATAGTCCCCATCAAACAGTTATGATTGTGTGTGAGTTAAAGTGATTTTCTTATATCTCAAATCATCATAGCATGTATACATTTATGCAATCTTGTGATGTTTTTCACACACAACACGCAATATTCTTTGCTACTCTTGATACATGTGCATGTACAATGTGATTTGGTAATCACAAGGTTTTACATGTGTTAATGTGTGCTTACTAAATTGTCTTGACTTATTTTTTAAATATAAAATTGGTTAGACTTATTTAGTGTGTGTGTGTGTATTTTTGAGATCCATGTACTTAAAATTGTTGTTGAGAGACGATTTTGAGAGTCTAAAATGTTGATTGGATCATTGGTTGAGCTGCATACTTGATTGCATTCATATCTGTGTTTTTCCTTTCTTGAAAAATTGTTTTTAAGCAATCTCGACAGCTACTCGACATCTCCTCGACACCTAGCTTATCTGTCGAGCTCTTAAGCTATTTCTTATCGCAATCTCAACACCTCTCGACAGCTAGGTGGATCGATCAAGAAAGCTCTTGTCCTCTCGTTAGCTTCTTGACAGCTGAATCTGTCGACGCCTTTCTTGACACCTTTCTCGACACCTCTCGACAGCTCTATCTATCGAGATTTACTGACCTTCTATATAAAGGTTCATCGCGATCCATTCCTCACTTTTCTCGATCTCTTTCTCGACAGACTCGTCTTTTCACCTTCCAAACCTCTCTCACTCACTCCAAACTTCTTCCTCAAGGTTTCTTCAAGGTTTTTCCAAGTTTTTCTTCACTTGGTGAGTTTCTAATTTCTAATTTTCATGCATTTCATGTTTTGAAACCTAGGTTTTGGGGTTTTTTTTGAAAAAATTTTGGGGTTTTTCAAAATTGATGAGTTTTTGTTGAAATTTTGGGATGGGTTTTTGCTTAAATGTGTTCAAAATCTCATACATTGCATCACATTTGTATTATAACAATATTATCATGCATTTTAGGGTCCGTTGTTTTGGGTGTAAATGGTTTCAAGAAATCATTTTCAGTAAAATAGGCTGTTTGGCTGGTTTTGAAAATAGAATTTTCCGGAAATTATTTTCATTTGATCGTAAAAAAGAAGCTTTGACCCCAGAAATGAATTTCAGTTCCTATTTTCACTTCAAATAGTTTCCGGACCGAGAGAGAGAGAGAGAGAGAGAGAGAGAGAGAGAGAGAGAGAGAGAGAGAGAGAGTGTGTGTGTGTGTGAGCGAGAGGAAGAAGAGGGAGCCCAAATCACGCCTTCGACGTCGCCGGTGAACCCCGAGCTCCAGTCCGATGTTCGCACGCACCAGATCGCACCGGTCTCGTCGATCACAGCACCATGCTAATTGCATCGCGCCGCTCAATCTCGCCGCTCGATCTCGCCTCCGCTCGATCTCATCGCCCTCTCGATCTCGTCGTTACCTATGATCGATCTCGTCGCCCATGACCCATGACCGATCTCTCCCTTTCCATCCATTTTTTATCATTCTCTCTTCCTTGCTCTCTTAGTTTGACCGAATGGTGGATTTGATCAAATGGTGTTGTTGTGATTTTTGTTTTTTTAAGTTTATATGTTAAAATAAAATATTATAAAATTTGTTTGGTAACTGAGAAAATGGGTGAGAAAATGTGAGAAAGTAGTAGGAAAATAGTATTTTCAGAATGCAACCAAACACATGAAAACATTTTTTAGAAAAATTTTCATAATGCAACCAAACATTTAGAAAGTATTTTCCTCTCCCGAAAATAGCATTTCTAGAAAATATTTATTTTCTGGAAAATATTTTACAGGAACTAAACACAGCCTAAGATGTGTGCAATTGATTGTGTGTTGGTAGGATTGGATTAGGCTAAGCCCATGATGCTTTTTATATTGCATGTCATATGTTCATGCATTTCGTATGCATACGTACTCCCTTTTCAATATACTTACTATATTTGAATTGTGTTGGGACTTTTCTGATTGTCTCTCTTTCTCCCTTTCTCTTTGTTTGCGTTAGTCTATGTCTATGGCACCTAAACGCAAGTCTACTCCGTTCTAGAACTCTCTTCGTTCTAGGGCATCCACTTCCTTTGATCCTACTCCATCACATAATTGGTTCCGTGATGAGGATGCCCGGAAGGTCTTCTTGGAGAACTTTTCTTGACGAGGCATTCATTCTGAACGCCAAGTCATCCTGGTAGACTTCGTCGACATTGATCTACCCAATGTCATTCACAGTCAGGGAAAGGAGTCATGTGTGACATCCCAGTCACTTGTCCATTTGTACTGATCAAGGAGTTTTACTCCAACATGCATGAATTTGATATTTCACTACCTCTCTTTCATACTCACGTTCGAGGTACACGCATTACTGTCACACCTCAAATTGTTGCAGATGTGCTTTGTGTTCCTATGGTAGAGTTTCCAAACTATCCTGGTTATGAGTGTCTGAAAACTGTGTCCAAGGATGAGCTTAAGTCTGCTTTTTCTGAGCGTCCTTCTAAGTGGGGTGAGCGTCAGTTCACTTACTATTTGGACTTTGCTAAAGGTCCTTGATTTTGAACATGGTCATGACTTTTGTTCTTCACCCTCTTTCGCACTATAACTCTATCACAGAGCCTTGTGCTCACTTTTTGCTGTCCCTTCTTGAGCATTTTACTATAAATTTTCCTTCTCACTTTATTCTTTCTATCATAGATGTTTATAGGGATTTGGCATCCCGTGATAAGCTCATCTTTCCTTCGGCTATCGCAAGGATCTTACACCACTTTTTTGTTCCCTTTCCAGCGTCCGACCACTTTACCCATATTTGTGCCATAGACGCCGCTACTGTTAAATGTAGCGAGGCACAGTTTAGGTCGAGGCAGTCTGGGTCAGCAGCTCCTCCCTCCTGTTTGACTCCATCTCGATTTGCTTCATCCACAGGCGCTCCCTTTTCTTCTACGAGTGATGTGACTCTTGCGGACATCATGATGCAGCTGTAGCAAATGGAGGCTTGCCTCGACATTCTCAATGATGAGTTGTGTCAGGTGAACACTCATATGGGTTGTATTACACGACGGCAGGCGATCATGGGTGGCTTTGTCTCTTATTCTCCGCTTACTCCAGAGGCTTCTTATGTTGAGGATAGTGATGGTGATGATGCTTCCGAGGATAATGATGATGGAGATGCTAGCTCTTCTGGTTCTGATGTGATGTCTACTTGACACTCTTACCCTTTGTCACTCTGACAAAAAAGAGGGAGTAGTTTTGTATATGAGAGTAGTCATACTTAGGGAGAGAGTTAGTATAGGACATTTTTGTTAGGGGAGTGTTGATATCTGAGGGATGTAGTGAGAATTATATGTATCTTTTTCTTTTCTCTACTTATACATTTATTCTTGTACCTTGGGTCTTGTGACCCTCATTAACATTTATTGTACTTATTTTCTTTATATGTTGATGTATGTTTCTTTCAGCTACCCTTACATATGCTGTTTCTTTTCTCTCTTTATGCACATGTTTCTTATTACGTGTATGCAATCTATTATTTCTGTTTCACATAAAGATGCCTTGATGAGTTTTGTTTAAAGTGTTTCAGAAATACAAGTTGTCAAAGTCTACTTGTTATAAACTCTCTTCTTATAAATTTTTTCAAGAGTTTGCGTTAGGATAGATTTTATTGTATTCAACAAGTGAATATGAGTTGAGTGATTTACGACTTCTCTCATATGTTCATTTGTTAGTTGTGATTTTATCACGAATTGCCAAAGAGGGAGATTGTTACTACAGAATAAGTCTAATTGGGTATTGGGGTAAGGGTTTAACTGTAAGTTTGTATAAGGTACTGGGATTCATTTACTTATAATCGTTTGTTGTGATAATAGTGGATTCTCAGGAGTGGTGACCTTAAAATCACTCGGTAGAGTTTTTGTCGTGTAGGTTTTCCCCATTCGTAAACAAATCACTGTGTCAATTTATTTTTCGCTGTATACTTAGTTTAATTGGTGATTTGTTTGTGCTACCACACGCTTTGCATGTTAATTTGATTAATTAATAAACTTGGTTAATTAATCAATTAATTAATCATAATAGGTTAATACGTTTTTGGCCTATTAGGTTGTTAGATTTTCATTTTTAAGTTTTGCTATGTTTTTGTGCTTTTTGGTTTTTTGAGCGAAAGGCTGCATACACATAATCTTCCCTGCACATGCAGGCTTGATTATGCGCACATAAGCTTGTTCTTGTGTGTGCAAGCCACAGCCCAGAAACCATAATTTTATTTGTTTATTGCTTCTGTTTTCACATGTTTGTGTTGTTTAAGCTTCTTTTAATATGTTTTATGCTCCATAAGTTTTTGTTTGCTTTGTTCATATGCTTGCTTTTCCTTAACATGCTTAGATTAGGGTTTTACACTTGTTCCTTGTTTAAATACTATGAACATGAATTCACATGTCCATGCACAATGCCATAGGTGCTAAGATGCTGCAAGGTAAGTAAGATAAGTCATGCATTCACATAAACATGCATGTTGTTCATTCAATCCCCTCTTGATATACGTGTACAAAGTTGATGCCATGTTTTTGATCCATGTTGATGTTTATGCCTTGCCACCATGATTGGTTGCTGCTTGTTTGAGATGAATGGTATGATAGGGTCTCATATGCTAGGGTTTATTTATTTGGGTGTAGGTTTGGCTCCTTATTGCTTTATGGATAGATATGATACGTTTTGGGATGATGATGCCATGTTGTATGCTTAGATGTATGCTAGTGTGTGTGTGAGTATAGATACAAATATTGAAAATGTTTTTAATGAGGTTAAAATATTCACAATGATGGGTCACCAACCTTAGGGTTGGGCGATTTTAGGTGCCTAACACTTTTCTAAGAGCAAATCTAAACTTTGAACCTATATCTTTGGTAATAAGATCAATGGTCATTCCTCGAGAGAATGCTATATTTATGGTGATGGGAATCAACTAAGTATAACTCGTCCTTGGTTGTCGTCCATGACTTGACCATGCCCAAAGCAAACCATCCAAGAATGAGAATATGCATGAACAATGCCCATCTGTTTATAACAATATGATCTAGTTTAAAGGAAGTTCTCCATGGATGGCTTTATCTATAGACGACTAGACCTATGGCTGGCCAAATTATACTTTGTAAATTCTACAAAGAATCCTCCAAAGGTTCTACATAAACAATACATGACACGTTGCTCTTAATACATGGAAGGAATTCCTCGCACTTCGCTTCACGTACTCCATTTTCTCCATTAACCACCAACATGACCTATGATGGTCATCTAACTCTTTATAAAATGAGCAAATCCCATTCACTCAAGGTAAGTTCTTACCATTTACTATTTTCCATCCTTGTGTTCTAGAGAGAAAACTGATTGAACCGTCGGAAGGTCCTTGATCAAGTCACACCGGTCACCTTTGACAGTTCTTTCTTTCTTTTTAGGACTTACAGCCATTATCAAAGTCTAAAGTATTTCAGGCTACTAATTTTCGTACATCATTAGTTGGCACCATCTATGGGAAAGAGAGGAGTTTAAAAGTTTAACTTCTTCGTTTTCCAAGATAAAAAGGCTGCATAGTTCAGACTAGGTCAATGACCACTAGTCCAAGACACCAAGAGAGTGGAAACGCCTCTAATCACCCAAATCGTGCACCCCCACCCCCCATGACTGTCCCTACAACAGCTACAGTCCATGGCAACAGCGATGGTAAAACTAACATAAAAGAATCAAAAGTTAACTAGAGAAGTTAACAGACAACGTCAACAACATGGTGGAGAACGAGGTCAAAATTCGGGAAATGAAGGTGTTGAGAACAATGCTGAAGGAGACCAGTCAAAGGGGTATCGTCACTCATAGGGTACCACATTTGGAGAGAGAGATGGACCAGATGAAAAGAGCCATGAAGAGATGAAGAATTCCATGAGGAGAGCAAACCATGTAGATGATCTTGTCCACAAGACAGATTCCCCCTTTGTTGCGTCCATCACCAGTCATCCCTTGCCTTCTAAGTTCAAAATGCCTACACTGGATTCATATGATGGGACGCGTGATCCTTGCGATCACATTGCCACATTCAAGACGACTATATATCTCTAAGGTGTTTTAGATGAAATTATGTGCAAAGTCTTCCCTACCACACTAAAAGGACCAGTTAGAGTGTGGTTTAGAAAGTTACTACCAAATATCATAACTTTGTTCTAGGAGTTAAGTAAGTTGTTTGTTAACAACTTCGTAGGTGGAAAAAGGTAGAAACGTTCCTAGTTCAATTTGTTGAGCATAGAGCAAGGAGAGAATAAGAGTCTATGCCCTTTCATTAGCCGTTTTAACAAAGAAGCCCTATTAGTAGACGAGATGGATGACAAGATCCTTTTAGTAGCCTTCTACAGTGGAGTCAGTTCAGACTTATTCATCTTAAGCTATATGATCAATAGTCGCAGATGATGGCTGAATTGATACATTCAGCCCAAAGTTTCATGAACGCAGAAGATGCGATTATTGCTAAGAAAAAGAAGAAAGGTGGGCGGCTAGACAATGGATATATACACCATCTAAAGCAAGGCTCTCGTCCAAAAAAAGCTAAAGTAAGGGAGATAGGAGATCATGATGGAAAAAAAGTAGGGATGTCCTCAGGACGATACTCCAATTACACTCCTTTGAATACTCCACTTGACCAATTGTTAATGCAAATTAAAGATGATCCATCCTTGAAATGGCCTGAAAGGATGAACGGAGATCCTAGCAAGTGGAGTAAAAGCAAGTACTATCACTTTCATTATGACAATGGATATGATATAGATGAATGTTATGACTTAAAACAGCAGATTGAACTTCTTATCAAATAAAGAAAGTTAAAAAATTTTCTTAGACAAGACCACAAGGATGAGAGACAGCCAATGAAGGGTAAGGAAGAGGAACCAGTACGTCCACCGTTTGGAGTAATAAAGATCATTGTATGGGGTCAACAGGAAGCTTGTCCAGAGCCAAGAAGACTTATCTACGGGAAGTTCAGACTATCCAGATAACTAGACAACCATCAAGGATGAAAAAAGATGATGAGCCAACTATTATTTTCATAGATGAAGATGCAAGATGACTGCATCATCCTTATGATGATGCGATTGTCATTACTTTGACAATTACAAATTATACAACTAGAAGGGTGTTAATAGATAATGGGAGTTTAGTAGATATCCTCTACTATCCAGCCTTCCAACAAATGAGAATCAACAAGGAGTTACTTTGTCCAGTAAATGTGCCATTGATCAGGTTTGGAGGCATGAAGGTTCTACCAATAGGTACCATCTCCTTATCAGTCATGGTTGACTCTTACCCAAGAAAAATCAATAAGGAAGTTAATTTCTTTATTGTAGACTGCTCATCCTTATATAATGCCATTATTGGATGACCAACTTTGAATAGTTGGAGGGCTGCAACCTACTACTTGTCAGTTAAGTTTCCAATAGAATATGACATTGGAGAAGTACAAGGAGATTAGTTAGCTGCTAGAGAACCAACGGATTTACTTCAATCGCAATGCTAGCCATGGACGAACATGTTGGAAAAACATGGTTTGTATCGCATACAAAATACATGCAGTGAAAAATTAACAGATCTACTTCAATCGCAATTGATAACATATACTATGTAAATTTTAGAATTTAAGAACAAGAGAGCTTACCTTGGTGTAGTGAAATTCAAAACCAAATATTAGAAGTACTTGAGAACACTTTTAATCTTCACTCAAATTCCATTTTTGTCCAAGAAGTGTGGTCTCTCAATTAGTATATATGTATGTGATCAAGGGAGAATAAGAAAGTGGCTTACACTCACATACACGCCATTTTTATAACTCTAAAATTATGTATGTTTCTTTTCTTATATATATGTATATATATAACTGATTATCTAATTGGGCTAGCCTTTTGGGCCATTCCAATTGGGTTTTAGTATGTGGCTTGGAGTGAGACTAAAATGGATAAATAAGACACTAGCTCTAATGGATTTTGGGTTTTTCTGTTAACTCTTGACAAGCTCAAAATTACCATTAATTATATTTAATATTACTATATAAATATAATTGCACTCTAGACCTTATTAATAAATTATATCTTAAAACTTTATTATACATTCAACCATTTCATTAAAATATTCGTAGTAATACAAAGTCATAAATGTTGACTGCCACTTTGAAGATTACTACATCTTAATTCTTAAGTACCCGGTTTAATCTTTTAAGTTATTCATCATATTTTTATGAAATTCAATTTCATAAATATATATACTTTAGTAATTTCTTACTAAAGTAGTTAGGCCTAACATTTTGAATAATCAAACTCATTAAACTTATCTCAAGAGAATATTTTATATCTCCGTTAAGAGATTATGAATTCCATTTTGAGAATATATGTTTCTTCAACATTAAATGTGGCTATCCAATATACTGAGGTTTTGATCGTGACTTTAGATCTCTCTCTCCTGATATATCAAAGCAACCTACACTTCATGATCAAGTTCATTATTTTCTCAGAATTAAGAGTTGATGTAAATAGAAGTCGTAAGATTTATTATTTATTTGACAGTCGTTAGTAGAATAATAAATCTCACAGTGATCCAGTTCAATATGTCTTAACACTTAAAACATATCAACATATCAACTAGAAGTCTCCACTTCCATGATTAAGACAAATCATCTTAATTGATATGTTATAGTCATCGCAGATGAAATACCCAATTTTATCACCGACTACGAACTAAAATTCTGAGTTTACAAAAAACTTGTAATTTATATATTCTGTGACTAAATCACATAAATCACATATTATGCATCTCATGGACTATATGATAATGTCAAAATATTCATATTACCATTATTTTAGATAATAATAAAATAACTTTATTAATCATAACATAATGTCATATATAACATCATACAAAAGGATTTAAAGGGCACATATCCTAACAATCTTCCACTTGCCCTAAAGACTATTGTACACTAATCTAACTCCCATTCCCTCCAAATGTGACTCAAAACTCCTTTGGGGCAAGACTTTGGTAAATGGATCTGCTAGATTATTTGCACTATCAATCTTTGCAATTACCACATCTCCTCTAGTAATAATATCTTGAATAATGTGGTACTTTCTTTCAATATGCTTTCCTTTCTTGTGATTTCTTGGATCCTTGGATTGTGCTACTAGTCAACTATTGTCGCAGAACAATGTGATAGAAACTTGCTCAATTCTCATAACACCAAGATCACAAAGGAATATCTTGAGCCAAACAGCTTCCTTTGCTGCTTCACAAGCAGTAGCATATTTAGCTTCCATGGTGGAGTTAGCAATAAAAGATTGCTTAACACTCCTCCAACTTATGGCTCCACCTCCTAAGGTGAACACATAACCTGAAGTGGACTTTTTGAAATCAAGATTTGACTGAAAATTTGAATTTGTATAACCAATGGGAATCAAATACTTACTATGGTAAACAAGCATATAATCTCTCGTTCTCCTTAGATACTTGAGAATATACTTTACAGCTTGCCAATGTTTAAGTCCTGGATTTGATTGATATTGGCTGACCATGCCAACTGAATAATAGATACTTGGTCTAGTACAAAACATAGCATACATGATGTTAGGGTTTGTGCCCTAAAATCCAATTTATTGGCATGTCATGAATAATTAAGTTGTTTAATTGCATAAGACCATTTATGAACTAATGGGACATTATCTTAGTCCATGAGATGCATAGTATGTGATTTATGTGAAAAGTCACAGAAAGATATAAATCACAAGTTCTTTGTAAACTCAGAATTTTAGTTCGTAGTCGGTGATGAAATTGGGCATTTCATCTGCGAAGACTATAACATATCAACTAAGATGATTTGTCTTGATCATGGAAGTGGAGACTTCTAGTTGGTATGTTGATATGTTTTAAGAGTTAAGAC
>NW_027069469.1:962489-1283902 GCF_002906115.3 Quercus suber | reverse complement strand
CTGCGAAGACTATAACATATCAACTAAGATGATTTGTCTTGATCATGGAAGTGGAGACTTCTAGTTGGTATGTTGATATGTTTTAAGAGTTAAGACATATTGAACTGGACCACTGTGAGATTTATTATTCTCCTAATGACTGTCAAATGAATAATAAAGCTCACGACTTCTATTTACATCAACTCTAAATCCTGAGAGAATAATGGACCTGATCATGAGATGTAGGTTGCTTTGATATATCAGGAGTGAGATCTATAAGTTATGGTCAAAACCTCAGTATGTTGGGCAGCCGCATTTAGTGTTGATGGGACATGTATTCTCAAGATGGAATTCATAATCTCTTAACGGAGATATAAAATATTCTCTTGAGATAAGTTTAATGGGTTTGGTTATTCAGAGTGTTGGGCCCAACCACTTTAGTAAAGAGTTACTAAAGTATATATTTATGGAATTGGATTTCATAAATATATGATGAATAACATAAAGGATTAAACCGGGTACTCAAGGATTAAGATGTAGTAACCTTCAAAGTGGCAGTCAATATTAATGACTTTGTATTACTACGAATATTTTAATGAAGGGGTTGAATGTATAATAAAGTCTTGGAAATAATTTATAGATAAGGCCTAGAGTGCAATTATATTCTTATAGTGGTATTGAATATAATTAATGGTAACTTTGGACTTGTCAAGAGTTGACGGAAAAGCCCAAGGCCCATTGGAGCTAGTGTCTTATTGGTCCCTTTGGTCCCATCTCAAGCCACAAACTAAAGCCCAATTGGGTAGGCCCAAAAGGCTAACCCAATTAGAAATCAGTCATTATTTAATAAGTGTTATTAAATAAAGAAACTGTGTGAATGGTTTTAACGTACGTAAGATGAAAAGAAAAAGAAATCAGTTTTTCTCCACAAGGAGAAGGAGAAGGATTTTTCTTTGGGAATCTATGTACAAAAGACTGATTGAGAGACCACACATCTTGGGCACCATGTGGAATTGAGATGAAGATTGAAGGTATTCTCAAGTTTGGTTTTGAAATTCACTGCACCAAGGTACGCTTTCTATTCTTTGATTCTAGTAATTCATGGTTACATGTTTATCTTTCATGATTGAAGTAGATCCATGTTTTTGTTACTTCCGCTGCATGTGTTTTTGTATGAGATACAAAAACCCAACACATGAGACTTCCCATTGCAGAAGCATAAGGAATTTCTCTCATTGTATTTTCCTCTTTAAGAGTCTTAGGCCTTTGGTCATTAGATAAATGAATTCCATGTTTGAAAGGAAGTAAACATTTCTTGGAGTTTTGCATGCTAAACCGTTCTAGAATCTTATCTATATATCTAGCTTGTGACAAGCTGAACATTCTATTCTTGCGATCTTGCCAAAGCTTGATCCCTAGAATAAAGTTAACTTTGCCTAAGTCCTTCATATCAAATTGGCTTGACAACCAAATATTTACTAATTGCATTACCCATTCATCATTTCCAATGAGTAGAATGTCATCAACATAAAGCACTAAGAACATTACTACTTTATCTCGATGTCTTTTGTACACACATGGTTCATCAAGATTTTGTTCAAAACCAAATGACTTGATTGCTTGATCAAATCTAATATTCCATGATCTAGATGCTTGTTTAAGTCCATAAATGTACATTTTCAGCTTGCATACCATATGCTCTTGATTCTTTGCTACAAAACCTTCCGGTTGCATCATATAAATTTCTTCTTCAAGATTGCCATTTAGAAATGGAGTCTTGACATCCATTTGTCTAATATCATAAACATAATGAGTGACAATGGATAAGAGAATTCTGATAAATTTAAGCATTGCTATTGGTGAAAAGGTTTCTTCATAATCAATACCTTCTTTTTATATATACCTTTTTGCCACTAGCCTTACTTTAAAGGTTTCAACCTTTTCATCTATCCCTCTCTTCCTTTTGTAAACCCATTTGTAACCAATAGGTTTAATGCCATTAGGTGCCTTTACGATATCCCAAATTTGATTGGAATACATAGAATCCAATTCAGATTTCATAGGTTTGACCTAATGATGTGCATCTATATCTTTCATTGTCTCCTCATAAGTGTAAGGATCAGATTTAGCCTTTTCTGAGATAGCTTCATAAGTTTCTCCTAGACCTATAAATCTTATAGGTGGCCTTATAATCCTCCCATAATGACGAGGCACCTGTGTACTAGACATCTCATGACTAGAATCTTGTGGTATATCTAATACGGCCACATCATCCCTAGTTTCATCATTGGTTGTTTAATTACAGGTTCATCTATTTCAGCCAAGACAACTTTACTTTTAGGATTAAAATTATTCACATAATCATCTTCCAAAAATTTGGCATTGGTGTTAACAAACACTTTGTTACCTTTATGATTATAGAATAAATAACCCATAGTTTCCTTAGAATATCCTAAAAACATGCATACTTCTGTTTTTGCTTCAAACTTATTTTTTTTTTTTTTTTTTTTCATTGTTGGTAACTCCAAAGGCAATTTGTTTACTATCTTGCTTTGTAAAGTCTTTCTTCTTTTTCTTTTTACCCTTGCCTTTCGACTTAGGTTGAGAAGAAGAAGCTTCAACCATATTAGCACCAAAACTGGAAGTATCAAGAATGCCTTCCGCTACCACCAATTCATTCATTAATTCAGACAATGCATAAATATTTTTGTTCATCTTATAATTAAGTCTGAATTCCTTGAATGATTTTGGTGGTGATTGGAGTATCATATTTGCTTGGGATATGGGTGGCTGATGCATTATCAAGAAGGTATAAAATTGGGACTGATGCATTATCAAGGTGAGGAAAATATTGTGGTTGATGTATTATCAAGAAGGTATGCCTTTGTCTTTACTTTAAATGCAAAGTTATTGGGATTTGAATATATTAAGGAATTGTATGCTAATGATGATGATTTTGCTAGTGTGTATGGAGTGTGTGAGAAGACAGCATTTGGTAAATTCTATAGACTAGATGGGTACTTGTTTAGAGAGAATAGTCTTTGCGTGCCTAATAGTTCTATGTGTGAGTTGCTTGTGCGTGAAGCACATGGAGGTGGTTTAATGGGTCATTTTGGTGTAAGGAAGACTTTAGATGTGTTACATGAACATTTTTTTTGGCCAAAGATGAAATGTGATGTGGAGAGTTTTTGTGCTAGACGCATTACCTGTAGGCAAGTCAAATCTAGAGTCTTACCACATGGATTATACACCTCTGCCTGTACCTAGTGCACCTTGGGTCGATATTTCTATGGATTTTTTTTAGGCTTGCCTAGGTTAAGGAAAGGTAGGGATTCAATTTTTGTGGTTGTTGATAAAAAGTGAGGTTTTGTTTTTTCTTTTGGTTCTTCAAGAACTGTGAACTTATCAAGGATTCTTCCTTATGGCGTTCAAATTTTATACTTTCGGTTTGTGATTCAGTTATAATCATTGGGTTGGGGTTTGTTATTTATACCTATGGTTCGCATTTCACTTATGAACGTTGGGGTTTGTTATTATTATAATTATTAATCAAAACTATTATATCAAACACATATTATATATTATTTCAACCATTATCATGTTTTTGAGACTCTGGACTTTACTCATTTTGTAGGCTTAAAAATACACTGGAAGTCATTGGACTATATGACCCGATGTCAAGTTTTGAATGCAACTCCCCATACAAACCCAGTTTAGCAAGGTCACCATTCCAGCGGACAACACGTAGCTGTGTACCCAAAAACAACCCCCCGACAATCTTCTTCTCGAGTTAAGGTTTCATAGGATGTCATTGGGAGCCCAAAATCCTTCCATACCTTGATTGATTCATCATTCTTCACTGACCATTTTAAACCCTTGACATATATTGGGCCTCCCTTTTTACAAGCAATCCAAATACTTGAGCAAGGTAGCTTCCTCCCTTCTTCGGCTATTCTTCTTGGAGATAGGTATTTTGTAGCCAACATTCTCGCCCAAGGGGATTCCTGTTCACTGGCCCGCCTCCAACATAGTTTAGCAAGAATAGCTTGGTTTCTGTGCTTCATATTGTAGAGTTCCAGTCCTCCCATAGCAGAGTATTATATGCAATGCCATGCTCTTCCCCCCAAGGTCTGTGATGCAGTAGATAAAATAATGAGAGACTTCTGATGGGGATCAACAGAAGAAAAGAAAAAGATGCATGTGGTATACTGGCACGTTGTCTCTCTGCCTAAAGAGCCTATTCGAATTCTTACCAGTACAGAATTGTTTTTCCAATATTATTTAAAAAAAAAAAAATTCTAAAACACGGAAAGCACGTATAAATAGGCTACTTAAAAAATGACACGTAGACTTTAAGCATTAGATTGGACTTTTGCAGTAGCCAATTAAAACCGAGAGAACACGTAATTCAAACTAATCATCATAAATACTAACGTCGAATTGGAGTCGGTCGCCTTATATGCACCGCAACTCTCTCTCTCTCTCTCTCTCACAAATCAAATTCATCTTTATTCGGACTTTGGCGAAGACTCTAGAATTTCTCTCTCCCATGGCTTACATCGAACGAGGTTCGTTCACATTCTCTCTCTTTTTCTTTGATTAATTCGTGCTTAATTCATAAATCTGATTGCTTTGAGAAACTATTATTTGCTTTTTTGGTCGTTAATTTACTTGTTTGGAATAGTGAAATTAGGGCTTTTTATTATTCGGTTTTGCTGTGAATAATTATGCCTTTTGATGAATTGATTCGCTTGGATCGCCCAACGTCTTTGTTCCTCTGTTCTCAGATTTGTTTTTTGTAATTTTTAAACACACACACACACACATATAAAATTAATTACAAAGTTTGATAGGACCCTTTTGCAGATATGCAACAATTTTGAATTTTAATCTGTAGCTCAGGATCAATGGGAAAATTTTCCAACTTAACTTTGACATGGTTTTGCTTTGAATAAATGTTTTCTATACTGGAAAAGAAATTTATGATTTTTTTCACCACGAACCCAAGAATTATGCATAACAGATTGAATTAAAAAAAAAAAAAAAATCCAACCTCACTCTTATAAATTTGATAATTTGGTATCTTTATTTCTGGGCTTGTTGATGAGCTGACATGAATTGGCATGCAATGAAATGAGCTGCAACTTGATTTTGAAGAACTTGTGCCAGGTTATTTCGTTGATGATATGTTGTAACAAGTGGTGTTTGCAATTTGGGATTCATTTCGTTGCATATGATATTCTTGCATTTTTGTGATTTAAAGATGGGAAATTTGATGAATCAGGTTGATTTTGGGCTGATTTGAGCCAAAATCAAGCTCAGAAAATTAGGTATTAGTTAATTCTTGTATTGATTAAATTAAGTTATAATGACCTGGAATCTAGTTTAGGCACATCTCTATATGAGCAATTGAGCTGAGTTCGGAAATGACCAACTGATCATTCACAAACCAACGGTGGTTCTTTGTTGCCATGGCTTTCTATTTATTTGTTGGGGGTATTGGAGAGGTGTGTGGAATTTGATTTTATTTCTCTCTGTTTTTCATCTCTCTCTTTCTCTCTTCCTCATTTTCCCTTCTGGGTCTCCTTTTTCCATGCGTGTGACTGATCATTTTCAATAGAAGTTTCTGAGTGTTTCTCAAGAGTCCTTCACTGTACGCACTAGAGACGGAGAAAACGTTGGAGGAAATAAAGATTTTATGCCAACGCAGTCTTATGGAGTGGTCTTGTTGCTGGGGTTTTACTGAGTATTCTTTTCTCTCTGAGTTTATGCCTTCTCTTAGCTTAGTTTCCTGACTTCTCTCTTGTTGCTGTGTTGTGGTGTGTTGTGTAGTGTTGTGCTGTGTTGCTGTTTTGTTGCTATTGTGTTGTTGTTCATCGTCATGAACATTTTGTACTTCTCTTTTATTTTTTTCCCCCTGTAGTAAAAGTTTTCTATTTACCTATTAAAAAAAAGAGAAATATCTTTTTTAGTTAAATTTCAATTATTTTTCTCTTCTTCAACCTTACTGTTGACATTTGCAAACTTTATTGAACTGGTTCCTTTTTTGGCCTCAGCTTATATCTTTGTTCTTATTCAGTAATTTTTTTAATGATAAGTAATAGGTGCAGTTTCATTAATCATATCAAATAGAATCTTTGTGAGTTCATGATGACGAACACAAAGGAACTGAGAGTACAAAAAATCATATAGGAGGTCTAGGAGAAGCTAAAAACTCAATAGTGGATGTAAAATCAGTGAAACCCCAGCTCCTTGACCAATCAAAAGAGTGCTTTGAAGCACATATTTTTAATGATCCAAGGAGCTTTCAGTGTTCTCAAACGAACGACAATTTTGTTCTCTCCAAACAATCCCATCAAGTAGCCTCGAATTAAGTTTCAAATATCCAAACCATGCTTCCAAACCAATTCCTCCAACAAAATAATAAGCTCATTACCAACTCAGGCATGACCCATTGGATCCCAAAAATCTGAAGCACATCCTCCACAAAGCATTGGCAACATCGCAATGCAGTAAAAAATGATCCACTGATTCACCCGCTCTACGTCACATACTATTCATTAGTTAAGAAAGACCTATATTTTAATTTTCATATTAATACTACTTTAGTTTTTTATTTTCTATTTAGATTTAAGCTTAAAATCTTCTTCTTGAGAATTCTTCAATGTTCAAGTGTTTTGGACAAGGACCAATGATCCGGTAGCTTTAACAATGTCTGCTAATTGAGAAAAAAAGAAAAAAGAAAAAAGAAAAGGTCCAATGATCCAGTCTTTTTAACAATGTTTCTAATTGAGAAAAAGTAAACATCTTTGTTTCAGTTGTGTTGTTTGAGTAGTTATAGCTAGCTTCCTGCATATGTTCTTATGTTTCCTGTTTTGTGTGTAATTTCCAGTCTAATTTTAGAATAGTGATATTGATGTTTTGGTTTTTTAATTATTTAAAAAAAAGATATTGATGTATTTTTTGATTAAATAATACAGATGGATTGGTTTTTCCTCTCCCAGTGTTTTAGAATCCATTTTTTTTGATGTCATCGATCCTTGATGAAGTTCATTTTTACTCCAACCATCTCAAATTGTTTGGTCCTTTATTCCATTTTGGGATGTGTCAAAATGTAGTCTTCTTTGGAAAGTCAACAAATTAATTTTCAAACTTACCCTTTATATAAAATAGCAATCCATTCTTTCACTAAAATTTAAATTAATGAGTGTAGTTTTGGAAATTGATAAATTTTTAACCTAAAGAAAACTCATTAAATGATATTTGCTTAAAAAGTTGAATTTTCTAAATTGAACCAACGATGTGGGATGGAGGTAGTAATATTATTTGATAAATGCCATTTGACAATCAGGTGAACAGCTAATGATATAAAGTTCAAAAACAACATTTTACATAGTTTTCCTGTACTTTACAAAATATATACAGCCATCATCAAAATTAAGTTCAAGGTTGAATTAAAAAAAAAAAATGGCCAATGGGTAAAGACCAAATAGTACTAGAATGGCAATTGTGACTTCTGTGCCTAAAATAAGCTCTGAAATGCAAACCTAAAGTATATAATCATAATCCTCATTAAGTATAAGACCAAATTCATTGTCAACATAATCATCATCATCATAATAGCCTCACTCTCCTTGAATAAGATTACGCTGTGAACTAGAACTTGATCTCATGTTGAATCTTTCTTCTTCAACTCCAGCAGCTCTAGCACTCCCAGTCAACCACTCTATGTGGTCCCTTAGATATTTTTAATGTCTTCTAGAATTTGTAATGAGGATTGAGGGGTGGCCTTGTCTATTGTATCACACCATATGATTGGTCTTTGTATGACAAATCAAGAGCCCATACAAATGGCATTAGATAAATAAAATAAAAATAAAAAAGTCTTGCTTTTTTTGCACGGATTAAAAATGCGCAATAAGCATGCTTTTCCAAAGGTGCTTTGCTTTAGGTGCAAAAGGCGCTCAAGGCTTGGCACTTTGAGTGTGCTTTTGCCAATGCAACTCTCTATCACTGCTTTACTTTATGTTGTCACAATGGGCAGTTTGACGTATTCTGTTACAAAAGTTGATCATTGGGATGCTGAAATCACTAAAATGTGTCCTGCAATGTAATGTGAGACTGAAATTACCAACTTTTGTTGCATATTGTTTTAAGATGCTTTTGTGATTTGGTGTCATGGTTGATTGAATAGTTTGTGGGTTCAATATGCCTCTGGTGTCACCAAATTTGACATTTCTTGCTCCAGTTTAATTTTTGATAATATAAACTCAATTCCTGTTGAGGCCAAAAGAAAAGACTGTAGATGTATTCGTTCCTCTTTATTATTACCATGAGCAAGATTTAACCAAGATTTGGCACACACGCTTGTTCAGGTGTTGTGAAATCCAAGCGATCAATCTGGAAGCTCAGGACAATCACCGACTTCTTCTGGGCCATTCTTAACTACATAGGCGTGTTTTTTACGACTATGTTATCGGTAATTCTTAGACTTTCCTTGTCTTCTCTACTATGATATATGTACTAGCTTTGAATTATCAAATTGGTCTTTAATCTATTAGAAAAATTTATGTTCTTAATGCTTACATGCCTCAGATGGAGAAGTCAGATGCTTACAGGAAAGGCTCTGGTGGTGGCAAGAAATGGGATGGTGGTGGCCCAGGGGCCAGGAGGTGGACCATCTGGCAGTGGTCCACGTGGGCCGCCCCGTGGATTAGACAATGTTCGTGGACTAGACAGTGTTCGAGGGGACCATAGTAAGTTAATTTTGCCCACCTTATTTATTTTGATTATTTAAAAAAAAAAAAAAAAAAAATCAAGGGATAGCACAAACGTCTTGATACCATGTCTTATGAAGAAGAGATCACTAGTTTGAATCTCCCCATGGGAGCCAAAACTCACTTATTAAAAAAGAGAATCCAACTTTATTTTTTCAACATTTTTTTCACTCATTTTTCTAATAAAGATGTATTTCTATACCACCAGGTTCCTTACCCGCATGTGGTTCTTGCTGTGGTTAAGCATCCAAGCTATCTGTTGTGCATTTGTGATATTGTGAGATCTCCAATGGTGTGCTTTGAAATGTGTAAGGAATTAGGAACCCCCACCCCAATAAATAGTGAGGAACTGAAATTGTGTAATATGTTTATGTCAATAGATTTCTCAAGAAAAAAAAGGTTTCTCAAGTCGTTAAATGAACCACCATGTTGTTGATGATGATGATGATGATGTTGTTGTTGTTGTTGTTGTGTTGTTTAACTTTACTTAAACAAGCCTTAAGAGGGCGTTTAGAACTCTAGCATCAATCCTCATTATACAAAAATCAGTGAAGGATCTCATGAGCAACTCTAGATCAGCAGACACAACTTCTATGGTCCATTCATTCTTTCACCCTCCTGAGCACAAGTAACAAACCATCATTTTACATTTTTACTGAAAAGAATCATCACCATTGTTATTCCCTTATGCATCAAATACAGTGCTTCTCTCAAAGCAAGACAAACAGTTTTAAGTTTTAGAAAAAGTCATTAGTTATAAAAGCCTGCTAAGATCCTGTTGTCAGTCTTTACAAATAAAGCAAGAGCCCTTCCACTTTGATTTACTATTGCCCCAGCTTCTATTAAAAATTAAAACCTGCCATTTTTTACCTTGCCATGTTTGGTGTACCGCCTCAAACTTGCTCCTGCCAATGGTTGTATTTTGCCTTAATCCCCATACCTCCGTGAATTTGTACAGCAGGTGTTTACTGCTATTTAACAAACTAAACATCATTTACTACCATGAGCATAACAGCTTCATATGCTGTTTTTGTCTGTAAATTGTGATTTACAGACAAATCTGACCAGTTGTCAGGAATGCTCAAATCTCATTCCAACCAGCTTTAATAATTGACTTTAGTTCTAAAGACTCAATTCTTCTGGTAAGCTCTATCCTATCTACACAGCTCGAGTCAGGCTACAAAACATGAATAGATGATGCACGGTTTCATCAATATCATTGCACAAAGAACATGGTGTATCAACAAGCAAATGTCTCCTCTGTAATTCCACCCTTACAGTGAGTTCATTTAAAATTTTCCACAAATACATTAGTTTTTAAAGAAGTTTAAGTTGCCACATCCTACATCTCTCACTCGTTGATGTGTAATTTTGGGTTTCAATGGTGATGGTTGAGGTGATTGGAGTGGCAACACAAAGTGGTCACAGAGTGGACGGTGGATGTTTTTTTTTTTTTTTTTTTTTTTTTTTTTTTTTTTTTTTTAATTTAAATAAAAATTAGTAAAGTGGGAGGAAATTGAAAGATTCAGTTGAAAGGAAAATTTTCTAATGGACTTGCTACACCATGTCATCTTTCACCCTATTCCAATATGTATGCTTCGAAGCAGCAGTGGAAACCTCTGTGGAAAAACTTGAACAAATGAGAATCCACACAACAAAGAGCAACAAATCTACAATATTTGGAATCACTAGCATATATCCAAAGAGAAAACCTAAATGAGTTGAAAAACAAGACACACTTGATGAACAACCCTCCGCGGGAATGAGAGGAAGAAGCCAAAATGTATTAGGTTTTAATGGACTAAACTAATACTTAAACAAGTAGAGGGTAGAGACGTTTTCATTGTGAGCACTCAAAATTTGGAGGAATTAGAGTATATAATGTTGCATATCATTCTATTTAATCAAACAATTAAAAGGGATTAACTTTTTACATTTTATTGTATGATCACATTTACTTATCAAAATTGTGTTGTAGAAATATTATGGTGTTTGTGTTTTTAATTTAAAGAACTAAAATTTGGGATAAATTACACTTTACCACTCTAAATTATACCACAGATTACACTTTGCATCCTAAACTATTTGAATGCACGTTTTGTACCCTCAACTATGACTCTTATTACACTTTGCACCATGATATTAATTTTATTGTTGTGTTAGAAGGGCACATGACTTGCATGTGTATTACTTAATAGGCACAAAGTTAAAAGACCAAAACCCCCCTTTTCCCAGTCAATTAAAAACAAACAAAAACTTCGTTCTTTATTTTTACCTCTCTCTCTCTCTCTCCCCAATCAAAACTGGTGAAATCGTAAATCCCCAAAACAAAATCATCAATGGCACCACCACTGCTCCACTATCGCTCTCCCTCCGTGACATTTTGGTTATTTGGCTCCTATAAACTAAAAAATATTTCAAGATGGCTGGTCCAATTTTTTTTTAAAAATGATGATGATGGAAATCCTCATCGATAGAACAAAACATGGTCCCAAGTAAATATATCGGTAAATTTTGCTATCGGAGCACTTATGAAATGTTATACTACATAGAGGTAATGATGCAAACCTCAATTGACACGCTTTGAGACCCAACAACGAATAATGAAATATTTGCCCAAGAAAGCTAAAATTCAGATTTTGATAGAAATCCCAACCCAACGTTTATAAATGAAACGCAAACCAAAGGTATAAGTAACGGACCTCGACCCAATGATTATAACAGAATCACGAACTGAAGGTATAAAATTTGAATGTCATAAAGAAGAATCTTTGATAAGTTCACGGTTCTTGAAGAACCAAAAGAAGAAGGAAAACCTCACTTTTTTTTTTTTTTAATTCAATAATCTTCCATTACAATGAGTGCATGCTATTTATAGGACATGACTGAAAAGAGGAAAAATATAAAAAATGTTCTAAATAATAAAAGCCTAAATTAAAGTTGATTTGGTCTGAAATAACATCTCTAAAATAGGAAAATAGCTAAAAAAACGTTCTAAATAATAGAAGCCTAAAATTAAGGTGGATTTGGTCTAAAATTAGCAGCTCTAGAATAGGAAAAATATCTATTAATTGGTATGGAGATAGAAAATCAATCAGCCATTAATCCACACCATAAATCATGCCTAATTAAGCTAAATTAGCCCTTAATAGCTTGGGTTAAATTTATTATGCTTTCATCTTCCTTTGGGCCAAGTTTAAATGTCTTGTGTTAGAATCATCCCAAATCTCTTGAATCAGCCCATTAAGTGCTTCTTTGATCTTCTTGGATCTTGCTCTAGTAATAGGCCCAATTGGAACATGCAATAGATCCTTTGATGCTTGTTGATTCTTATCATTCCCCCTCTCTTTAAAAGGATTCGTCCTCGAATTGTCACCTACATCAAAAGGAGAAAGATCAGAAACATTAAATGTAGCACTAATGTTGTACTCACTTGGAAGATCTAACTTTTATGCATTATCATTGATTCTTGTAAGGACTTGAAATGGACCATCCCCTCTAGGATGTATCTTGGACTGCCTATGGGCTGGAAATCATTCCTTTCTCATATGCACCCAAACCCAATCACCCGATTCAAAGAGGACTTGTCAACGACCCTTGTTGGCTTTGGTTGCATATTGTTCATTTTTCTTTTCTATATGTTGCCGTACACTTTCATGGAGTTTCTTCACCATCTCAGCCTTCTTTTGACCATCCAAACTAGTCATTTCATTAGCTGGCAAAGGTAGCAAATCCAAAGGAGTTAATGGATTAAAACCATAAATAATCTCAAATGGTGAAAAATTAGTAGTAGAATGAACGCTGATTATATGCAAACTCAATGAATGGCAAACAATTCTCCCAATTTTTCAAGTTTTTCTGAATTATAGTACGCAACAAAGTAGATAAAGTTCTATTTACTACCTCAATTTGTCCATCCATTTGGGGTGACAAGTGGTTGAAAACAATAGCTTAGTCCCTAACTTTCCCCACAAGATTTTCCAAAAATAGTTAAGGAACTTAACATCATGATTAGACACAATACTACTAGGAGCACCATGGAGCCGTACTATCTCTCTAAAGAACACTCAGTGATGTGGGTTGCATCATCAGTTTTATGGCAAGATATGAAATGTGCCATCTTTGAATACCTATCAACAACTACAAAAATTGAATCTCTACCTTTCCTTAACCTAGGCAAGCCTAAAACAAAATCCATAGAAATATCAACCCAAGGTGCACTAGGTAGGAGTAGAGGAGTGTATAATCCATGTGGTAAGACTCTAGATTTAGCCTGTCTACAGGTAATGCATCTAGCACAAACTCTCTCCACATCACATTTCATCTTTGGCCAAAAAAAAAATGTTCATGTAACACGTCTAAAGTCTTCCTTACACCAAAATGACCCATTAAACCGCCTCCATGTGCTTCACGCAAAAGCAACTCACGCATAGAACTATTAGGCACACAAAATCTATTCTCTCTAAACAAGTACCCATCTAGTCTATAGAATTTACCAAATGCCGTCTTCTCACATGCTCCATACACACTAGCAAAGTCATCATCATTAGCATACAATTCCTTAACATATTCAAATCCCAATAACTTTGCATTTAAAGTAGAGACAAGGGCATACTTTCTTGATAATGCATCAGCCACAATATTTTCCTTACCTTGTTTGTATTTGATTACATAAGAGAAGGTCTCAATGAATTCCACCCACTTGGCATGTGTTCTATTCAACTTACCTTGTCCTTTCAAGTGCTTCAAGGACTGATGGTTGGTATATATGACAAATTCTTTCAGCCAAAGGTAATGTTGCCAAGTCTCGAATGCTTTCACTAGCGCATAAAGCTCCTTGTCATATGTTGAGTAGTTCAAAGCTGCCCCATTTGAGACCCAACAAATAATATTGAAATACTTGCCCAAGAAAGCTAAAATTCATATTTTGATAGAAACCCCGACCCAACATTTATAAATGAAAAGAAAACCAAAGGTATAAGTAACAGACCTCGACCCAATGATTATAATTGAATCACGAGCTGAAGGTATAAAATTTGAATGCCACATGGAAGAATCCTTGACAAGTTCATAGTTCTTGAAGAACCAAAAGAAGAAGCAAAACCTCACTTTTTTCTGATTTTTATTCAATAATTCCTCAATTACAATGAGTGCATGCTATTTATAAGACATGACTAAAAATAGGAAAATAGTTAAAAAATGTACTTAATAATAGAAGCCTAAAATTAAGGTGGATTTGGTTTGAAATTAACAGCTCCAGAATAGGAAAAATAGCTATTCATTGGTATGGAGTTGGAAAGTCAATTAGTCGTTAATTAGCACCATAAATCATGCCCAATTAAGCCAGATCAACCTTATCAGCCATTAATCCACTCCATAAATCATGCCTAATTAAACCAGATCAACCTTATCAATAGCTTGGGTTAAATTTATTACGCTTTCATCTTCCTTTAGGTGAAGCTTGGAATGTCCTGTGTTAGAACTAGCCCAAAACTCTTGAATCAGCCCACTAAGTGCTTCTTTGATCTTCTTAGATCTTACTCGAGTAATAGGCCTAATTGGAATATGCAATGGATATTGTTGATTCTTGGATATTTTTTATTCTCATCATTTCCACACTGAGATTTTGCTCATAACTCTTTAGCTACAAAGTTGAACTGCCTCTTCAGCGCCCCTTCATGTTTAAAAGGAAACTCCAGGTTCTTCCTAAAATTGATAGTGGCTTGAATCCCCGATCTATCTCATACACTTTCCTTTAAATTAGAATCCACATTCGGGGAAAAGTAAATTCTAGATATTTTAGCCTTTACTATTTGTCCTAATTTAGAACAGAAAACTTGTAAGACATCAGGAATGGCCTCACATAACTTCCTATTGACTTTTGCAAACAAAATGAGATCATTCGTGAAAAATAGATGAGATATGCCCACATTTCCTTGGGAAGCTTTAAGGGGAGTCTAGGTACCCGTGGTACACTTCTTAATAAGGTGTCCTAGGAGTTCCATGCAAAGGTTGGTATGTACAGGGACAGAGGGTCCCCTTGTTTGATTCCTCTCAAAGGGTTAAAGGGCTTAAAAGCACCCCTATTAACCATAACTAAGATGCTTGTGGATGAGACACAGCTCATGATGACCTTGATGAGGTTTTGGGGAAAGCGAAAGGTTTGAAGCACCTTTTGGATGAAGCTCCACTCCAATTTGTCATATGCCTTCTCAAGATCCACCTTGATTACCAAAAACCCCTCCTTGTCTTTCTTTTTATCCAAGCTTCGAATTAGGTTTTATGCAATAAGCACATTGTCAATTCCTTTCCTACCCAGGAAAAATTCGGTTTGATTTAGGGGGATCTATTTGCTAAGCATCGGATTGATTTTGCCCACAATAATCTTAGACACAATTTTATTCTCCAGGCTACAAAGGCTAATAGGCCTATAATTAGACAAGGTCTCAGGGTTCTGGCATTTCAGAATAAGGGTGATTAGAGTTTTATTTAGAGGCTTTGGGACAACACCAAGGGAGAAATTTTTTTTAACTTTATGGCAAATGTGGGCTTGGACATCCTGCCAGAAATGCTAGAAGAAATCAGCATGGAGCTCATTAGGTCCTGGGGCCTTGAAAGGTTTGAAAGCCTAGAAGCCCTCTCTAATTTCTTCATCTGCCACTTCTCTTCCAATCTAGTTCCTTCCCTCCTCAGAGAAAAAACAACAAGAGAAATCTGAGATAGGGGAGTTAGCGTATGACATACACATTTTAGAAGTGTAAAGTTTTTCAAATCTGGCTTGAATATGCTTCTTAACTCTAGCCTCTTCATAAATTTACTCCCATGCTCCATCCAGTATACACCTGATTTTATTTCTGTCTTCTCACCACAATGGACACATGAAAAAAGGAAGTATTGCAATCCCCATATGTGGCTGCATTCAACCTGGACTTAGGGGCCCAAAATTCTTCCTCTTGGAGCATCATATTCCTTAATGAGCTGTTTCTCTAGTTGAAGCAAGAACACAATAGGATTATTAGCAAGAGCTTTTTGGGTGCCACTCAATCCAGCCAAAACTCTTCTCTTCCTCATAAAAAGGTTACCAAAAACCTCAGTGTTCCATTTCCTGGCTTTATTGGTGAACTCTATAATGGTTAAAGGAAGAGAGCTCCCCCAATCCAAGCTTCTTCCACAACCCTAGGAAACTCAGGATGGAGCATCAACGTGATTTGGAAGCAAAAAGGCTTATTTGATCGATTGGAATAGGTTTCCTCTAATTCAATTAGCACGAGGCAATGATCTGAGAAGGTTCTAGGGAGGTGATCATGGAAAAATGCATGTGCGCAACGGAAAATTAACGGATCTACATCATTCGCAATTGATAACATGCACTATGTAAATTTCAGAATACAAGAACAAGAAAGTGTGCCTAGGTGTGGTGAATTTCAAAACAAAGATTGTAAGCACTTGGGAATACTTTTAATCTTCACTCCAATACCACTAATGCCCAAGATGTGTGGTCTCTCAATCAGTTATATGAAATGTTTAAGAGAGAATTTAAGAGTGTCCAATACTCACATACACCATTTCATGTAAGTTGTTAGTTCTTAAAATTCTGTGTATTTCTCTCCTTATAACTGATTATCTAATTGGGCTAACCTTTTGGGCTTTTCCAATTGGGCTCTAGTATGTGGCTTGGAGTGGGACCAAAAGGGACCAATAAGACACTAGCTCCAATGGGCCTTGGGCTTTTCTGTCACCTCTTGACAAGTCCAAAGTTACCATTAACTATATTTAATACCACTATATAAATATAGTTGCACTCTAGGCCTTATTAATAAATTATATCTCAAGACTTTATTATACATGCAACATCTTCATAAAATATTCGTAGCAATACAAAGTCATAAATGTAAACTGCTATTTTGTAGATTACTACATCTTAATCCTTGAGTACCCGATTTAATCCTTTTAAGTTATTTATCATATATTTATGAAATCCAATTCCATAAATATATACTTTAATGGTTTCTTACTAAAGTGATTAGGCCTAACTCTCTGAATAACAAACCCATTAAACTTATCTCAAGGGAATATTTTGTATCTCCGTTAAGAAACTATGAATTCCTTCTTGAGAATATGTGTTCCATCAACACTAAATGTGGCTGCCCCACATACTGAGATTTTGACCATTACTTTAGATCTCACTCCTGATATATTAAAGTAACCTACACCTTATGATCAGGTCCACTATTCTCTTAGGATTAAGAGTTCATGCAAATATAAGTTGTGAGATTTATTATTCATTTGACAGTCTTTAAGAGAATAATAAATCTCACAGCGGTTCAGTTCAATATGTATTAACTCTTAAAACATATCACCACATCAACTAGAAGTCTCCACTTCCATTATCAAGACAAATCATCTTAGTTGATATATTATAGTCTTCGCAGATGAAATCCCTAATTTCATCATCGACTACGAACTAAAATTATGAGTTTACAAAGAACTTGTGACTTATATGTTATGTGACTAAATCACATACGATGCATCTCATGGACTATATGATAATGTCCAAATATTCATGTTACTATTATTTCAGATAATAATAAAACAAATTTATTAATCATAATATTAAGTCATACATAATGTCACACTTAATATCATACATAGCATCATACAATAGGATTTAAGGGCACTAATCCTAACAATCTCCCACTTGTCCTAAATACTATTGTGCACTAATCTAACTCCAATTCCCTCAAAATGTGACTCGAAGGTCCTTTGAGGAAAAGCCTTAGTAAATGGATCTACTAGATTATTTGCATCTTCAATCTTTGCTACCACCACATCTCCACGAGCAACAATATCTCGAATGATATGGTATTTCCTCTCAATGTGCTTTCCTTTCTTATAATTCCTTGGATCTTTAGATTGTGCAACTGCTCTACTATTGTCACAAAACAATGTGATTGGAACTTGCTCCATTCTTATCACACCAAGGTTAGAAAGGAATTTCTTGAGCCATATAGCTTCTTTTGCTGCTTCACAAGCAGCAACTTATTCTACCTCCATGGTGGAATCTGCAATACAAGATTGCTTAATTCTGCCAACTTATGGCTCCACCTCCCAAGCTGAAAACACATCCTGAAGCGGATTTTCTGAAATCTAGATCCGATTGAAAGTCTGAATCTGTATAGCCAATAAGTATCAAATCCTTACTTCGGTAAACAAGCACATAATCTCTCGTTCTCCTTAGATACTTGAGAATATGCTCTACAGCTTGCCAATGTTTTGGTCCTAGATTTGATTGATATCGGCTGACCATGCCAACTGAATAATAGATATCTGGTCTAGTACAAAGCATGGCATACATGAGACTTCCTACTGCAGAAGCATAAGGAACTTGTCTCATCATATCTTCTTCCTCTTGATTCTTAAGCCTTTGGGCATCAGACAGAGAAACTCCATGTCTGAAAGGAAGTAATCCTTTCTTGGAGTTTTGCATGCTAAACCGTTTTAGAACCTTATCTATATATCCAGCTTGTGATAAGCCTAACATCTTATTCTTGCAATCTCACCCAAGCTTGATCCCTAGAATAAAGTTAGCCTCACCTAAGTCCTTCATATCAAATTGGCTTGACAACCAAACCTTTACTGATCCCTACATCATTTCCAATGAGTAGAATATCATCAACATAAAGTACTAGTAACATTACTAATTTATCTCGATGTGTTTTATACACACATAGTTCATCAAGATTTTGTTCAAAACCAAATTACTTGATTGCTTGAGCAAATCTGATGTTCCATTACCTAGATGCTTGCTTAAGTCCATAAATGGACATTTTCAACTTGCATACCATATGATCTTGGTTCTTTGCTATGAAACTTTCCGGTTGCATCATATAGATTTCCTCTTCAAGATTGCCATTAAGAAATGTAGTCTTGACATCCATTTGCTGTTCATTTACAGGTTCATTCATTTTAGCCAACATAACTCTACTTCTAGGAGTAAAATTATTCATATAGTCATTTTCCAAGAATTTAGCATTTGTACTAACAAAAACTTTGTTATCTTTACGACTATAGAATAAGTAACCCCTAGTTTCTTTTGGATAACTTACAAGCAAACACACTTTTGATTTTGGTTCCAATTTATCAGGCTTCCTTTTTAACACATGTGCAGGACAACCCCAAATATGGAGATATTTCATACTAGGCTTACGCCCCCTCCACAATTCCATGAGTTTTTGGGAACAGATTTTGATGGAACTAAATTCAAAAGATGTATTGCTGTATTTAAGGCATATCCCAAAAAAGAAATTGGTAAAGTTGAGTAACTCATGATGGACCTAACCATTTCTAATCTTTCTGCTACACCATTCTGTTTGTGTGTATACCCTTTAACCACTAGCCTTGCTTTAAAAGTTTTAACTTTTCCATCTATCCATCTCTTTCTCTTGTAAGCCCATTTGCAACCAACAGGTTTAATGCCGTCAGGCGCCTTTACAAGATCCCATTTTGAGTTACGTAATCCTTGAAATCCCCAAGAAGGTATTTACCACCACGATCAGATTGAATGGCTTCTATGTGTTTACCTAATTTATTCTCAACTTCAGCCTTAAACTCTTTGAACTTTTCGAAGGCTTCGGACTTCCGTTTCATTAGGTACACATAACCATATCTTGAGTAATCATCGGTAAAAGTGATGAAATACTCATAATCTCCTTTTGCTTGGGTTGACATAGGACCACATACATCAGAATGCACTAGTTCTAGTAAATCTTGGGCTCTTCTACCTTTTGCAATAAAAGATCGTTTGGTCATTTTACCTTCCAAACAAGTTTCACAAACTGGAAATTCATCAAAGTCCATGGGTTCTAAGAGTCCATCTTTTATCAGTCTTTGAATCCTATTTGAATTAATATGACCCAAATGCAAGTGCCAAAGATATGCATCACTAGTAGAAGGAAACTGTCTCTTTAATTATTTCACATGAGAGTTTTTATCTAATTCAGAATTATATAATTCATGCTTATCAGGAGTTAAAATATAAAGACCATCCATAATATTGCCAGAATAGATAAACACTTTATCCTTCTTTATTACAGCATTGTCTTTTAGGATAACACAATATCCATGTTTACCTAAGTAGGTAGCAGAAATTAAATTCCTACGAACATTAGGTACATACAAACTGTCTTCTAATATTAGAACTCTAGATTTAAAACATAAATTATAAACACCAACAGCTACAACCGAAATCCTGCTCCTATCAGCCAAAGTAAGAAACAACTCCCCTTCTTTAAGCTTTCTGGTCTCCTAGAACCCTTACAAGGAATTACAGATATGATTAGAACAACCTGAATCCACACACCAGGAATCTGTGGGATTCTGTACCAAACATATTTCAAGAAGGAATGTATTATTCATACTTTGTTCTTGGCAGCCTTAAATATTGGACAATTCCTCTTCCAATGTCCTTTCTCACCATAATGGAAATACTTTCCTTTGATCTTCTTTCCTTTATCAGCAACCCCTAAGACAATTTGTTTACTCGTGAAGTCTTTCTTTTCCTTTTTCTTCTTCTTACCCTTGCCTTTTGACTTAGGTTGAGAAGTAAAAACTTCACCCACATTGGCTTCAACATTAGAAGTACCAAGAATGCCTTCTGCCACTACTAATTCATTCATTAATTTAGACAATGTATAAATCTTTTTGTTCATATTATAGTTAAGTTTGAATTCTTTGAATGATTCTGGTAGTGACTGGAGTATCATATCCACTTGGGATTCTCCATCAATATCAGCACCTAAAACTCCAATGTATTCAGATTAGAGATCATTGTAAGACAATGCTCCCTTACTGAACTATCTTCAGCCATTTTGGTATTATAAATTTGCCTCATGGTCTCCTGCCTTGCAGAACGGCCTTGCTCACCAACATCTCCTTCAGACTTAGAATGATGTCTAAAGCTAGTTCTACATCCTGCATTTTATGCTGTAGAATATTTGAAATAGATGCTAGGATGTAGCACTTCGCCATCTCATTATATTTTTGCCAACGATCATATCGTTATTTTTCCTCAGGAGGAGCATCTAATGAAGGAAAGCTTGGACATGGTTTCATAAGCACATATTTGTGCTCTTTAGCTGTAAGAATAATGTTCAAATTTCTTTTCCAGTCAACATAGCTGGATCCAGTCAGTTTGTTTTGATTAAGAATAGTTACAAGTGGGCTAAATGATGCCATTTTCAAATCTGAAAACAATAAACATGAATATAATAAGTAAATTGGACATTATCAATTTAGCATATAAACATATAGTATGGAACCTTAATAAAACCATAATATAATATATGCAACGAAAACCAAATCCCACAATTAATATTCCTTGGAAGCGAGGTCATACCAATCACTATGATCAGGCGAGAATTATTCTCATTATTAATGCTATCATGGTAACTCTTACCAAACAAAAATACTTTTCCGCTTTTCCTTCAGCATCTAAGTAATAATGACATAGCTCCGAAGAGAGGTTAACATTACACTTAGTCTAATGTACACCATTGCCTAGAATCAATGTAAATCACCAAGTAACTCCACGGATGCGTGATTATTCTCAATGTAAAAACACACTTCATCCATCATTAAGAAGTTTAACCTGTAGTACCATAAATTAAACACCCTCCTAAGGGAGCAAGGCATATACGCCAAGGCAAGGTGCTTAATCACACTACTATAAACCAACAATGGAGGCCGTGAGATCCAACCCTTGTATCTCTCTCCCACTAGATGTTTTAAAATAAAGGTTTTTAATTTTGAAACATGCATAATCTAATTACACATAGCCTTGCTCTTTCTACATGTGAAAATACTTAGAAAAAATTCTGATATTCTTTCTTTCGATTGATCGAATGCGCCCCTCAATCGATTGAAAAAACAAATTTGATCGATCGACTAGCAATCAAAAATCAATCAATTTAAAAAGTCTGATCATTGCCTCACTTGATCGATCAAAACTCATGAAACTCGAATTTCTAGAAATTTTCTAAGGCAGTTTTCTACAGTTTTTCTTAAACAAACAACTAACATACGAACATGATAGTTAGAGAATGATATCAAAACTGAATTTCATTGATGCTATAGCCTTAAAGATCAATTTAACATACTTAAATTCAAATTTAAACAACATCATAACACTAATATCAGTTTTTAACAAATCATAGTTTCAACAACCATGCAGAAAATTAAATATGTAATTTTCTAAAAACATGAAACTATAGCCTCTAATTCCAAAATTCACAAAACATGTTATACAATTTGAAATTGAAGACCGCTTTGATACCATTTGATGGAAAAATGCATGTGCGCTGCAGAAAATTAATGGATCTACATCATTCGCAATTGATAACATGCACTATGTAAATTTCAGAATACAAAAACAAGAGAGTATACCTTGGTGTGGTGAATTTCAAAATAAAGATTGCAAGCACTTGAGACTACTTTTAATCTTCATTCCAATTCCACTAACGCCCAAGATGTGTGGTCTCTCAATTAGTTATATGAAATGTTCAAGAGAGAATTTAAGAGTGTCCAACACTCACATACACCATTTCATGTAAGTTGTTAGTTCTTAAAATTCTGTATGTTTCTCTCCTTATAACTGATTATCTAATTGGACTAGCCTTTTGGGCCTTTCCAATTGAGCTCTAGTATGTGGCTTGGGGTGGGACCAAAAGGGACCAATAAGACACTAGCTCCAATAGGCCTTGGGTTTTTCTGTCAACTCTTGACAAGTCCAAAGTTACTATTAACTATATTTAATACCACTATATAAATATAGTTACACTTTAGGCCTTATTAATAAATTATATCTCAAGACTTTATTGTTCATGCAACCCCTTCATAAAATATTGCTAGTAATACAAAGTCATAAATGTAAACTGCCACTTTGTAGATTACTATGTCTTAATCCTTGAGTATCCGGTTTAATCCTTTTAAGTTATTCATCATATATTTATGAAATCCAATTTCATAAAAATATACTTTAGTGATTTCTTACTAAAGTGGTTAGGCCTAACTCTCTGAATAACAAACCCATTAAACTTATCTCAAGGTAATATTTTGTATCTCCGTTAAAAGACTATGAATTTCATCTTGAGAATATGTATTCCATCAACACTAAATGTGGCTGCCCAACATACTGAGGTTTTGACCGCTACTTTAGATTTCACTCATGATATATCAAAGCAACCTACACCTTATGATTAGGTCCACTATTCTCTCAGGATTAAGTGTTCATGCAAATATAAGTTATGAGATTTATTATTCATTTGACAGTCTTTAGGAGAATAATAAATCTCACAGAGGTCCCGTTCAATATGTCTTAACTCTTAAAACATATCAACTAGAAGTCTCTACTTCCATGATCAAGACAAATCATCTTAGTTGATATGTTATAATCTTTGCAAATGAAAAGCCTAATTTCATCACTGACTACGAACTAAAATTATGAGTTTACAAAGAACTTGTGACTTATATCTTCTGTGACTAAATCACATAAATCACATACTATGCATCTCATGGACTATATGATAATGTCCAAATATTCATGTTACCATTATTTCAGATAATAATAAAACAAATTTATTAATCATAATATTAAGTCATACATAATGTCACACTTAATATCATACATAGCATCATACAATAGGATTTAAGGGCACTAATCCTAATAGGTGAGTTATTGTGGCCTCTGGATAAAGACTCTCTAACTAGGGTTAGCAAAACATCTATCTATTCTTTCTAAAATTGGGCTTGTAATGGGCCTTTTATTGGTCCAAGTCAATTTTGGACTAGCATAACCCAAGTCCAAAAAGTTGCAACTATCTAAACACTTTTCCACTAATAACCTCATTGAAATCTCCAAGCATAAGCCGAGGGTGGTTGTGAAGCTTGGAAACTTCCATGAGATTAGACCATGAAATTCTCCTCCCAGCAAACCAAGGACTAGCATGGATGGCCGAAATAAGCCAAGAAAGGTTAGAGCAGTGTACTGTAATTATGGTATGTATTTCTTATTTCATAGAGGCACCCAGAGACCTTTAGCATACCCAATAGTCTCTGTGGTAATGAACCCATCAAAAGGATGCTCAGCAATGATTCTCTCTGCTCTGTCCCCACCAATTCTGGTTTCTATAATCACCATTATTGATGGGTTGTGGTTCATTGCCATTTCAAAAATTCTCCTCTTAAAATCCAAGTTTAGAACAGCCCTACTGTAAAGTGACCATTCACATACCCAAAAATTCAGAATTGCATTACATGCATTAATTCATTCATTGCATATCATAAAAAATGATCTTAAGGTTCTAACGGTCGCGACAGTATGCCCAATCAAGTTTGCATGGTCTGCATGCATTTTGTTTAGGTAGAACCAACCACGCACGATTAATTTAAATTGATTCTGATTGGCTAGATAATTAAAATTAATTAAATAATTTTTTGATTGGTTGTTAGTTAGTGTCAAAAATAGGCTTCTTATCATGGGAATAAAGTGGATAATCAGATAATAACAAAATTGTGGATAATCAAGAACTTTTGGAGTTTATATCTACAAGATAATCATCACTGTAAAAACCTAAATATCCAGAAAAGGGGTTTAATTTTTAGAATAAGGATTAAAAATGCATCTAAGTGCAAGCCCCAACTCAAAAAACCTCAAGAAAAGAGCCCAAAAAGTGAACCAAAACTCAAACACGGGTCTGGCACCCAAGAGGGCCATTTGGCACTCTTGGAGTGCAGATCGGCACTTCCCAAGTGCCGATTGGTACAAATGCAAGACTCGACCCGAGGGCTTTTGGATTGAAATAAACCTCATTTTTTTTCGATTTTTTAGAGATAAGGACACATCCTAGTTCATATTCTGATCATTTAGCTAATTTTTTTAAGCATCCTAGCCTCTATAAATATAAGAGGTCTCTCAAGATTCAACACACTTTTTCACACTTTCTGACTCCCCGCTTTCTGGTTCTTCTCTTCTTTTCTTTCCCCCTTTACATTAAAGAAGTTTTGGAGGCTCTTGCCTTATGAATTTCTTTTTTCTGTAAGCTAAATATTTTAGGTTTCAAATAGTTGAATAAATTTCTTTGAATTCTAAAATATTCTTTCACTAAGAAGAGCACACTCATGCAAGAGGTAGTCTATTTCTTTTCCTTTTTCTAGTATTCTCTATTAATTTTGTTTGATGATGCATGAATAGGTTCAAGATGTTTAATTTTTTCTAATTCTTGATATAATTGCCATGTTTTGTTTAGAATTTTTCTTTAAATCTGTTCTTAGAGGATTTTTTTTTTTTTTTTTTGGTGATTTCTCTCTTGAATCTCAAAATTTGCTAATTATCAAAGATATCTTTAAACTAAAAATTGATCTAAATTTTTCAGATCTGATTTTCTAAACTAAAAAACTGATCTGTATTTTCATTAAATGCAAATCTAATTTTTTTTTTTTAAGTCTAAAAACCGATCTATATTTTCATTAAATGTAGATTTGATTTTTTTTTTTAAACTCAAAAAACTCTCATGAATATGAATTCTCTTTCAAAAGTATTTTTATTTTATATCCAACAACATATCTAAATATTTTATAAACCAAAATTCATTTTTTTTAACTTTTCGAAAAAGGTCTTATTTTTCTTGATAAAATCACTTTTTTACTTTACACAAAAACAAATCTGATTTTTCTTGATAAAATTTCTCTTTTTTTTTTTTTTTTTTTTTTTTTTTTTTTTTTTTTTACTTTACACAAAACATATCTAATTTTTTCTTTATAAAACCTTTCATTCTTTTTCTTTTATAAAAAAAGATCTGATTTTTTTTTTTTTTAATACAAACCAAGTCTTATTCTTTTTACCCTCAAAATAGATCTAGTTTTTCTTTTAAAAAGAAGACATATTTATGAGGCAAATTTATTTAGATTAATTTTGGTCAAGTGTCTGTCATGTATGTTCAACATATCATTGAACATCATGCAAAAAAGGGTATATAGGTCATTAGAGTCTAGAAGACCAGTCTTTGTCTAGGCAGAATGAGTGTCTAACACCTTTCCATTTTGTAACCTAGCCTCAGAGCTTAAGATTTTCGGATAGGTAGATTAGTGTCTTGTATTTTTTTTTTTTTATTATAAATTTTGGTAGACTGTAACTAGGACCAAAAGCTTTGTATTCTTTTGCATAGATTGTAATTAGGACTCAAAGCCTTGTAAAACTTAATTTACCAAGATTGTACTTTTCTTTATTCAATCAATGACAATGAAATATTTTGAGCATGTAGCTTGTACTTATTTTTCTTATTTTTTTATATAAAAAATAGGTGGCGACTCCACAACACTTACCCAAAAAGAGAGTTGCTATGAAAAAGCACCCAAATCTCTTTTTTAAGAGCACCCCAGGTTTACGGTTTCTCATAGTGGCAACTCCGCTGGAGATGTCGAGGGTTAAGCTTCGTGTTAGACTTTAAGTGACCAACTGTATACCCTTGTCTTTTGCATGATATTGTTGTTTGTTTGTTTATTTATTTATGTCTTGAGATGTTTGTAAGGTATTTTTGTTTGTGTTACCATGTCTGTTTGTTAAGAGCTTTCCCTAACTATCATAGTGTGTGCCATTAAAACAACAAATATGTATGCACCTATCTTAACAATATGGTGGTAGTAAACATGAATCGCCGATCTTCATTAAATTCGGGTACCCAGTAGTGAACTCACCAACTCATAGCTCAAAGTCACTAGATCACTTCTTGTTGACTATAAAGGATAGACCATGCCGTTTGGACCAACGTAATGTTCATTACATTACAAGTTGGGAGGTGTAACATCCTAGCTAAGGAAAACAATGAAATAACAAACCCACCCTACAATGTAATGACTTAGAACCTATCTTAGGCCAGTCCACATTAAAATTTCATTGCATATTATGTGTGTTTGACTATTGTTTGAACCGTGGTGAGCCTAAATTCAACACTTGGGCCCATCATAATTGTTTGAATGTTGTGTGTTGTGTAAATATGATTTTTTTTTTTTTTGGGTTGAAAAATATGACATGCATTGATGCAGTTTAAGCCCAAAGCCAAAGTCCACCGAGATTTCAACCCTTTGGATCACAAGTTCATCAAAAATCAAGCCCATCAAGCTCAAGGAAGGTTCAACCCTTATGAGTCAAGAAAGAATTGAAGATGTTCTCAACTCCATCCTAGAAAGTCAAGAGAAGACAAATGAAGAGCTAGCCTAAATCTCCTAGATATCCAACTCTGCATTACAAGTTAGCTTAGCCAATCAAGCAATGCTCTCTACCTTGTGTGAGGATAATTCACCAGAACTCGAAGAGATCCCACACTTCCAATTTCTAAAGAAAAAGCTAGGGATTTCAATGAATTGTCTTTCCAACTATCCTCTCCAGTCAACAAGATCATGTCAATGGACTCAATCCCTAAGGAGATAGTGCCTTACCACATTAGTAACAGTGCAATTGAACCATCAACTAGAAATTTTAGGCACTGAAGGAATTTTTCAAAGTTACACATGAGTTTGAGCGAAGCTTTGGAAAAATTAAAAGCTAAGGGATTACTGAAGCCATTGGATCCCAAGCCAATACCGCATCCCATGCCTAGAAGCTATAATCCTAATGCTCATTACAGATATCATCAAAGGAAATTCCATACAATAATATAATATATAATTTGAGTCATGACATTCAGGATCTCATCCAGCAGCAAGTCATTACTCTGCCATCATTAGCCAGTCATCAATTGACTTTCTAATGTTTGGTATGCAATTTTTTTTTTTTTAAATATTTCTTGTATAATTTAAAACATATGTATTATGTAAACCAACTAATGTAATCATTATAAATAAAAAACCAAAAATGGAATTGTTTTTCATGCTAAAATTTTGACAATAGATATAGTCAAAATTAATTAGTTGTCAAATTTTCATAATCTCTACCACTCATCTTGCTCATATATGTGGATAGTAATGTACATACACACACACACACACACACACACACACACACACATATATACACATTTGATAGGAGGAATACATTTTCAATAAGTATAAATAACAATAACTTTTTGTAGGGATCGGGTTTGAGCACTTCTACTATTGAGTGAGTGGACTCAAGCCCAGCTAGCCCAATACAATGAATTTTGTAGAGAGCGGATGCAAGAACTAGGCTCCAGCAGGCGGGCAGTGGGCGATGAAGCGTTCACACCATTCGCCACTGTCAGACGTCGGCGGGTCAAGATCGTCCTCCAAGATCTGTCCTCGGCACCTGTTTGAGGAGCTTGACAGCGGTCTCTCTCGGGGGAGTCACCCCTCCCCCCATTGCGTCATCTGTATCTTCCCCTTATATAGTCCCTTTCCCTAACCTCTTTCTTCCACTTATTGATCATCCAGGCCCCTTCCTCCTGACTGCCCGTCGACCTGTCCTATCAGCCACTTTACCAGCCCTTCTGTGAGTTGTGGTGATTGAGGCAGCCTTGTTCAGAGATCACGTCACCATTAATGTGACTAGGGGGTTAGGTGAGCGCACTTAATGCGGAGGTGACAATTCATCCTAGACTTGCTCTTCCACCGAGCTGCTATGGCTAAAGTGTTGGGCTCGGTTGGTCGAGGACAGGGTTGTCCTTGGCAGGATTCCTGGCGTTTTAGGCTTCCGTACTTCTCCCTCGGGCCTCCCTTCCTCCTTGGCATGGGCCTTGGGCTAGATATAAAATGGACCGAGGTTGCCAAGTTCTTAGGCCCCACACTTTTAATTTTCTACTCTTTTTGTTGGTATACTAATTGTAAGGTTGAATTTAATCAACCAATTTATTGGCTTTATTCTGTGCTAATTCGCTTGTAATTCAGCATTTAGAAACCCTGTATTTAGGTGGGAATCATGTAAGGGTAGTGTGTAAGAGAGTGTGAAGAAAAGCTCAAGAGTGTGCAACTCAGCAGGGCCTCGCGATTGCATCTCGCAACTGGCTCGCAGCTTGCAAGTCGCCGAAGGAGGCACACGTGTGAAGTATTCAAAGGAGTTGAAGAGTCACGCTAGTTGTTGCACTACAGGACAAAACTTTCAGCTGGCCAGGCCGTTAGCTCATGACTTAGACTCGCGACTCAGTCAAGTCGTGAGGTCAAGTTGCCAGACCAATCTGTTTGGGAAAAAACTGACTTTTCGCATTCTAAACACATACCAGTATAAATACCCCTTATACTCACGAAATATAAAGAGTTTCCAGAGAGAATTTTGAGAGAGAAACCTTAGAGGAAAACAAGATTGACTCATCCACAATATTCATCATTTGATTCTCCAAATTTCTCTATTCTCACCCTCTCCATTGTTACATCCTTGAGAGGTACATTTAGCCAAATCCTTTTCTCACCATACCCATATTTGTGAGAAGGTTAATTGGTACTTGGGAAGCAGTTAGGAAGAGACCAATTGATATTGGTTGATGCTATGAGATATAGCAGAATCCGGTAAGCTAAAGAAGACAAATGTTTGGCGTAACCTCGTTGGATCAAGAAGTTTGGAGGGCCTAGGTACACTAGGTAGATTAGGTTTGGAGGGTCTTCTACTGTTCATGTAACCCAACTTCATTCTTTAGTGGATTATTGACCACTTGGAGGGCGGTGGAGAGGTTTTACGCCGAGGACTTCGGTTTTCTCTTTGACAATACATCGCTGTGTTGTCTTTGTGTTTGCATCTCTCTTCCCTTAATCTTTGCCATTTAATTTTTGCTGTGGTTGTGATTTTAATTGGTTTAGATTATTTTATCAATTCTGTTATAGCTTATTTTCATATTCCGAACATACATTATGTTGATAATAAACTTGAATTGGTAATTTGTAATTTGGGGGTCTAATCATTCAAGGTGTTTTACACACTATTTGAACATTCACTAATAATTTACTATAGTCAACCACAAGTCTTCAATATTACTCTAAATTATGTATTTACATAATGTTTCTGCATAATATATCATCACTACATAGTATCTGCATAAAGTATCTGCCAACAAATGCAATTCTCCTAAATAATAACAGTAAATAATCAGAAATTAAATAACAAGCACATACAAAGAACACAAGAATTTACGTGGTTTGGCAAACTGCCTACCTCCATGACGACGACGGAGAAATTTCACTATAAAAAATAGAGAGATACAATAGTGCATAATAACACTCTCTAGAATCCCAAGTCCTAATACACCCTAACTCTCTCTCACTCACAAAACAAGAAGACATTATTCTTCTTCTTATGTGGCTGCTGCTAGGTTTTTAGGAATTGTCTAAATCTCTATTTAGTGTCGCACATAACAACATATATATGTGTGTGTGTATGTGTGTGTTATTAAACAAGTCAGCAAAGGAGCAGTCATTTTACAATTCGGATTTGGTCAACTAAGGTGACCAAATTTGGGCTTGGCAATTCAAGCCACATGGGCCTAATATCAACAAATCTCCACCTTGGCATGAATTGTCAAGCTACACGAGCAAACTCCTCCATTGCCTCCACCTTAGCCTTTAAGGGCTTACAAGCTGCAAACATCAACCAATTCTATGTAGCCCTTGAACTTGTCTATTGGAACTGGCTTTGTCAACATACTAGAGGATTCCCAAGTCTTATTCTTTTGTAGTGACCCCATCTCTTCTACATCCCTGTAAGACAATGGATCTCCACTGCTAGTTATGAGAGCAAAGCTAACCATTTTGGCAAGGAGAAAAAGGATTTCAAGAGGAAAGATGGGAAGGACTCTCAACCCTCTTAGGAATCATGTGTTTCGAGTGTAATGGACATGAACATTTCAAGAAAGAGTGTCACAATTATTTGAAAGAGAAGAGCAAGGTGTATGCCACCACTTTTAGTGATTTCGACTCCTCTGATTTAGATTCAGATGAAAGTTATGATGGAGAGGGAAACTTCTCTGTATTCATGACCATTGCTCCAGTAGATTCTTCGGATGAGCACTTTGAATTGGAGTCAATTAGGATAGTTGAGGAATCTAATAATGAGGAAGAAGAAGAAACAGTGGGACTGCAAGAGACCTACAATTCCCTTCTTGAGAAGACCGGTGAATATGCAAAAGTGGCTAACACAACCATAAAAAAGATGAAGAGGGCAGAGGAAGATTATAGAAGTCTTCTAGTGTGATACAAGGAGACAAAATGTGAAATGGAGACGCTGAACGGAGAGTTAACCGAAGCTTATACAAAGATAAAATTATTTGAGCTTAAGGTGATTCAAGCAAATGCTAAGGTAGAGCGGGTTTCCTTCAAGAAGCTTGATGAAGTACTTGCTCATCAAAACCTTTCTTCGACAAAATGGATTGGGATACACCGGAGAGAGTAGTTCAAGTGTCAAAGTGTCCAAAGATATGAAGTTCATGAAAGTTAAGGAACCAGTGGTAGAAACTTCAATTGTTGAGAAAGTGAAGCCGAAAAAGAAAAGGAATGTGACTGACCAACGGTTCTTGATTAAGCCTCCTATCCAATCAGTGGTCAAACCTAAGGCTCAAGGGAAATCACTCCCAAAGTCACAAAAAGGTTTGAGAAATTAACATTTCTACCATCATGGTGGAATTCAGGGACACACTAGACCGAATTGTCGTAAGCTGTGGGCATTAAAGAATGGTAACTATCAAAGGCCACGTGGACAAAGAAAGGATAAAAGGAATCCCAAACAAGTGAAAGGGGAAGAAGCTGAATCTAACATTGGAGATGTGATGAAGATGATTGATGCTTTCACCACCTGTTTGGCAAGCTTCTCCAGAAGGTTTGACAGCCATAACTCTTGTACCCAATCCTCTAAGGATATCACCCTAAGTGCACGTGTCGTGTGGGTGAAGAGGGGTACTCATGCATACGTATTACAACATGTACATGCATTAATACTTCATATGCTTTGTGACTTTGATTAGTTGTGTGTTTTTTTTTTTGTTCTAGCTTGTGCTGAAAAATTTGTGTTTGTTTGTTTGCAATTGTTTTAAATGTTTTTACTTTTTTTTTTTTGGTCAACCTTTTCTTGCTTTTATGTCAACAATCCAAAACACATAAAAAGTAGAAAATCCAAAAAGTTTGATCGACATTATTGTATTTTGTCACAAGCATGTTTTGCCTTGTACCTTTATACTAATGACTTTGTGCATTTATGAGCGTAGCTTGTTTTCAATGCACTCATATCATTGTAGGAAAAATCTTGAAATCTATGTGACTGTTGTAAATAGATCTTCAAACTTGTCGTGAATGATTAGTCAATGGTTTTGTTGATCTTAAAACTTGCATAGACTTGTGCCTATATATATTCCCACTCTTTTATTTTTAAAGAGCTCAAAAAATGTAAATCTCAAAATGAAAAGAGATAATGAGCTACAAAAACCTTTGCACATACTAGTATTTGACTAGGAAAAAGGGAAAACGACTTTTGTGAAAATGTATGATGCCCAAAAAGCCAAAGACTTGCTTATTAATTTGAAACATTAATAATTTCAAGCATCGATCTCAAAAAGAGATGTATTGATTCAAAAAGATTAGATATTTTGATGTAAATGGAGTCAAATGAAAAGCTTAAAAATTATGTTATCAAGTTTTGTGGGAGGTCATATATGTATATTTCTATAATTGAGATAGGTCACTTTTCTTAGTGATAATTGTGTATGCCTTGGTTGAATTGATCATTGAAGCTTCACATTAGACTAAGGACTATCTCATCTTTGGTACTCACACACATCACACATGTCTATGTTCAATGAATGCTATATCCATTTGTATGATTGTACTTGATTAAATGTGTTCCACATACTCAATTTTTGTTGATCAAACACAAAATGAATTTTGAGTGTTTTAATTGTTTTTGGAAAGTCTTTTGTTTTTCTTTTTTCAAAAATATCAAAAATTTCAAAAACAGTGTTGCCCTATTCTGGCGACTTGATCGCGGGTTAATCCAGTCGCATGCCCCCAGTCGCAAGCTTACACAGAAGGTTTTCGTGACTCACTGGCGGGTCAATGTCCCAGTTGCGAAAAAGACTTAGAAAGTTTTCCCAAAATTCTAGTTTTTATAGTTCTTGCGACTCGGTTTGGTGACTTGTTCGTGAGTGGAAGCTCCAGTCATAAGGTTATACCAAAATTTTCGTGGCTCCCTTCGCAACTTACTTGCGGGTGGACCTTCCAGTCGCAAAAAACACTTAGAAAAATTTTCAATATTTTGTCTCTAAGGTGTTTCGCGACTTATTCACGACTCATCTCAGTCGCGAAATCACGTGTTTTGCACTATGAGGGTCTTTTTCAGAACTGGTTTCAAAAAAATTTTCATTTTTCCCTTACATCTTGTGACTATTCATCTTCTTGACCATCTTCCTATTTCAAAATCACTGTGTTCACACACAAACTCTCCATATTCTTCCTCACTTGTTCACCAATCTTAAAGAAAAGGTATGGGTTCCGTTTCTTTCTCACTATATTTCACATTTCTTACCTAAGATTTCTTGGATTGGGTGTTTTTGATAATCTCTGTGATTATGATGCTTGAATATGGGTATTTGATGCTTTGGAAAGTTTGTTGTGTGTGTTGTGTTGGGTATGTGTTATTACACTTTGTCTTTGGCTGCACAATGTGATCTGTAGCCCACACACATTTTGTGACATGATTGTGACCTTAATCTCATGATTTTAGGGTTTTCCACAATATTCCTGTTTTAGGACTAACTCAAAACTAATAGAGTTTGTTGTCTTGTGTGGTCTGTGTTGCCTTTTGGTGTAACATGATGCAGCTTGACAATGTCTCCATTCAAAAGATCAGCTGTGAAAGGAGGTTGTTGTGAGAACTAACTCAAGGATCTGCATTCCTTTTTGCTGCCTCATTTCGAAATATTGAAACTTAAAGGCATTCATCCATCGGAAGATGAGTCTCCCTACTTTAAGCCAAGTCCAATCAACATTCATATGCTCAACACTAGCATTGGTTATAGTAGGAAGGGTATCGAAACAGAGAATCCTGCTACTCATAGTGGTTCACACTCTAGCTCATCCTCCTATGATGAGAAATTGGACAACATTATGGCCACCGTCCATGACATAAGCACTAAAATGTCTGGACTTGCCTCTTTCCTGTACCATCATAACATCCGGTGTGATACAAAGTTCACTTCTCTCCAAACTCAATTGGATGAAATACAAAGAAAGCTTGAAGAAAATGAGGAATAGATATTCCATGACAAAAAGGGGGAGATGATGGTGATAGGGGAAGAAAGAGCTTGATCAAAGAGGTAGCATTGATTGAGGTAGAGAAGCCCTTTGGTTACCTTTAATCAAGATCGAAGTAGAGAAGCCCTTTAATCAACCCCCCACATTTAGACTGAGATAGAGAAGCCTCTCAGTCACCCCAGATTTCAAGATTCATTTCAGGTTTATCAGTTATCAATTAGGTTAAGTATTCATAATTTTAATATATGCAAAATAGCAAAGCAATCTTTGAAGAAGTCAACCTTAATTAAATCATGGTTGCAAAAATCAGTGTCTTTGTTTTACATTGGCATTCGCTTTGCAAGCTCTGTCAATGAAGGGCATTCTATAGACACTCGATTTTGCACCCATAATTTAATCTTGGAAGATAACTAGAGCGACCATTCATATACCCAAAAATTTAGAGTTGCATTACATGCATTAATTCACCCATTGCATATCATAAGAAATGATCCTAAGGTTCTAACGGTTGTGATAGTATGCCTGATTTCCAAATCGGACCGTCACATTGAAAAATATTGCATGATCAAGTTTGCACGGTCTGCATACATTTTTTTTAGGTGGAACAAAACCACGCACGATTAATTTAAATTAATTTTGATTGGCTAGACAATTAATATTAGTTAAATAATTTTGTGATTGGTTGTTATTTAGTGTAAAAATAGGCTTGCTTGCATGGAAATAAAGTGGATAATCAAGACTTTTTGGAGTATTTATCTACAAGATAATCATCACTGTAAAAACCTGAATATCCAGAAAAGGGTTTAATTTTTAGAATACAGGTTAAAAACGCATCTAAGTGCAAGTCCCAACTCAAAAAACCTCAAAAATGAGTCCAAAGAGGACCAAAACTCAAACGTGGGTCTGGCACCCTAGAGGGCCATTCAAAACTCTTGGAGTGCTGATTGGCACAAATTCAAGACTCAACCCAAGGAATTTTGGATTGAGATAAACCTCATTCTTTTCAATTTTTTATAGATAAGGACGTGTCCCAGTTCGTATTCTGATCATCCAGCTAATTTTTTGAAGCATCCTAGCCTTTATAAATAGAGGATGCCTCTCAAGCTTCAGTACACTTTTTCACGCTTTCTTACGCCCCCTCTTTTGGTTCTTCTCTTCTTTTCTTTTCCCCCTTACGTTAAAGATGTTCTAGAGGCTCTTGCCTTAGGAATTTCTTTTTTTAAGCGAAATATTTTAGGCTTGAAAGAGTTGAATAAATTTCTTTGAATCATAAAATATTCTTTCACTAAGAAGAGCACGCTCATGCAAGAGGTAGTCTATTTCTTTTTCTTTTTTTAGTCTTCTCTATTAATTTTTTTTGATGATGCATGAATAGGTTCAAGATGTTTGATTATTTTTGATACTTGATATAATTGCCATGTTTTGTTTAAAAATTTTCTTTAAATCTATTCTTAGATGATTTTTTTTTTTTTTGATGATTTCTCTCTTTAATCTCAAAATCTGCTAATTATCAAATATCTCTTTAAACAAAAAACTAATCTGAATTTTTCAAATATGATTTTCTAAACTAAACAATGGATTTGTATTTTTATTAAATGCAGATCTGATTTTTTTAACTCTAAAAACTTATTAGTATTTTTATTAAATGTAGATCTAATTTTTTTTTTTTTAACTCTAAAAGTTTATCTGTATTTTCATTAAAAACAGATCTAATTTTTTAACTCTCAAAACTGATTTGTATTTTCATTAAATATAGATCTAATTTTTTTTTAAAACGTTTTCTTTGTGACAAAATTGCAGATTTTGAAATTTAAAAGAAGAAATTAAAAATTAGGTTGAAGCCTTTTCTTTTTCTTAATATGTGCTGCATGCATAATGAATTTATTGCATGAATATGAATTCTCTTTCAAAAGTCTTTTTATTTATATTCAACAATAGATCTGAATTTTTTATAAACCAAAAAATCATTTTTTTTTTAATTTTCAAAACAGGTCTGATTTTTCTTGATAAAATCACTTTTCTACTTTACACAAAAACATATCTGATTTTTCTTGATAAAATCACTCTTTTTTTACTTTACACAAAACAGATTGGATTTTTTCTTTATAAGATCTTTCATTCTTTTCTTTACAAAAACAAATCTGATTTTTTTTCCCCAAACCAGGTCTTACTCTTTTTACCCTTAAAACAAATATGCTTTTTCTTTTAAAAAGAAGACATATTCATGAGGCAAATTTATTTAGATAAATTTTGGTCAAGTGTCTATCATGTATGCTTAACATATCATTCAAAGTCATGCAAAAAAGGGTATATAGGTCATTAGAGTCTAGAAGACCAGACTCTGTCTGGGTGGAATGGGTGCCCAACATCTTCCTATTCTATAACTTTGCCCTCGAGCTTAGGTTTTTTGGATAGGTAGATTAGTGTCTTGTTTTCTTTTTTAATTTTGGTAGATTGTAACTAGGACCAAAAGTTTTGTATTCTTTTGCATAGATTGTAACTAGGACTCAAAGCCTTGTAAGGTTTAATTCACCAAGATTGTACTTTTCTTTATTCAATCAGTGACAATGAAATATTTTTTAAGCATGTAACTTGTACTTATTTTTTCTTATTTTTTTTGTATAAAAAAATAAGTGGCGACTCCACACCGCTTACCGAAAAAGAGAGGTGCCTAGAAAAAGCACCAAATCTCTTTTTTAAGAGCACCCTAGGTTTATGGTCTCTCACACTTGCAATTCCACGTAAGGATGTTCATTTGGATAAATTGACCCAACGGAACATCTATAGAGCTAGGATTCATCATTGTTGCATCCACCATGCTCCATCCTAGCCTCCTAAGAAGGTCCTTTATCCTTGGAAGTCACCCATCCAGTTTCCATATCATCATATATTTAAGGATCCCCATTGTATCCTTTCTACTGTGGGCACAACCAGGGGAAGGGGGGGGGGGGGAGTAAGCCTCGACTGATTGCACCGGGGCGGAGAACGAAAATGGAGTTGCCACCTGATTAGGTCTAGGTGTAACGAAAACATAGTTTGTATCACATACAAAATATACATAGCAAAAAATTAACAAATCTACTTCATTCTCAATTGATAACATGTACAATGTAAATTTCAAAATTTAAAAACAAGAGAGTGTACCTTGGTACGGTGAAATTCAAAACCAAAGATTAGAAGTACTTGGGAAAACTTTTAATCTTCACTCCAATTCCACATATGCCCAAGAAGCGTGGTCTCTTAATCAGTTTACACATATGTGTTCAAGGGAGAATAAGAGAGTGGCTTACACTCACATACACACCATTTCATACATTCATTACTAAATGCTGTATGTTTCTCTCCTTATATATAACTGATTATCTAATTGGGCTAGCCTTTTGGGCCATTCCAATTGGGCTTTAGTGTGTGTCTTGGAGTGGGACCAAAAGGAACAAATAAGACACTAGCTCCAATGAATTTTAGGATTTTTGTCAACTCTTGACAAGCTCAAAATTACCATTAATTATATTTAATACCACTATATAAATATAATTGCACTCTAGGCCTTACTAATAAATTATATCCCAAGACTTAATTATACATTCAATCCCATCATTAAAATATTCGTAGTAATACCAAATCATAAATGTTGACTGTCACTTTGAAAATTACCACATCTTAATCCTTGAGTATCCAATTTAATTCTTTAAGTTATTCATCATATATTTATGAAATCCAATTTCATAAATATATAGTTTAGTAACTTCTTACTAAAGTTGTTAGGCCTAACACTCTGAATAGCCAAACCATTAAACTTATCTCAAGGGAATATTTTATATCTCCGTTAAGAGATTATGAATTCCATCTTGAGAATATATGTTCCTTCAACATTAAATGTGACTACCTAATATATTGAGGTTTTGATCATGACTTTAGATCTCACTCCTGATATATTAAAGCAACCTACGCTTCATGATCAGAGGTTCATTATTCTCTCAAGATTGAGAGTTTATGTAAATAAAAATCGTGAGATTTATTATTCAGTTGATAGTCATTAGTAGAATAATAAATCTCACAGCGGTCCAATCCAATATGGCTTAACACTTCTATGATCTAGACAAATCATCTTAATTCATATGTTATAATCTTTGCAGTTGAAATGCCCAATTTCATCACCGATTAGGAATTCATATTTTGAGTTTACAAAGAACTTGTGATTTATATTTTCTGTGACTAAATTACATAGATCACATACTATGCATCTCATGAACTATATGATAATGTCCAAATATACATGTTACCATTATTTTAGATAATAATAGAACAAATTTATTAATCACAACATTATATCATCTATAATGTCATACATAGCATCATACAATAGGATTTAAAACAACACATATCCTAACATTAGGAACCATAAATATAGCATCTTTCATGGAAGGACTAAGAAGGTGTTAGGCACCCAATCCCACCTAACTTGTGGGTCAACTTCCACTTATTGTGTCTTATTTCTTAATCTCATTAAAGTTGTTAGGATATGTGCCCTTTAAATCTTATTGTATGATGCTATGTATGACATTATGTATGACATATGTTGTGATTAATAAAGTTGTTTTATTATTATCTAAAATAATGGTAACATGAATATTTGGACATTATTATATAGTACATGAGATGCATAGTATGTGATTTAGTCACAGATGATATAAATCACAAGTTCTTTGTAAACTCAGAATTTTAGTTCATTGTCAGTAATGAAATTGGGTATTTCATCCGCGAAGACTATAACATATCAACTAAGATGATTTGTCTTGATCATGGAAGTGGAGACTTTTAGTTGATATGTTGATATGTTTTAAGTGTTAAGACATATTGAATTGGACTATTGTGAGATTTATTATTCTACTAACGACTGTCAAATGAATAATAAATCTCATGACTTCTTACATCAATTCTTAATCTTGAGAAAATAATGAACTTGATCATGAAGTGAGATTGTTTTGATATATTAGGAGTGAGATAAAATCATGATCAAAACCTCAGTATGTTGGGCAGCCGCATTTAATGTTGAAAAAACATATATTCTCAAGATGGAATTCATAATCTTTTAACAGAGATATAAAATATTCTCCTGGATAAGTTTAATAGATTTGGTTATTCAGAATGTTAGGCCTAACTACTTAGTAAGAAGTTACTAAAGTATATATTTAAGAAATTGGATGTCATAAATATATGATGAATAATTTAAATGATTAAACCAGGTACTTAAGAATTAAAATGTAGTAATCTTCAAAGGGGCAGTCAACATTCATAACTTTGTATTACTACGAATATTTTAATGAAGAGGTTGAATGTATAATAAAGTCTTAGGATATAATTTATTAATAAAGCCTAGAGTGTAATTATATTCATATAGTTGTATTAAATATGATTAATGGTAATTTTAGGCATGTCAAGAGTTGACAAAAAAGTCCAAAACCCAATGGTAGCCCAATTAGATAATCAGTTATATTTAAGGAGAGAAACATATAGAATTTTATAGGGTATGGAAACGATGTGTATAAGACTCTAAGCCACTCTTTTAATCTCCCTTGAACACATACGTGTAAACTGATTGAGAGACCACACTTCTTGGGAAAAAGTGAAATTGGAGTGAAAATTCAAAGTGTTCCCAAGTACTTCTAATCTATGGTTTTGAATTTCATTGCACCAAGGTACGTTCTTCTGTTCTTATATTCTGAAATTTACATAGTACATGTTATCAATTTCAAATAAAGTAGATCTGTTAATTTTTCACTGCACGTGTTTTGTATGCGACATAAACCATGTTTTCCCAACAAAAGGCACATTCAACATTTACCATTCTAGACTCATAAACACACTAGCATACATCTAGCAAACAACATGGCACTTTTCATCCCAAACCCTAGCATACATCTATCATGCATCTCATCATATCATATCCAAGCCAGAAACATAGACAGGCAGTATTCAAACACGAGTTATTAGCATCTAAATTTCAAGAACACATCATTCAACCAAGCATGTTCATACTCATCATCAAGGTAACACCATATGCATGTCCATGTGAATGCTTGACTTACTTCAATTACCTTATTGCACCATGGCACCTATGCATCAACACATGATCATATGTTATATGCACATTCATGGCAAAACAACAAGATTGAAGGTAAGCCCTAATCTAGCATACAAAGAACAAACAAAGCAAGCAAACATGGAGGCAAAGACTCATAAACATGAAATAAAGCAAGGTAGAGACATAATATATAAATAAAATAATGAAACAGAAGCAAAAAGGCTCGAATTAGGGTTTTTGGGCGTGAGTATGCATGCATATACATAGGGCCTGCGTGCATAGCCCTGTTGTATGCGTATGCATGCTTTAAATATGTGTGCGCATGCAGTAAGCATGTTACACATACACACCCTAAACATTAACACTAAAAGCACAAGAACACAACAGAACAAAAACTTTAAATGTAGTAATCTAAGATTCTTACAAATTAGAAAATTTTCGTAAAACTAAACAAAACAAAAACATTATAACATTAAAAAAATAAAAAATAAAAAACAAGATATAGAAGATCAAAATAGAAAAAGAAAAAGAAAAGGAACTAGAACATTATACCCCAAAACACAAAGTTCCTTAGCTTGATTTTAACTGCTTCCCTTAATCAATCTATTCATAATTAAACAAAGAAGTGATCAGAAAACTTGAAATTTGAAGATCAAGGACAAACAGGGCCTCAATCAGAAAAATATTGACAATTTCTACCTCTTTGAAAATTTATGAAAAACTACCTCTTTGATTCACAATTTCTAGTAAATTTTATATTTTTCCTTAGGATTTTTTATGTCTCTTGGAGAGGTACCATGTACGGCTTTTTATAGTTAGAAAATGAGGGTTTGGAATGGCTCCCAAATGAAGTGGGATTCATTCCAAAACCAATCTCTAATGCATAAAAACCTTGCCTTTCCTAATTTTTGGAACCTTAGCATGCGCTTAAATGTTCGTGTATGCATACGCATGCATGAAGCATGCGCACACTGATGGAAGTTAGAGATGAGTGTAGTGGAAAATAAGTTTTAAATGGCTCTACTTCATTCGATATTGATAACACGTACTAAGTAAATTTTAGAATTTTGAGAACAAGAGATCGTACCTTGAAGCGGTGAATTTCAAAAACAAAGATTGAAGTACTAAGGAATACTTTTAATCTTCACTCCAATTCCACTAATGCCCAAGATGTGTGGTCTCTCAATTGGTAACAAAAGGGATGACTAGTGAGTGACAAAAACTCACATGCACACCATTTCAATGTTGTTTTTCACACACTGAAAAATCTGAACGTTTTTCCCTTTGTATCTAACCAATTTATCTAATCGGGCTGGCCTTTTGGGCCTTACCAATTGGACTTAAGTGTGTGGCTTGGAGTGGGACCAAAAGGGACCAATAAGACACTAGCTCCAATGGGCCTTGGGCTTTTCTGTCAACTCTTGACAAGTCCAAAGTTACCATTAACTATATTTAATACCACTATATAAATATAGTTGCACTCTAGGTCTTATCTATAAATTATATCCCAAGACTTTATTATACATGCAACCCCTTCATAAAATATTCATAGTAATACAAAGTCATTAATGTAGACTGCCACTTTGTAAAGTACTACATCTTAATCCTTGAGTACCCGGTTTAATCCTTTAATGTTATTCATCATATATTTATGAAATTCAATTCCATAAATATATACTTTAGTCTTACTAAAGTGGTTAGGCCTAACTCTCTGAATAACAAACTCATTAAACTTATCTCAAGGGAATACTTTATATTTCCGTTAAGAGACTATGAATTCCATCTTAAGAATACATGTTCCATCAACACTAAATGTGGCTGCCCAACATACTGAGGTTTTGACCATAACTTTAGATCTCACTCCTAATATATCAAAGCAACCTACACCTCATGATCAGGTCCATTATTCTCTCAGGATTAAGAGTTCATGCAAATACAAGTCGTGAGATTTATTATTCCTTTGACAGTCTTTAGGAGAATAATAAATCTCACAGCGGTCCAGTTCAAAATGTCTTAACTCTTAAAACATATTAACACATCAACCAGAAGTCACCACTTTCATGATCAAGACAAATCATCATGATTGATATGTTATAGTCTTCGCAGATGAAATGCCCAATTTCATCACCGACTACGAACTATAATTCTGAATTTGCAAAGAACTTGTGATTTATATCTTCTGTGACTCTTCACATAAATCACATACTATGCATCTCATGGACTATGTGATAATGTCCGAATATTCATGTTACTATTATTTCAGATAATTATAAAATAAATTCATTAAACGCAATATTAAGTCATACATAATGTCATACACAATGTCAAACTTAATATCATACATAGCATCATACAATAGGATTTAAGGGCACTAATCCTAACACTAGGTTCATTCTCCGCTTACACCAAAAATTGATCAGTATCTTAGTCCAATGATAAAGACACTGAACGGTTTTTAGACCCCTTAACCCAACGAAATTAACCTAGTTAATTAGCCAAGTAATTAACTTAGTCAAATTATGCCAATCTAGGTTATCACAATCAAACAATCATATGAAGAATATAAAGCAGTGGAAAGTTAAATAACACAGTGATATGATGACCGAGGAAACCACACGGTAAAAACCTGGGGAGGATTTGACCTAGCTATCCTTAAGGTAAACTTGAATCCACTATCTTGAAAGAATCGAAGTTCATACAATAAGACTTACAAGCCCCCACGCTCGACTTCTTATTGCTACCCACCAGTAGAACTTACTGACACGACCACGTGCAAGCTCCAAATCCATGGACTCCTTCTTTCTTAGATTTACCACTAGATACAAGCACCCATGCTTGTTTTTCTTTAGGCTTCAATGGTAGCAACTGAATTGATCATCAAGGTGTAGATAACATCTCCTCCTTGAAAACCCTAAACTTTGTGTAAATAAAAGCTCCTCTAGATCTCACAAGAGATTTACACAAAACAGCAACAAGAGCAACAAGAGCTACTCTAAAAAATCGTGGTTAGGGTTTCCCTTATATACTAGAAGAATTAGATCTGAAACCCTAATCCTTAATGGGTTTGGGTTGAGTTGGAAATTCTACAGAAAAAACATTCTTCTTGAGATTCGATCGATCAAGTCTAAGTTTTGATTGATCGAGCCAGGCTGAAAGTTACTAATACTTCTACAGCCACTCGATTCCAACTTTACATAAAAGACGCAACTTTGAGTAAGTCTAAACAAGACTAAACAATCTGTTTTGATTATGGTTTACCAACATTACACATTAGAGTTCTAAATACATAAATTCCTAAATCTTTAGAACCTAACAAACTTCTCCTTTGGCAATCCGTGACAAAACACAACTAAATGCTCAAAGTTTACAAAGAAAAGTCCTTTACAAAAAAAAGCCCATCATAACAATTCCAATACTGACTACTATCCATCAGTTGCAAGTGTAGACAGCAACTCAATTGAATCAACCTGTATAGTTCCTGAAACACTAAACAAAATGCGTAAATGCATGTGTGACAAAAAAACAGTAAATCAACAAATATGCAAACTAACTCTCCCCCTAAGTTAGATACATCAAAAACAATGTTAACTCCCTTTAAACATAACATTCTTGTATTTTCCACACATGTTTCCACATTTCAAATAAATCTCCCCCTTTTTGTCACGTACTAACAAAGACAATTCATATAAAGAGTAAACAGTCAACATACGCAACAAAGGAGAAGAGAAAAAAGAGAATCAAGGGAACACAAAACAAGCTCTATAGAAAATAGAGACTGTTAGGTTCTAAGGTCTTAGGATTTTATGTATTTAGAACTCTAATTTGTAATATTGGCAAACCATGATCAAAACATTGTATTTAGTCTTATTTAGACTTGCTCAAAGTTGGTTTAATATTGTAAAGTTGGAATCGAGTGGCTGCAGAAGTATTTGGGACTCTCGGCCTGGCTCGACAAGGCAAAGACAAAGTATTTATTCCATACTACTATGAACCGACAATGGAGGCCGTGAGACCCAACCCTTGTATCTCTCTCCCACTAGATGTTTTAAAAGAAAGGTTTTTAGCTTTAAAACATGCATAATTTAATTACACATAGTCTTAGTACTTTTACATGAGAAAACACTTAGAAAAAATTCTAATTTTCTTTCTTTCGATCGATCGAAAGTACCCTCGATCGATCGAACAAATTAAAAAATTCGAACTTGATCCTCTGACTCTTTCGATTGATACTCGATTGCCTCTCGATCGATCGAAAAATAAATTCGATCGATCGACTAACAATCGAAAATCAATCGTACTAAAAAGTCTGATCACTGTCTCATTCGATCGATCGAAAGTGATTTTTGATCGATCAAAAATCGCGAATTTCAAATTTCCAGAATTTTTCCTAAGGCAGTTTTCTTCGTTTTTCATGAACAAACATTCAACATATGAACATTATGGACAGAGAATGATGTCAAAAATGAAAATCATTGATGCTAATGCCTTAAGATTCAATTTAACATGCTTAAATTTAAATTTAAACAACATCATAACATCAATTTCAGTCTTCATCAAATCATAGTTTCAACAACACGCAGAAAATTAAGAAACATAATCTTCTAACAATATGAAACTATCATCTCTAATTCTAAAACTCTCAAAACATGTTAAACAATACGAAATTGAAGACTGCTCTGATACCATTTGATGGAAGTTAGAGATGAGTGCAGCGAAAAATAAGTTTTAAACGGATCTACTTCATTCGATATTGATAACACGTACTAAGTAAATTATAGAATTTTGAGAACAAGAGATCGTACCTTGAAGCGGTGAATTTCAAAAACAAAGATTGAAGTACTCGGGAATACTTTTAATCTTCACTCCAATTCCACTAACGCCCAAGATGTGTGGTCTCTCAATTGGTAACAAATGGGATGACTAGTGAGTGACAAAAACTCACATGCACACCATTTCAATGTTGTTTTTCACACACTGAAAAATCTAAACGTTTTTCCCTTTGTATCTAACCAATTTATCTAATCGGGCTGGCCTTTTGGGCCTTACCAATTGGGCTTAAGTGTGTGGCTTGGAGTGGGACCAAAAGAGACCAATAAGACACTAGCTCCAATGGGCCTTGGGCTTTTCTATCAACTCTTGACAAGTCCAAAGTTACCTTTAACTATATTTAATACCACTATATAAATATAGTTGCACTCTAGGTCTTATCTATAAATTATATCCCAAAACTTTATTATACATGCAACCCCTTCATAAAATATTTGTAGTAATACAAAGTCATTAATGTAGACTGCCACTTTGTAAATTACTACATCTTAATCCTTGAGTATCCAGTTTAATCCTTTAATGTTATTCATTATATATTTATGAAATCCAATTCCATAAATATATACTTTAGTCTTACTAAAGTGGTTAGGCCTAACTCTCTGAATAACAAACTCATTAAACTTATCTTAAGGGAATACTTTATATTTCCGTTAAGAGACTATGAATTCCATCTTAAGAATACATGTTCCATCAACACTAAATGTGGCTGCCCAACATACTGAGGTTTTGACCATAACTTTAGATCTCACTCCTAATATATCAAAGCAACCTACACCTCATGATCAGGTCCATTATTCTCTTAGGATTAAGAGTTCATGCAAATACAAGTCGTGAGATTTATTATTCCTTTGACAGTCTTTAGGAGAATAATAAATCTCACAGCAGTCCAGTTCAATATGTCTTTACTCTTAAAACATATTAACACATCAACCAGAAGTCACCACTTCCATGATCAAGACAAATCATCATGATTGATATGTTATAGTCTTCGTAGATGAAATGCCCAATTTCATCACTGACTACGAACTATAATTTTGAGTTTACAAAGAACTTGTGATTTATATCTTCTGTGACTCTTCACATAAATCACATACTATGCATCTCATGGACTATATGATAATGTCCGAATATTCATGTTACCATTATTTCAGATAATAATAAAACAAATTCATTAAACACAATATTAAGTCATACATAATGTCATACACAATGTCAAACTTAATATCATACATAGCATCATACAATAGGATTTAAGGGCACTAATCCTAACACACACAGATCTTGAGCATGTGCGAGCATACACATGTATGCGTACACATGCCCTAGGGTTTCCATGGTCTTTATTCTCCAAAAATAACTTACTATTTTCATAAAAGAGTTAGATTTTCCCAAAAACACTTTCCTCAAGTCAATTTCAATTTGATCGGGCCCTAAACCAACCTTGGGTTTTAGAATTCCAACATCATTGGGGAACGGGGGCCCAAGTCATAAGGGCTACAAAATGTGATGTCTACATTTGTAGCAAAGATGTAGATCACATTTCTAGATTGGGAATAGAATCTGAATGAATTTTGGATGATTCCCCATGTGTGCCAAAGCTGATCCTCTAAAATGCACAATCCTCATTTCTTGAATGATTCATCTTGATTTGTTGAAGTAGGGGCACAATTGATGGCCTTCTTTGCCTGCTCAAAGTCTTTACTTCTTCCCAGGACACTAGAGGAGTGTCTGTGAGAAATTTCCACTAAAGGTTAGGGGTTTAAGACCACGCTGGGTGATCCATTGCTAGGTTCCCTGTTCTAATACTGGTTGGGGTTATGGGGAACAAATGCTTCCATGCATTGCTCAGTTCTACCTCAAATTATTCTAGTGTGTCTGATGACATTGCTCTTGTTTGGGAAATCGTCTCATCAAAGAGTACTATCACCCTATTTCTATACGATATTGCCCATCCTGAATGTGGCAGCGAGACTAACCCGAATGAACTTATTTCCATTCGAGGTGGCTTGCAAGTTTCTTGAAGTTGAGAGGGGCTGAAGGTGTAGAGACTTGCTTCCAAGAATGGATATCTGGCACTTCAAAGCTTTTGTACTTTTAATCCCTAGGCCCTTATTAGCCCGCAGCTTCGAGCACTGCGCTGCCTTACCTTTAGCCCCATCCTTCTGCATACCACTCTTCGTATCTTTTGTAGTTACCTTTGGAAGATCTTAGCAGGAAACCATCTCACACTCCAAGTCTTCCCTCTCACTTTGAGTATGTTGTGTCGAATTCTCATGTGCCTAGGTAGGTAATGAGGCAGCTGGCTCCTCAAAAGGAGATTTTGTAGCTACGTCATCTTCCTCTAAATGGTGCTCATAATTAGCCTTTTGCCCCTCTTCCACATTTCAGCTTTTATCGAGGCACAAGCTCGTCCATTTCTAATGAGATTTTTCCTTCCATAACTAATATCCATGGTCCATAGTTAGGATCCAATTAGCTCTCTTGACCATCTCCTTGAGAAGTGGAAGTTTCTTCAACCTCCTTAATTTTCTCTGCATGTTTGATGTGATAACAACAGTGTCTTGTTTGTGCCCAAGACGCTTATAGCAGAAACGTAAGGAAGAGATACCATAATACATCACGTGTTGTCTTAATCTCCCTACCCTGATCATAGTAATGAGAGGCTTCTCCAAGTCAACTTGTATGCACAACTGGGCATAGCTACCCCTTGAGATCGAAGCTATGTAAGAATCTATACGGAGAACAAGACCAATTGCACTGCCTATCTCTGGATTCACATCCAGTGCAATAGCTAGGGTATTGCACGGGGTGCAATACCTCAATTCTCAGCCATATATTTAAACTAATGGCTTAAGTCTTTGACACCTCACCAATCCACGCTGGTAATCCATGTGCTCACTTTTCTTTTCATTTTAGCTTCCCAAATTTGAATTTCAGTAAAACACTTTCTCCTCTCTCTCTCTCCCACTTCAACTGGTGTCTCTCTTGCCTCCACCATTCTCTCAACACCTCCACGCTTCCCTCAACCTCGTCGTCATCGCTGCCAGCATACTCAACTCAAACCTATCAGCAAAATCAAAGAATCAACTCACCATTTGAAGCCAAACCCCCACACCTCTTAGAGCGCTTTTCAGACTTATATCAGAGAGCAAGGCTAGGGTTTGGAGAGAATCGGGTGTAGAGAAGTTGATGAAGCTCTCTTTTCATGGCACAGCCACTAGTTCAAATCTTCGGTTCCGACGATACTAGCCTTTTTCTCATCAGAAATCCCTAAAATCACCACTTCCTACATCAGAAATCCCTAAGCTTTTCTCTCTCCTCATCATCTCTCATCTCTTTTGTTCCTTTATACTAGCTCCTCACCTCTTCTTCAACTCTATTTCCACTTTCTCTCTACTCTGTAAGCTTTTCTCTCTCATGGGTTCCCTTATTTTCCTTTGGTTTGTTCTTGTTTTTCTCTATTTTATTTGAGTCTTGACGTGTATTTGTGGCTTTTGTAGATTCTTTTGGAGACCCCTTTGCTGATATGGGTGCAAATAATCCTGTGTTCTTTAGTCTCTAATGGTTAGTACTACTATCTTTCTGTTTTGTTTTTGTTTCTGTTTTTTTTTTTTTTTTTTTATAATTTTTGTTGACACCTCATTTTGCAACCCGCATTTAACCTCACTTGGAGGGTAAAAGGGTAGTTTTGCCTTGGAAATATGCATCTTGATTCTGGCTATTAGATTCTTAATCTCATTTCACCAAAATGATTTTGATATTGTAATGATCAAATTGGCTAGTCATAAGCTCTAATCGGACCACCTGATTCAAAGTTATCATCAAATTAAGTTTTGATGGCCGAGATGCATTATCACAAATTGATTCCAACTATATGTAATTATGAACAATTTATTTCAATTGGTTATAAGTGTAATTAATTTGGGATTAATAATATGTCATAATTTGATTGGTTAGGACTTCATTTTATGGTGAGGTTGCATACACCTAATTAATTAGATAGCTAAACATTAATTATTCAATGAGTAATTTGTACAATTATCTTTTAATTAGAGTAAATTTGGAACAAATTAAGTCTGAAATGGGAGTGATTAGAGCCATTTAATGTTAATTGGGAGCTAATTTGGGACCTATTAATATTAATTGTGCTAAAACCATTTTCTAGCAAATGACCTCTTCTCACCATTTCATCGATATCTCTCATAATATTTTGAATCTATGAATGAGGTTCATTTTCCTAAAAACTAGACATCTAGGGCTTCAATTTGAGCACAAGAATGAGACAATTCCAATCACAGTTGAGTCAGATATGATTTTTCAAAGTTGGCTTTACAGGCTATTACAGCGGCTATGCGAAAACCGAATTTTGGCTTGCTCCTCACTCCCACCAATCTTTCCATTTAATGCACCAGATTTTTCCCAAGGCTAAAATGAGGTCTAGATTCATGATTCTTTGTCAATCCTCATTAAATGATCTTTCATTCATATTTCCTCCATCACTACTATATAAACTTTCTTTCTCCTTCATTCCAAGGCACACAAAAAATCCCATCTCTTCTCCTCTCTTGAGTTCTAGTGAAGTTGAGTAGTCTTGTCATATCTTGGTCTTCCTAAGACTCAAGGTATTAAGTGAAACTCACTCTCCCTCTCCTAGTTCTTCTTTTTTCTCCACCCTTAGGACCTCCACTAAGAGTCCCCTCCTCCACCGTATGGATCTTGCATGAAGGTATAATCCATTTCCCTAACTTGTTTTTTTGTGTTGCCATGATGAAAATTTAAGATTAAACTATGATAGTAATTATTTGAATCCTCTTGAATATGTTTGAATGTTCTTCTGTGTTCTTCACACATTCTTGGTTGTTCATCACATGTTTATACACAACACTAGTTTTAATCTTAAATCCATTTGAAAAACATGTTTGTCTCATAATTCTTTCAAATTCTTGAATCTAGGTTATCAATATCCACACACATTCACTAAAATTTATTTTTCAATCCAAATGCAATGCTTAATAAATTAAATTAGGGTTTCTCACATGCATACACATTAAATTCAACATGTAAATTGATTGACATATTGGATGATATGATATAAATGTTGATCACCATAGTCTCGAAGACCGGTTTCACCAGACAAGTTGGGTGCCTAACACCTTCTCACTTTGTAACATAGCCTCCGAGCTTAGATCAAGGGTTTGTAGGTCAAATGCTTATCCATGTAATTTTTTATTTTTAGATTGTAACTAGGGAACAAAGCCATGTACTTTATCTTAGATTGTATCTAGGACCAAAGCCATATAGTTTTCCTATGATCAATGTAAATTTCAAATTAATAAAATGAGGAACTTTTCAATTATGCTTTTCTTATTTTTCCAATAATTAAATAAGTGGCGACTTTATTGTAAAACCTTTAATCTAAGAAGGAAAACATAACTAGTCGAACCACCATTTTAAGAGGTAATAACACGACTCCACCCATTCACGTGGGTTTGGCCCAACATCCTAAAAATGGGCCGGGGCCACGATTTTTCACAATGGCGACTACACTGGGGATATTGAGGGCTAAGCTTCAATTAGGTTATGGTAGCCAACCATATCATTGTTTGTTTATTGTTTTTTGTATATAATATGTCTAATATGTCATTATATTGCATGTCATGCATCATTTGCTTGAATGAAATTTATTTTATTTGTATGCTAGCCCGGAAGCCCGGTAGTATTAGCCGTGGATTGTGGTCTTCTTGAGACTCACATACCCAGCGGTGAACCCACCACCCACCGTGACAAGGATCATCATGGTTATGCCATGGTGGTTCATAGGGATAAACTGTACCGTTCGGACCAACATGGCACTCCTGGCGTCATAAGTTGGGAGGTACGACGTCCTAGCTTGTGGGGACCTTTAACTACCTTCTACCTATGTTGTAATGATCCATAGAACCTACCTTTAAGTCGGTCCACGTAAATTGCATTGCATTATGCATTTGTTTGGCCATTGTTTGAACCATGATGAGCCCAGGTCCAATGCTTGAGCCCATCATAATTGTTTGAACCTTGTATGCTATGAATGAGCTCATGCCCAAGGCTTGTGATTGAACTCTACTTGGTATGGAAACCAAAAATTGTTTCTTGAATCATTCTAAGCCCAATACTTGAGCCCATCAAAGGTGTATATGCATGATCAACATTAAAGGCCAAAAGCTCACAAGTTGCATGCATTTCAAGTGCAAGCCCAAGCCATTTTGAGAAAATATCAAAAGATCATAATCAAGGTTCAAGCCTTCCAAGTGCAAGCCCAAGCCATTTCATCATAATCAAGGTTCAAGCACACCAAGCCTTAAGCATCCTAAATGAACCAAGAAGAAGCAAGTGGCCCAACTTTGCCTCACTTCACATTTGGTTTGCAACATCATGGTTAAGCTTAAAATTTGTTTGTTTATTCCATGTTTCTATGTTTCTTTGAATTCAAAAATTTCATGTAGCATTTAATGAGCTTTGGTCATGTATATGTATTAAGAAAAAGACAAAAAAAAAAAAATTCAAAAAAAATTTCAAGATTTCCAAATCTTTCCCAAAAAAAGAGAAAAATTTGCTAACGAAAAAAGTCTTTGGACTAGGGGCATTGAGCCTTTAACTCATTTAAATATATATATATATGTGTGTGTGTGTGTGTGTGTGTGTGTGTGTATTTCTTTGAACTAGGGGCATTGGACTTCCTATTGATTTTTTCAAAAAGGCCCATCTTTTTTCTTTCAAAGATTTCAAGATTCTTTAAAGTCTTATTTTCAAAATGTTACATGAGGATCCTTCAGACAAAACTTTTTCTAAATTGTGATGTTTAAACGCTTGAACAATCAACTTGTAATGAGAAAGGATTAATTTCATTTGATCCGTGTAAACACTTTTGCTAAATTACTTTGAATAAAAGAAGAAATGGTCTTACAAGGCAATCAAAGAAAATCTATCCCTCAGAAAATTCAAAAAGCTCATGCATTCATTCCAAATTTTTGAAAACTTTTGTGTCTCCAATAAAGCATTCATACTTTTTCTTTTAAGAGGAATTTATTAAAAGAGCTCAAGTCACTGTGCCTGCAAGCAAGCATTACTAGGGATAGGAGGCCGTCTTTGGTAAAACAAGATTGTACCTTAATAGCCAGAATGATCATTATTCATTGCAAGCCCATTTGAGCCTTTAAACACTTAGCCTCTTTTTCGCATGGACCCACTAAAATCTAAACCTAGGGTGGGAAAATTCAAAGTATGCATGCTTAAAGCTCATGTTGAGGAGAAGTCAACCTTGTAGCTTTGAAGCTAATTGATAAAACTCTCCTAGAAGACATGAAAGACAAGTAAAGAATTCATTAAACTAAAGATAAGAGATCATCAAAGTAAAAGGACTTTTCACTCAATCAAGGAAAGAGAAATGAAATTCCATCAATGTCAGAGAAAAAAAAATGTGCATCAAGTTTGAAGAACCTAAAATTCATCATGCTAAGAAGAGTAGAAGGTTCATCCAAAAGAAAGTTCATCAAAAAAAGGAAAAGATTCATCAAGCACAGAAAGGTGCAAGTGCATTGAGGCAAGAAAGAAGTCTAGAGAGTGCATCAAAATGACTGAAAATCATAAAGCTGAGAAATACAAGGAGAGCAAAAGTTCATTCAATCAAGAGATGAAAGACCCCCCCCCCAAAAAAAACCCTCTCTTCTCCTCTCTTGAGTTCTAGTGAAGTTGAGTAGTCTTGTCATATTTTGGTCTTCCTGAGACTCAAGATATTGAGTGAGATTCACTCTCCCTCTCTTAGCTCTTCTTTTCCTCCACCCTTAGGATCTCCCTCAAAAGTCTCCTCCTCCACCATATGGATCTTGCATGAAGGTATAATCCTTTTCTCTAATTGTTTTTTGTGTTGCTATGATGAGAGTTTAAGATTAAAGCATGATAGTAATCACTTAAATTCCCTTGAATATGTTTGAATGTTCTTAATTGTTCTTATATGTTCTTCACATGTTCTTGGTTGTTCATCACATGTTCATGCATACCCCTAGTTTTAATCTTAAATCCGCATCAAAAATATTAAAAACATGTTTGTCTAATAATTCTTTCAAATCCTTGAATTTAGGTTATCACCATCTGCATGCATTCACTAGAATTTATTTTTCAATCCAAATGCGATTTTAATAAATTCAATTAGGGTTTATCACATGCACACACTTTAAATTCAATATGCAAATTGATTGGATGATGTGATATGAATGTTGGCTACCATAGTCTAGAAGACCGGTTTCACCGGACAAGGTGGGGTGCCTAACACCTTCCCACCTTGTAACATAGCCTCCGAAATTAGATCAAGGGTTAGTAGATCAAGTGCTTATCCATGTAATTTTCAATTTCTAGATTGTAATTAGAAACAAAGTTATGTACTTTATCTTAGATTGTATCTAGGATGAAAGCCATGTAATTTTCATATGATCAATGTAAATTCAATTGCAAATTAATAAAATGAGGAATTTTTCAATTTTGGTTTTCTTATTTATTCCAATAATTAAATAAGTGACGACTCTATCGTAAAACCCTTAATCTAAAGGGAAAAATATAACTAGTCAAACCTCAATTTTGAGAGGCAATAACATGACTCCACCCATTCATGTGGGTTTGGCCCAACATCCTATAAAAATGGTTTGGGGGCGCGATCTCTTACAATTTCCCAATCTGGAATTAAGTTTATCCAATAGTATTGATGTACTGGAAAGGAGTTGACCATGTGATTATAAAACCCTCATAACATCTCCTTTGGGTATGTGAGAACAATTAATTTTAATCTTAAATGGATGTATGTTGGCTGTGTGTTTAACTGTTTAAGGTTCGGTAAATTTAATTTGGGATTTGGGACACCCCCCCCCCCCCCCCGGGGGGGGGGGGGGGGGGGGTGCATACCCCACCTCTTTAGCCCTCTGCAATAGAGCAGGGGTTGATTTTTTTCTTTTGGATTGAGTTTGATCCAACAATATAATCATGAACTGTTTTTAAAGTTTAGAAAGATACTAATTTTATCGTTACTATTCTGTAATACATGTATGGGTTATAATTAGTGAATTTTCTTTTTGTTATTATGTATATGCAGGAACAATATGCTGTGATAGGAGCAATATTCGTTCTGATATTTGTGTTATGAAAGGGGATGTTAGAACACACTCTGCTTCCTCTTCAATCTTCCTTTACACTTCAAGAGACGAAAATGATTTCGTTAATTATGGTGATGAAGAGGGAGATGAGGTAATCCAGCATGAAAAGATCAGACCATATACACGAAAATGGGAAAAGGGTACTATGGACACCATTGATGAATTAGGTACTGGTGTAAATCATCGTTGTGGTGTCTAGTATGATGTTCCAACTGTGTTCCCAAGCATGTGATGTGTGGCTTAGTTATAGACTTATAATTATATTTGTAATGTACAGTCAAGAAGCAAGAGGCACACCAAGTAGAACTTCATGAGTAGGTCATGCTATTTAAGGTTGTCGAAGAGTTTGATCTTGAAGCATGCAATTTGTGGGAATTATGTATTATGAATTTATGAGGACAAAATGGGCTTTTGCCCTTAATTTTTTTTTTTTATTTAGCAATTTGCCCCTATTTCGAAACATATGCCCCTGTTTCGATACTCGATTACCCTAAAATCGAGTTTCAATGAAATACTCGATTAGTAGAAAATCGAGTTATGCTCGATCAAACTTTATAAAAAAAAAAAAAAATTGCATGGAACTCGAGCTTCCTGAAATCAAGTTCCATGCAAATTTTTTTTATAAGGGTCATTGTTCCATATTTAGGGAGACCTATAGTGGCGTTTTTAAGTCCTATAGTGACGTTTTTAAGCCCTATAGCGGCGTTTTTCTGCAAAAAAATTTTCATAAGTCTGATTGCCACATACCAGGTTTAGGGAGCCCTATAGTGGCCGTTTTAAGAGCCCTATAGTGGCGGTTTTAAGTCCTATAGCGGTGTTTTTCTGCAAATTGTTTTTTTCGTAACTCTTATTGCCCCATACCAGGTTTAGGAAGCCCTATAGTGGCGTTTTTAGGCCTTATAGTGACGTTTTTAAGCCCTATAGCGAGGTTTTCCTGCAATATTTTTTTAATAAGTCTGATTGTCCCATAACAGGTTTAGGGTGCCCTATAGTGGTGTTTTTAAGGACTATAGTGACGTTTTTATGCCCTATAGTGGCGTTTTTAAACTCGATTTTCTTAAAATCGAGTTCCATGGTCTTTTTTTTCTTTTTCTTTTTTATTATTTTAAGTTTGATCGAGCATACTTGATTTTCTATGAATCGAGTATTTCATTGAAACTCAATTTTAGGGTAATCGAGTATCGAAACAGGGGCATATCCCTATATAGTTTCGAAAAAAGGGTAAATTGCTAAATAAAAAATAAAAAATAAAAAAAGTTAAGGGCAAAAGCCCATTTTGTCCAAATTTATGATGATGGGAAGAGTTGTTTCTTGTTAACAAAGTGTATATTTCAACAAAACTATTGTTATATGGCATTGTGGTCAAAGTGTACATTCTAATAAAACTTTGTTCATTTTTAGATCAAATTCATTTCTTGTCTACTCTCTTGAATTAAATTTTTATTGTAAAATAGGCCAAGCATCCTTTGAAGACTCTTGATATGTATTCCTTGTTTTCAAAAAAATGACTCATTTAAACCTTATAAAAAATAAATAAATAAATAAGAGTCATGTAAACACTTTGATATAATTTGTGTTTATGAGTCATCGTCAATATGAGTACTTGCTTCAAGCAAATTCATACATATAAAACAACTCCATTTAGTCTAGATAAAAATTCAAAATGCATTAAGAAAGCTTATAACAGAAACAAAATTGGATACATTACATATATTTGTCAACACAAAATCAGCTACAACTTGAATGCAACAACTTACTCAGCTATTCAATTCTGTAGCAACAATAGAAGGCTAAAACACAACACCATGTTGTTTTGTTTCCATAGAACAAGTCCATTTCATGCTTTTTTCCCCCCTACACACAAGATTTATGGTGATAAATACAAGATGTCCTAATTATTGTTGACAAAGCCGTCAATTGATTCTTGGATTCCCCATAGCCAAAAATGGAAATGGAATTGGCCAATTGAAATTAATAGTCTTCTTGGTGCAGGAAGTGAAAAGAATCAACCTTTTAATTCTGTTCTTCACCTTAGCTAGAGCCTAGATCCTTCTCTTGTCAGCAGGAAGTGAAACAAATCAACCTATTAGGGGAGCATCCCGATGCATTTCACAATCTGATGACCTTCCTGAAGACTGCACAACATGCATATAAAATAGCTTAGCTTAACTTCAAAGTTTCAAATAGATTTTTTGACAAACATTTTCCATGCATTTCCAAATCAACTTTAAAATAAAATAAACACAATAGTAACAAAACTAAGACAATGACAGAAAATGAAAGAAAATCATATTCAAAGTCCAAATTTAAACATAGCATTCTGTCAGATCATTATTCAGCTAAGAAAATCGTATGCAACAACTGTATTAACTGTATTGGTTTTAGTTGGTCCAACACCAGCCCCTGCATGAGTATTTTTTGAACTCTATTGATATGACAAATTTTGGCTCACTTTCTGGACAAGGGAACACAACTAATTTAAATAGGCAGACCATTTTAATGAAATGGTGGCAGCATACGTATTATGTACATAACATATATATATATATATATAGGCAGCCTTGGCCTTAAAAAAATGAGAATATAGCACAAAAGGACACCTATTTAATATATATATATATATATATAACACATTCCTGGAACTCTAAACGAGTTCCAAAACTTAAAAGGTCAGTCTTATTGGTCACTCATATAGAGCTACTGGCAGACCAGTACACCAGCCATCATATTGAGAGAGAGTGATATACTTATCATTCTAGCAATGTAACTAAAGCAATATGTTTCTATTACACATGGAGTGTTGTTATGATTGTCAAAGAGGGTCATACTAAAAGACACAATTGGTGATCTAATATAGAACGAAATTCTAAATGCTAGAGCAAGCTACAGCTATGGAGCCCTTATGGAGCACTAGCCAGAAAATTTGGTGTTGAGAAATTTAGACCCTGGTTAATAGAATTAACAAGTTTTAAATCCAAGTTGTTAATTAAATTTATTATGAATAAAACTTGTTAAAACAAACAAACATCAATATCATGTCAAAATCATGCAGCGGAAAAAAATAAATAAGACAAGATATGATGACCCAGGAAAACCAATGAAACCAACCAGTTTCACAGTAAAAAACCTGGGGAGAAACCTTCCTGAAAAGCAATCCACTATAGTAAAGAAAAGATTCAGATCTAGTACAAAACCTTTGTCCCTAGACTCTATAATCCCCGTAGATGAACTCATAGCAGAAATCTTCTACCGCTTCAAAATCTTTGAACTCTTCAATATATGAACGCCACCCTTTGATGATGCACGGATCCCAATACGTGACTAACTCCTTTGCACAAATCCTAGTACGTGACTCACTCACCAACTTGAGGAAGAAGAATGTTGGCTGCAAAGTTCTTCACTTCATCAACAATGAAGATCAAGAAGCACTTGGTTACAAAACCCTTAGGCGCAAAGACGCAATAGCTTCTTTTAGAGAGAATAAGGCATCGATCAACTTTTGCATATGTTTTTCTTGTATTCTCTTATGTGATAGCCTCTAAAATAAGCCTTAAATAGGTCTAGGGTTGTGAGAAAAGAAACCCTACACAAATACATAAGCCTAGTCCAAAAATAGAAATCTGAATTTTCGTAACCTTGACAGATAGCAGGTGTCGAGGTTTAATGAATCTCAACAGATACAGCTATCGAGGAGGTGTCGAGAAGGTGTTGAGGGGATAGAAACTTTCTCGATTGATCGACTAGCTACCGAGAAGCCATCGAGATTGCGATAAGAATCAGCTGAAAAGCTTGACAGATAGCCAGGTATCTAGGAGGTGTCGAGAAGCTATCGAGCTTTAAATTTCAGCACTTTCTCACTTGATTCTCGGACAGACTTGCATGGTTTTAACACTTGAACTTGAAACAAGGTTTCTTGAAGTATTAAACACATCCTAGATCTACCCAAATACAAGTAAGGTGTGTTTTGTCAAAGGATTAGCCAACAACATAAAATAGTGACATATGTTCCTAACATGTGAATCACATATGTCCTAACAATCTCCCCCTTTGGCAATCCATGATAAAACCACAACAAACAAATGAACATATGAGAGAAGTCATAAATCACTCAACTCATATTCACTTATTGAATTCAATAAAATCTATCCTGGCACAAACTCTTGAAAAACTTTGCAAGAACAAAGTTCATAGCATAGAAGACTTTGACAACTTGTATTTCTGAAACACTTAAACAAAACTTGTCAAGGCATCTTAGTGTGAAACAGAAATAATAAATTGCATACAAGTAAAAGAAACATGTGTATGAAGATAGAAAAGAAACAACACATGTAGAGATAGGTAAAAGAAACATACATCAACATATCATATAACAAAGATAAGTACAATGTATGTAAAAATGGTCACAACACCCAATGTACAAGAAGAAGAAGGTAAGCACTCCCCCTAACAAGATGAAATACATCTACCCCTTACAAAGGAATGTATTTCTCCCCCTAACGTGTAGAATCTTCCAAAAAGAAACCATATATTCTCCACAAATTCTCCTCCTTTTTGTCATGATTGACAAAGGGTAGAAGAAGTTAGAAAGTTTCACTCAAAAAACATAAAGATGATCAAAGATGATCAAGGGGGCATAAAGAAATCCATATAAATGCATGAATGTAATGAAACAAGATGCTATGGATGACAAGATAATAGAAATACGCAAAACACACACACACACACACTAAACAAGTCTAACAAATTTTATATTTCAAAAATGAGTCAAGACAGTTTAGTGAGTATACATTAGCATATGTAAATACTTGTGATGGCCAAATCACATTGTACCTGCACATGTATCAAGAGTAGTAAAGAATATTGCGTGTTGTGTGTGAAAAACATTGCAAGATTGCATAATGTGTATACAAGTTATGACGATCTGAGATGTGAGAAAATAACTTTAACTCACACACAATCATAACTATTTGATGGGGACTATCACGTTCGAGGTACATCCTATAACTCCCACATCTCCTAGAATATATGCTTGAAACCATATAAAGCATTTTTGATCTTTTTGCTTTTTATTTTTCTTTGCATAATTTTTTTTATTTTTTTTTTATTTTAGCATATCATGCATAGACATAAAAAGAGAGAAAAGAAATACCCAACATGTTAAGCATAGACATTGCACTTTTGCTATGCCGAAGCATACGGATGTCTTTGACACTACACTTTTGCTATGTCAAAGCATACAGGTGTCTATGACACTGTACTTTTGCTATGCCAAAGCATACAAGTGTCATATTATGATTGGCGGGCAACAATGGTAATATGATTATTTATGCCTTTCTCTTAGAATTTTCTAGTCCTACCCGTCAAAAAGAGAGTGATTCGAGTGTTATGTTTAAGAGATAACTTAATCTTACTCATCATAAACAAGAGCCACAAAGCTCACTTGCTTAGTTGTGCATAGAGATGTTCATCTAAGTTACAAAAGATACAAAATTTAGAAACTTTGTTTCAATGGTCATCCAAGGTACACAAGTATCAATGTACACAAAATACACACTGTTTTTGTATTTTTATGATTTTTTCCTTTTTATTTTTATTTTGAAAACAAAAAATAAAAATAAAAACTAAACAACCAAACAAAAATAGACAAACAACATGAAAGCATGAAAGAAAGATGCATATGCATGAAAGCATGATAGAAAAATGTAGATGCATGAAAACGTGATTTCAAAAGCAGATAAGAAATCAAGCAAAGAGAGTTTTACTTTAAATAGAAAGAATTAAAGCAGAGGACAAACAGAAAAGATAATTAAGTCTTAGGCTCATTTCTCACCCACACAACATAAGTCTTTGGCCATGAATATCAAAAGACACGTGTCCTAGTATGTATACTAAAGGATATAGAAGAATTAGAATTCTCCTAAAATTGAGTTAAAAAGCTCAAAACTTTTAATAACTCTCCAAACAAAAGTGTAGGTCCTTGAGAGGAAACCTGCGATCGTTTGGACAATTGCTTATGAGGATACAACTTAAAGCAATTAGGACAAATGTGTCTAGCAACACCACAATGATGACAAACATTAGGTTTAACAAATGATTTAGATTTAGCCAAATCAGTTTTGGATTTCATACCTTTATTACCTTTCTCAGATTGTGGCACAAAGACAGTCCTTGATCGAGAAGCCATGGAAGAGGAGGGGCTAGAGGAAATAGCATATCCTAAGCCAGTCTTTTCAGAACTAGGCTTTTAAGCACTCAATACCTCATCAAGCTTTCCACTAGACATCCTTTCTATTTGAGTTCTAACTTGACTAAGCTCAACCTCAAGATTCTTGACCTTCTCTTCTAATGAGATGTTCTCCACAATAAGAGTCTCAACTAACCTTGTAGTCTCATCTAGTTTGACTAATAGATTAGCTTTCTCATTTTTTACCTCATTAAGCTCTTTTCTACAAAGATGAGAAGTCTTCCCAGATTTTATGAATTCAGTGCATAGCTTATCATAGACTTCCTGAAGGGTCATCTTCTTGGGTACTTCATCATCAGAAGAATCCTCACTGTCACTAGCACTCTCCACAATCACCTTATTGGTTGAAGCAGTAAAGGCCATAATATGATGACATTCATCCACAAACTCATCAAAAGAGTCATTCTCAATGTCACTCCAAGTAGCAACCAACCCTTTATCTTCTGACTTCTTGTTCTTTTCCTTCATGAGGTAGTTTGGACACTCTATCCTCATATGACCAAAACCTTTGCACTCATGGCATTTGATAAGGGGTTTCTCATTCTTGCCCTTCCTAGAGGATTTAGGTTTCCTAGGAGGTTTTCCCTTATCATTTTTCCTAAACTGAAGAAGCTTGATAATCTAATCAGTAATAAAGGTTAGATCCTCATCCTCATCTTCACTTTCATCTTTATCTTCAGAGTCCTCACTCTCTTCCTCTATACCCTTCAGAGCCAAGTTTTTACTCTTTCCACATTTTCCCATTGAACCTAATCCCATCTCATAGGTTTGAAGGTTCCCTACAAGCTTAGTCAAAGGAATTTGATCAATGTCCTTTGCTTCTTCAATGGCAGCGATCTTGGCATGGAATCTTTCAAGTAAGGACTTAAGGATTTTTCTAACAATTTTGGATTCTACAATGCATTCTCCAAGGTTGAAAGCAGAATTCACAATATCCATGAGTTTAGCATAGAACTCATCAAAGGTCTCATCCTTCTCCATCCTTATTTCTTCAAAACTACTAGTGAGTTTTTGAAATATCACAGTCTTTACGGCCTTGGTATCTTCATAGGTGGTCTCAAGAATGGTCCAAGCTTCCTTTGCAACTTCCGTGGATGATATTTTCTTGAATTCCTCATTGGTCACCCCACAAAACAAAGCATTCAAGGCCCTACTGTTGAAATTTGCCACAATGATTGTTGCATCATCCCAATCCAGTGTCGATTCATTTGGCTTAATCCAGCCGACTTCAACAGCTTACCATACCTGTTCACCTAGAGCTTGCAAAAACACTTTCATACGAAATTTTCAGTACACATAATTAGTTCCATCAAATAAAGGAGGAATCAAAAAAGACTGTCCACGATCCATGACAATAGGGGTTAAGGATCACACTCAAGAAATTAATCTAATCAAAGTGAACCCGCTCTGATACCACTTGTTGGGAAATTTAGACCCCGGTTGATAGAATTAACAAGTTTTAAATCCAAGTCGTTAATTAAATTTATTATGAATAAAACTTGTTAAAACAAACAAACATCAATATCATGTCAAAATCATGCAGCGGAAAAAAATAAATAAGACAAGATATGATGACCTAGGAAAACCAATGAAACTAATCAATTTCACAGTAAAAAACCTGGGGTGAAATCTTCCCGAAAAACAATCCACTATAGTAAAGAGAAGTTTCAGATCTAGTACAAAACCTTCATCCCTATACTCTACAATCCCCGTAGATGAACTCACAGCAAAAACCTTCTACCGCTTCAGAACCTCTGAACTCTTCAATATATGAACGCCACCCTTTGATGATGCACGGATCCCAATACGTGACTAACTCCTTTGCACGAATCCTAGTACGTGACTCACTCACCAACTTAAGGAAGAAGAATGTTGGCTACAAAGTTCTTCACTTCATCAACAATGAAAATCAAGAAGCACTTGGTTACAAAACCCTAAGGCGCAAAGACGCAGTAACTTCTTTAAGAGAGAATAAGGCATCGGTCACCTTTTGCATATGTTTTCCTTGTATTCTCTTATGTGAAGGCCTCTAAAATAAGCCTTAAATAGGTCTAGGGTTGTGAGAAAAGAAACGCTACATAAATACATAAGCTTGGCCTAAAAATAGAAATCTAAATTTTTGTAACCTCGACAAATAGCAGGTGTCGGGTAGGTGTTGAGAAGGTGTTGAGGTTTAATGAATCTCAACAAATACAGCTATCGAGGAGGTGTCGAGAAGGTGTTGAGGGTACAGAAACTTTCTCGATCGATTGACCGACTATCGAGATTGCGATAAGAATCAGCTGAAGAGCTCGACAGATAGCCAGGTATCGATGAGGTGTCGAGAAGCTATCAAGCTTTAAATTTCAGCACTTTCTCACTTGATTCTTGGACAGACTTGCATGGCTTTAACACTTGAACTTGAAACAAGGTTTCTTGAAGTATTAAACACATCGTAGATCTACCCAAATACAAGTAAGGTGCGTTTTGTCAAAGGATTAGCCAACTACATATAATAGTGACATATGTTCCTAACATATGAATCACATATGTCCTAACATCTGGAATAATGCAATAACATGAGACTATTTGACCTAACTATCAAGAAAAAATAAGACTAGTTGGTTTAATCTAAAGCCAAGGATACAATGAAAATTAGTACAATCATCAAATCCAGCGTGCAACAGCAACACCAAGGGTAACCAAATGCTCATACAGCAGAAATATCAAAAGTTCCATTGCTACTAAATCATGTATAGCACTTTGAATAAAATGAGTACATATCTCTCTTGCTTTGTCTATATTCCTCTTGGATGTTTAATTCTAACTGTGGAGTGTTTATTTTCATATATATATATATATAAAAGAGAAACGAAAGTAAAGCCTTTTACCTAGGAGAAAGTATATCTATATAAACAAGGTTCATTTGAAACTGTCCCCATATTTGCTTCTTCAGTTTGAAACAAAGGAGATCCTCTAGTCTTGAAGCATATTCAAGTTTCGCGCCAACAACCGGGTGGACCTGTCCAAATATATAAGCTACTTCATGAGAAGTGCAAATTCACGAGGAAGTCTCAATCCATAAGATTTACTAACACAAACCAGTGGGGCAGTAGAAAACATTTGAAACCGTAATAAATGAGAATATCAATAGTTGTGCATCTCTACATCATGTTCTAGTTCTGTCCTAGACTATAGAGTTGTAGAGTAAAATTCACTTTGAATACGACTTGCTTGAAGTTCTAGTATCAATGTGAAATTGGAATTTCTAAACTTACACATGGGAATTTCAAAAATAATTCAAAGTCTTAGTCATAGATAAAAAAAATAAAAATAAAAAGCATACTTATAGCAACAAATATATTTCTCAATAGTAACAAATTCCAATTTTAGAAATTGTTATTAAGCTAAGAAGCATAGTAATGTTTCAATGAAAGAAACTAAGAAAGTCATAATCTTCAGTGCCTATAAATGAAAGAAAATGATAAAAAAAATCAAGGGAAGAAAAATAAAATTCATAAATCTAATATCAAAATGTTTAAATGGCAAAGCCAAGAGACCCATACATACAGCAACCTACAAGCATGCCACTTTTCATGTAATCGCAATACATTCTGCCATACCCCAAAAAAACCCAACCCAAGCAAAATCACCAGAATTTACATGCATCAAGAAAACCCAATATCAAACTAATCAAAACTAAAACAAAATGGTAATTGTAAGGGCACGATTTGGGCTAGTAACCCATTTCGTGGAAGGACTTAAGCCCAAATAAGCCCAAAACAATAAATTTATAGAGAATGGGTTGGAAAATTGAGCTATAGTTGATCAAACAAACATTGGAGTAGATTCGGAAGATAGAAGAACGAAAAGAAATGGGGTTATCTTGAAGATAATCGATCCTCGACCAGATCTGAGGTACCCTATTTTTGTTTATTATTCTCAAGTTGGGTTACAAATTTAGTTTCTGAATAATATTGTCTTTTTCTTCTCCTTTCTGATCCCTTTTCCATGAAAGAACTCTTTCTTAAATAGTTCCTCCTAAAGCATCTTGATCTTACACTTGTTGATCACCTGTGTTACCACTTGAGTGCTTATCCCATTAGACACCCTTTCTAGTCATGTAGGCTTTGGGGCAGCCAACTTTGCACTATTCAAGGGTCTTCTCCACATTAATGCAGCCAGGAAGGTTGTTGCAGAACATTAAATGCGGTGGTGACCGCTTTCTTCCTAAGATATCTAACGCCTTCTCTTGGTCTAAAGTCTCTACAATGTTTACTCATACCGACAGAACTTCCTGGGAGATTCTCTTTCCTTTCGCAAGCCATCCATCCTTACCTCGGCTATAGTTGGCCGAGGATAAATTTATCCTCGGCTCGTCTTGCCGAGCTTTTATGGCCAAAAATAACTCTTTTATTTGTAAAATGGTTTTTGATGATGGAGATTCTTTCTCCTCAGACTAGGCTTTATCTTCGGCTTGGGCCATAGGCCCAATGTACAAACGTATAATGAACTTTCGGGCCTAATATCCCTATAATAGCCCCTTGAGATTCTCCTTTTTGACTCCTCAGGAAGAAAGGAAGATTTCGACGTCATCAAGTTTATTTGGCACCTATCTCACCCTATCTATATTCACCGATGCACTGTCATAACTGCCCAAGGCATGCTTTAGTCACTTCGGTTTACGAGACACGCCCTTCATTTAATGTTGGCGGCCTCATGTCTCCCACGTTCTACGGTGTGATGCGAATCCAACGGTTGAGGGCTTCATTGGGTACCAAGTGGGAGTTTTCCCACTTTTTGTTCCTTCTTTGATATAAATATTTTTCAAATCAACTTATCCCCTCATTTTACCATTCCATCTGTTCTGGCGCACATACCTTGAACTTGCACACTTTTTCAGCACACCTATGTCCTTATTTACCAACAGCTTATCCGAGGACCCTTTTACTCTTCCTATAAGTCCTATCGCACTTTTCCCTTTTATTTTTTTGTGTGTTCTCTTTCTCTACACATTTTCTTTCTTTTCCGTATCTTCGGCCTCATTCTCCTTCCTTGATCTCTTTAGTTCTTATCCCCCCTCTATAGAAATGGGTAGATTTAAGAGTTTAGTAGATTTCGAGGAGAGTATGGCTAGTTTTAAGGCTCAATACAGGATCCCTCCCAACGTTAACCTCAGATATTGTGAGGAAGGGGAGTGGTTTGAGCAAAGGGAGGAAGGTGAAGTTGTGATTCCCATGATCGCCTTTATAGAAGGCGGCATGAGAATCCCAATGGGGATAGTTATAGGGGAATACCTTAGGTTCTATCGTTTAGCACCCATCCAATGTACTCCCAACGTATTTAGGATATTAGGGTGTGTGGATGCCTTAAACGATAAAATGGGATTAGGGTTAACACACTATGATGTCAGTTGGGTATACAATCTCCACCATCTAAAGGGGAAATGGTATTATCTGAAGACAAGTGTGCTTGAAATTAGGCTCATACAGTGCCTTCCTAAGTCTAGTAAAGGGCTTAATAAGGATTTTCTAATCGTATAAGGGGAATGGCACGATGGCCTTCCCTGCCCGACGACAAAGGGGTAGCCAGGTGTGGTTCTAGAAGTAGGAAAAATGCTTTACTTTTTGCTTATTATGTTTTGTGTCATTTCGCCCTTAATGATCTATGCCTCATGACCTTTGCAGATAGACGCGCCAAGCCACATTTAGGTTTGGTCAACAGGGAGGGCTTAGACAAAATTCTTAAAGTCGAGGTGTTTGTAGACGAAGACAACAGTCAACTTTGGGTGGCTCATTTGATATTGGGAGTCACACCCATCTCTTGTGCTTTCTAGGTGCCCAAGTGTGTGATAAAAGCCCATGACCCACTCCTTCATCGAATCAGTGTTGCCATAGAAGGGTTTCTCCTTCTTGAAGGAGCTCCGATCCCAGAGGGTACCTTCATCACAGAACCTATCCGTTATCATCGTCTAGAACCAGAGGGTTCCCAAGGTGCTACTCCTATATTTGAAGGCATACCCAAAGTAGGAGCTTCGTCATCACAACCATTTACCAATGCTGCCACTTCTTCTCGCATCATTCTTCTGGAAGAAGAGGAGGTAGTGGAAGTGACTGATTCTGAGGATGAATTTCAAGTTTCCAACCGATCTTCATCCACGGAGACTTCTTTTCCTAACCTCGGCCTACACTTCTCCCTAATAATCGACGAAATGGGTATTCAACGCAAACCCAAGTCAAGTTTGCTGGATTTAATCGAGTCCCAACCTAGGAAGGATGCTCCTGGGAGGTTAACCCATGCCAAGCTTTCCGTTCCTCCACTTGCTCTGCCTCCTCCCCAACCAGCTGATCTGAAGAGGAAGAGGGAGCAAAAGGGGAAGAATGTGATGGAGGCTGGACAAACCTAACCTCCTCATGAGGATGAGATTTAAAGGGTTTCTAAACAAGCCAAGATGGGGCAGAGAAGTAATGAAAGGACTAGTGACACTTCGCCCAAGCCCACAGCCTGGCTCCCAGCCCTGATGTTAGATGGGTAACCCTTGTTAGATGATGCATCTATAAGGGATTTTCAAGGCAGGAAGGCTGGCTATATGGCCGATGCTGTGGAGCAAGCCCTACTGCTTCTCGGAGACATGGCCAAGCTACGGTCTATAAGGAAGCACGAGGTCTTCCTTAGACGGAAAAGATATTTGGCTATGGTATGACCCTACTTGACTTTTTACTTGACTTATTATTTATATTATGTATATAAATATTTATTCATTTATTTAATTTTATTATTATTTTTTTTTTACTACCTTCTCTTTTTTCTTTGGCAGGCTGTTCAAGCTACTTTCCGATCAGAAGAGATAGTTAACTTCTACCACTGCAGATGAAAAAGGATGAAGGAAGACATATTGCTGCTGTGGAGGCATTTCAAGTGGTCAAGAAGAGTGTTCAGGATATGAAGAAAAACCTTCAAGAGGAGGAAAGAGAAAGAAAATTCGCAGTTGCTGCCCAGAAAAATGCTGAGACCCAGGCCGAGACCCAGAGGCTACAATTGCGAAGTGCTGAAGACCAACTAAACACCTCTAAGAGCCAAATCGCCACGTTGAAGAAGAAGTTGGAGGAGGTAGAGAAAGCCAGAGCTTTAGCCGAAAAAGCCAAGGAGGAGGCAAAGAAGGCTAAAGGCAAGGTCGAGCAGCAAAGGTATGAAGTTGGGATGGCCAAGATTGAGGACACCCTTAGGGCCAAAGTCTCGGCCGTATGTAGAATTTACTGCGCCCTAACATGGGATGAAGCCCTCTACCAGGCTGGGGTTGATGCTTCTTCTGTGCTAAGGAAAGCATAAAATATTTACTACCCCTCAGCTATACTCCCTCCAGTATCTTCGGACTGCAAAGTCGATCCTGTGTCCTCGGAGGCTGATGGGGTTCAAAGCAATCCATTCGAGGTTCCCTTTGCAACTGATACCACTACCTAGGGGTTAAAGTAGGTTGAGGGTACTTCAAAGACAGGAGAGGCCAACATAGAAATTGTCCAAAGTTTTGACCTTCCTCCTCCTACTCCAAAGGATACCTCTAAGGAAAAACAAGCTTCTCAAAGTATGGAGTTGGTACTGGCAACTCTAACTATACCCCCAAATGAGGATCCTAAGGACAAGACCGAAGTGGCCACCACGGCAGCAAGCAACCCTCCAAGGATCCCAAAGACAAACTTACAATAAAAATGAAGAAATAGATTTTCCTCTTTTCTTTTTGATTTGTTTCAGTTTTCTAATTCTATGTTTGTATCAATCTTATGTAATTAATCCGTTTTTGTCAGAGGTTTATCGTTAATGAGACATGTAAATTTTCATCTTTATAATCTTAACGTCGATGCTATTTCAATCTTAGCTTTTGTTTATTTTAACATATTGAGAAAAACAATGATGAATGAACTTATCTTGATCTCCCGATCGGTCTAAATGATAGGACAAGTTTTACACATATCATGATTAACAATAAAACAAACGAAGAGCATTAAGTCTGTTACTTTGGTAAAGAACAACCCTGGTTTTAATAACGCGCACAATGTTGCAATATGCATATAAGTTCACATTAACCTATGCCTTAATCATCAACAAGCTTATAAGGTCAAAGAGGACAGTTCAATTTCACATAAGTACAAGTAGGTCAACAAATACTTTAAAAGATGCTTATGAGCATCCATTTGGGACTCTTGTTATGATAGAAATTATTGCTATTTGGGGTAGTCAAACTAGATACGAGCATAATTAATAAAAGATACTAATTTACTTTGAATATGTATCTTGTAAAGTTTGTAATATCCAAAATTTTGCCTCGACACTTTGCAATTCGAGGGAAAGTGTTAATTTGCCTTAAATATATATGGTCCGAGGATCCACGTAAAACTTAGGGTATGCTTTATCAATGAGAATAATACTTGAGAGTTATCAATTTCCCTAGGGTGTTTAGTCCGAGGATCCAGTATGACCAAGGTTTTGTTTAATACTTAGATAAATGTCATACCGTGTTAATTTTCCCAAAGCAGATGGTCTGAGGAACCAGGTGTAGCTAAGGTTTTGTTTAACATATAGAAAAGTAACTGAAAGACATTAATTTTCCTAAGGCATGTGGTCTGAGGATCCAGGCATGACCAATGTTCTGTTTGATATTTAGATAAATGTCATACCGTGTTAATTTTCCCAAAGCAGATGGTTCGAGGAACCAGGCATAGCTAAGGTTCTATTTAACAATTAGAATGATGATAAAGCCAACAAATAAGTACTATAACAAGCCCAAAGAAGATGAAGAAAAACTTTTATTAATAATAATATCTTTTAAGATTATTTACATTCCAGGGATGAGGTACAGCCCTTTCCTCTAGATCTTCAAGGTAATATGCGCCTATCCCAGCCATTGATGTTATACGATATGGACCCTCCCAGTTGGGTCCTAACTTACCCCATGCTAGGTTCTTGGCAACTCCCACCACTTTTCTTAAGACCAAATCTCCCACCGTTAGTGGCCTTAGCCTTACGTTAGCATCGTATCCTCGCTTGAGTTTGTGTTGATAATATGCCAACTAGACAATGGCGTTTTCTCTTCATTCTTCAACTAAATATAAACTCTTCTCCAATAACTCATCGTTGATGCACGAAGTGAATGAACTTGTTTTTAGGGTGGGGAATCCGTTTTCCAAAGGAATAATAGCCTCGGCCCCATATGTCATTGAAAAAGGCGTCTCTCCTGTGGATCTTCGAGGCGTGGTCCGGTAAGTCCATAAGACGTGTGACAGCTCTTCAACCCATTTCCCTTTTGCATCATCCAGCCTCTTTTTGAGTCCACTACTTACTATGACTTTATTGACAGCTTCAGCTTGCTCATTCCCTTGTGGATATGCTGGGGTGGAATATCTATTTGTTATGCCTAAGTCGTGGCAATATCTTCTAAAGGCCTTGCTATCAAATTGCAAACCATTTTCTGAGATGAGGGTGCAAGGGACTCCGAACCTAGTTACAATGTTTTTCCAAATAAATTGTTTGGTATCCACATTCCTAATGTTGGACAACGGTTCAGCTTCGACCCACTTAGTAAAGTAGTCTGCGCCGACCAATAAATCTCTTATTTCCTGCTACTTTAGGGAAAGGGCCAACAATATCCAATCTCCATTAAGCAAAAGGCCAAGGACTGGAGAGATGATTAAGGACTCCACCAGGTTGGTGAATATTTGGGGCAAACCTCTAACACTAATCGCACTTCTTTACATAGTCCTCTGCTTCTTTTTGCATTCTCAGCCACCAGTAGCCTTGCGTAATATCCCTATGTGATAAAGACCTTCCTCCTGTATGGCTTCCACAAATTCCCCCATGCAATTCTTCTAGAATTATCTCAACTCCTTCCGAGTGTACACACAGTAAATACGAGCCAAAAAAAGACCTCTTATATAACTTCTGATCCTCGGACAGCCAAAACCGAGGAGCTTTTCTTCGTACCTTGTCAGCTTCAGACTTATCTTCTAGCAAAATGTCTTCCTTAAGGAATAATACAATAAGGTCCATCCAGCTAGGAGCCACCATTATTTGATTAATATGGGCTATGGTTTTTCCTACCTCGGTAAGTCTACATAAGTCTTCTACGAGAATTACCCGAGGTAAACTTTGTGCCGAGGAGGTTGCCAACGTAGCAAGAGAATCTGCATGTGTATTTTTACTTCTAAGGACTTGTAATAAATTGAAAGATTCAAATTTAGACTGTAAATTTCTAACCTGGTTTAAGTACTTTTGCATTCTAGGATCTCTGGCTTCCAATTCTCCTTAGACTAGGCCAACAACCAATCTTGAATCAGAGATCAATTCTACTACTTTTCCACCCATTTTTTGTACCATGTTCATCCCTTCCAGCAGAGCTTCATATTCAGCTTCATTGTTCGTAGCTGAGAAGCCCAATCTTAAGGATTTTTCAATAGTAATGCTCTCTGGGGATATCAAGACTAGCCCTACACCAGATCCCTTTTGGTTTGCTGTCCCATCAACATAGACTCTCCAAGGCGCAAGTTCTTGTACGGAGATCATTCCAACCAATTTTTCATCCATGTTTTGCCCTTTTACCTTTTCTTCTTCTGTGGATTCAACAAACTCAAGCAACCAGGTCAGCAAGAACTTGACCCTTAACAAAGGTGCGTGGCATGTACTTGATGTCAAAAGCTCCTAAAATCATACCCCACTTAGCAATTCTTCTTGTGTAATCAGCACTCCGTAGCAGAGATTTAAGTGGAAGCTGGGTTAGAACAACAACTGTGTGCGACTGAAAATAGTGGGGAAGTTTACGTGTAGCATGCACTACACCAAAATAGCCCTTTCTAATGGTAAGTAACGAGTCTCGGCCTCATGCAATGATTTACTCATGTAGTAAATTGGCCTTTGCACACCATCTTCAACACATATTAGCACCAAACTCACCGCATGGGAGGCCACTGTGATGTAGGCAAATAACACCTCATCTACCTCGGGTCTGGACATGATAGGAGGCCGAGACAGATATTCTTTCAACTGCTCGAAAGCCAAGGCACACTCCTTGGTCCATTCAAACCCCTTCCACTTATTTAATAATTGAAATAAAGGTCTACATCTATTAGTTGACCGAGAGATGAATCAATTTAGGGCAGTAGTCATTCCTGTAAGCCTCTAAACTTCCTTGGGATTCCGAGGTGGTTGCAGGCTGTTAATTGCTTTAATCTGCTCAGTGTTGACTTCAATTCCACTGTAAGTAACCATATAGCCTAAGAATTTCCCTGATCTAACCCCAAATGAACATTTAGAAGCATTAAGTCCCAACTTATGCTTCCTCAAAATGTCAAAAGTATTTCCGAGGTCAACAATATGGTCAGACTTTACTTTGCTCTGAACCAACATATCATCGATGTAAATTTCCATATTTTTTCCCAATTGAGGCTCAAACATCCTGGTCATCATTCTCTGATAGGTAGCCCCTGCGTTTTTTTAAACCAAGAGGCATCACCTTATAATGGTAATTCCCAGTAGAAGTGACGAAAGCCATCTTTTCCTGGTCATCCAAAGCTAAAGGTATCTGATGATACCCTTGGAAGGCATCTAGAAAGCTCATTCGAGGATGGCCTACAGTTGCATCCACAAGCTGGTCAATCCGAGGCATAGGGAAAGGGTCCTTTGGGTAGGCTTTATTCAAGTCCGTGAAATCTACATATACGCACCATTTTCCATTCTTCTTTTTTACTACCACTGTATTAGTCAGCCATTTAGGACAAAAGACCTTTTTAATAGCCCCAACTCGTTTAAGTTTCATCACCTCATCCTTAACAGCATCAGAATGTTCCTTAGACGAACGCCGAGGAGGTTGTTTCTTCGGGATAATAGCTGGATTGACATTCAAATGGTGGCAGATGAAGTTCGGATCCACCCCTGGAGCTTCGTAGGCATCCCAAATGAACACATCAACATTCTTCTTAAGAAATTCCACCAACTCCCCTTTTTCCTGAGGGAGTAGCTGAATTCCAACTTGAAAAAACTACTTTGGATCATCACCTATGATAAATTTCTCTAGACTTTCACATTTGGCCTCTTGGGCCAACCCCTTATCGAGTAGGACCATAGACTTTGACTGCTATAACCCCTCATTCACCGAGGTCGAAAACTCAACTGTTGACTGATGTAAGATGGTAGACACAAGGCACTGCCGAGCCGTGGATTGGTCACCTACCAGTTCCTCAATTCGATTTCCTGATGGATACTTTTCTTTTTGATGCAGGGTTGAAGAAACATCCCCTAGAGTGTGAAGCCAAGGCCTGGCTACGATGGCTATATAGGGGAAGTAGGCATCCACCACTATGAAGTCTACTTCTACCACTTCAGAGCCTGCCTGTACTGGTAACCTGATTTGACCCTTTGGGATAACCACTTTTCTATCAAAACTCACCAAAGAGGAATCATAGGCGGTCAAATTCTCAGGTTTAGGTGTAGCCCCTTATATAGATTAGGGTACATGATTTCCGCACAACTGCCTTGATCTACTATCACCCTTTTTACATCATACCCACATATTCTAAGGGTTACCACTAGAGCATCGTCATGTGGCTGAATGGTCCCTACCTTGTCTTCATCCAAGAAACTAAATGCCAGTCTAATTTCTACTCTGGCCCTCTTCGGCCTGGAGTTTGTATCCTCAACTTGTATCCGAGCTACAGACATCACCCTGAAGGGCTGCGAACTAGTCCTCCCAGGTGCAGCTACGATGACATTAATTGTGCCTATTAGAGGCCCTGAAGAAGCATTCCCCTAGGTCCCAGACCTCGACTGGTTACCCTGCCCATTAGGGCGATACAGGAAATGTTATAATTTTCCTTCCTGGACTAATTGCTCCAAATGACTCCATAGCGCCCGGTAGTCCTCGGTGGTATGCCCTTGCTCTTGGTGGTACTAACAATGCAGGCTCTGATTACGTCTTAAGGGATCTCTACTCATCTTGTTTGGCCATTTTAAGTATGGCTCATTCTTGATTTTCTCTAAAACTTAATGCACCGGCTCTTTAAATATAGTGTTTACAACTTGAGGAGCTGAAGGTGAAGATTGCCCAGCAAAATCTCTTCAAGGCCTGTTATTATTGTAACGGTCCGACCTGAAATCCCTCCTTTCCTGGGGGATAACCTTGCCCTTGCCTCTATCCTACTACTGATCCTCCTTAACCCTTTTGTACTTATCAATCCAATCCATGAGTTGACGTATATTCGAAACAGGTTTCCCAATTAGAGACTTCCTTAAACCATTCTAGGCAGGTAGGCCGAGCTTAAAAGTGCTAATGGCTACATCGTCGAAATCACCGTCTATCTCGTTAAACATCTCCCAGTATCTATCCGAATATGTCTTTAGAGTCTCTCCTTCTCTCATGGTCAAAGACAACAAGGAAGATAAAGACCAAGGAGTCCTTCTACACGTGACGAATCTGGATCCAAATGCTTGAGTGAGCTCCTTGAAAGAATCAATGGAATCTACCTTCAAACTATCAAACTACCTCATCGCTACCGGCCCCAAACTGGATGGGAATACCTTGCACATTAAAAGCTCATTTTTCGAATGAACGGCAATCCTTTGATTAAAGTGACTAACATGCTCCACAGGGTCTGTTCTCCCATTGTATATGGTGAACGTGGGTTGGAAAAATTGTTAAAGGAGTCTCCCTCTTTCAATCTAGCATGAAAAAGGAGACTTTGCAATCTCGTTCAGTGCTCTACTCATAGCATCATTTTTGAGGCCGTTCAAGGACGACTTTCTATCTCTATGCTCATGATGATAATCCTCCTCATACGAGAAAGTCTCACTAGGGGGAGTTCTCGATTTGTGTCTGTAGCTGATATCTTTATCACCATCAGAAGAGAAGTCAAGATCCGGTGAGGCTCGTCTACATCGTTCATGGCGCAAGCTTGTCCTTAAGTGATCAATCTCCTTATGCAAATTCTTAGCATTTTCTTCCTAAGAGACATGTCTTTTACCCTTAGCTTGGCTTCTACTAGTATGGGTAGTATGCACATTTCCCTCCCGGTCTCATTGCCGCTCAATATTGCGGAAGTGTGGCGCTAAGGCCCCATGGATTCCACCTGATGTGGTCCTGAACCTACCATTGTTGAAAGTCTTAATTGCTGAAACACCAGTGATTCCCATAGACGGCGCCAATTGTAAGGGCACGATTTGGGCTAGTAACTCGTTTCGTGGAAGGACTTAAGCCCAAATAAGCCCAAAACAATAAATTTATAGAGAATGGGTTAGAAAACTGGGCTATAGTTGATCAGACAAACAATGAAGTAGATTCAAATGATGGGAGAATGAAAAGAAATGGGGTTATCTTGAAGATAATCGATCCTCGGCCAGATCCGAGGTACCCTATTCCTGTTTATTATTCTCAAGTTGGGTTACAAATTTAGTTTCTGAAAAATATTGTCTTTTTCTTCTCCCTTCCGATCCCTTTTCCATGAAAGAGCTCTTTTCTTATATAGTTCCTCCTAAAGCATCTTGATCTTATACTTGTTGATCACCTATGTTACCACTTGAGTGCTTGTCGCATCAAACACCCTCTCTAGTCATGTAGGCTTTAGAGCAGCCAACTTTGCACTGTTTAGGGGTCTTCTCCACATTAATGCAGCCAGGAAGGTAGTTGCAGAACATTAAATGTGGTGGTGATAGCTTTCATCCTAAGATATCTGACGCCTTCTCTTGGTCTAATGTCCTACAATGTCTACTCATACCGACAGAAGTTCTTGGGAGATTCTCTTGCCTTTCGCAAGCCATCCATCCTTACCTCGGCTATAGTTGGCTGAGGATAAATTTATCCTTGGCTCATCTGGCCGAGCTTTTATGGCCAAAAATAACTCTTTTATTTGTAATATGGTTTCTAATGATGGAAATTCTTTCTCCTCGGACTAAGCTTTATCTTTGGCTTGGGCCATAGGCCCAATGTGCAAACATATAATGAACTTCCAGGCCTAATATCCCTATAATAACTATGGGTTTCGATCATCGAAGCAACAGTGATGGAAAAGAGAGAGGCTTGGCCTTATGTGGATTGGTACCGGGCTGTTGTGACAATGGATTGAAGGAAAGGCAAAGAATGGGCTGAAGGAGACGCAGCTGCGCAAGGGAGAGAGAGAGAGAGAGAGAGAGAGAGAGAGAGAGAGAGAGAGAGAAAATTGAGTTTATGAAAAGTTAGGGCTGAAACTGAAATAGACGGCGGGTGAAATTTTTTAAGGGAAAAATAGTCTTTTTGTTATTTGGTGAGGTGTCAAAGGCTTAAGCCATTAGATTAAATCTATGGCTAAGAATTAAGGTATTGCACCCCATGCAATACCCTAGCTATTGCATGGGATGTGAATCCCCTATCTCCTTGAGCACTGACATATCATAAAATTCAATAGGTAGCTCAAGAAACCTTACCCACACTGCAACTGAAGAAAGTATGGCTTCTGAAGCCTTGAAGTATGGCTCCTAAGGCTTAATCGCCCCCCCCCCCCCCCCCTTATTTCTTTATATGCTGATATATGTTTCTTTCACCTATCTCCACATGTGTTATTTCTTTTTTATTTTCATACACATGTTTCTTATTATTGTATGCAATCTATTATTTCTGTTTTACACAAAGATGCCTTGATGAGTTTTGTTTAAAGTGTTTCAGAAATACAGGTTGTCAAAGTCTACTTTTCATAAACTCTCTTCTTACAAAGTTTTTCAAGAATTTGTGATAGGATAGATTTTATTGTATTCAACAAGTGAATATGAGTTGAGTGATTTATGACTTCTCTCATATGTTCATTTGTTTATTGTGATTTTGTCACGGATTGTCAAATGGGGAGATTGTTAAGAACATATTTTGTGTAGTTGGCTAATCCTTTGACAAAACGCATTTACTTGTAATTGGGTAGATCTAAGATGTGTTTAATACTTCAAGAAACATGTTGTTCAAGTCTAGTATTAAAGCATGAAATTGGACAAGAATCAAGTGAAGAAAAGTGTTCATTAAAGCTGGACAGATACTGACACCTGTGGACAGATAGTCCGACACCTTCTCGACAGCTGCTATTATCGAGCTTTTTAAGGTGTTTTCTTATGCAATTCGACACCTTCTCGACAGCTGGTGATCGATCGAGAAATCTTCTGTCTTCTCAATAGCTCCTCGATAGCTTCTCGACAGCTCCTCGATAGCTTCTTGATAGATAGCTATCTATCGAGGTTTAAATCTCACACCTCCTGACACCTCCCAATGATCGAGGTTAGGGAATTCAAATTTCTGTTTTTGGGCAGGCTTATGTATATGTGTAGGGTTTCTTTTCTCATAACCCTAGACTATATAAGGCTTATTTTAGAGGTCGTCACATGAGAGAATACAAGGAGAAAAATTCAAAAGGTGACCAATGCCTTATTCTCTCAAAAAGAAGCTACTGCTCTTTCGCCTAGGGTTTTGTAACCAAGTGCTTCTTGATCTTCATTGTTGATGAAGTGAAGACTTTGCAGCCAACATTCTTCTTCCTCAAGTTGGTAAGTGAGTCAGTACTAGGATTCGTGCAAAGAGTTAGTCACGTATTGGGATCCGTGCAACATAAAAGGTGGCGTTCATTATTGAAGAGTTCAAAGGTTTTGACCGTAGAAGGTTTTGCTGTGAGTTCATCTAGGGGATTGTAGAGTCTAAGACAAAGGTTTTGTACTAGATCTGAAACTTCTCTTTATATATGGATTGCTTTTCGGGAAGGTTCCCCCCAGTTTTTTACTTGAAACTGGTTGGTTTCATTGGTTTTTTGGTTATCATATCTTGTCTTATTTATTTTTTTACTACATATATTTTGAATGATATTGATGTTTGTTTGTTTTAACAAGTTTATTCATAATAAATCTAATTAACAATTTGAGTTTAAAACTTGTTAATTCTATCAATCGAGGTCTAAATTTCCCAATGTATTGACTTTTATTAACTTATCTCTCCTCTCTTCTTTATTTATTCTCTATAAATTCTCTCTCTCTCTCTCTCTCTCTCTCTCTCTCTCTCTCTCATTTATATTTATTTTATTCATAGTTTATATATTTTTATTAGGTTATATATAAAAAATAAATAAATAAATTGGGATTTTGAATGTATTGTTAAATGAGTTGGTAAAATAAACAAAGTTGTGTTTTAAAGTATAAAATATGTATATTTTTACGAACACAGATGTGAATGCTTTTAGTAAAATAGTTCATTTTTATGCTTATTTTATTAACTAATTGTTAAATTGTATTATTTTATTGAGTTTGTTTGTGGTATCCAACTATTAGTAGACTAGACTTGCAATTAAATTATATTATTTTGTTAAAGTTGTAGCACTTAGGCTTATTGTTTTATTTTTTTGGCTTAAATTTGATAAAAGTAATATGTATTATTGGTTGTTTAATTGATAGTAGTCTTTGACCATTTAACTTAAGCGATAGAGTTGTTGTTGTTGTTGTTTTTTTTTTTTTTTTTTTAATTTTTNCCAAGAACTTTATCATCATCATCATTGCGGTTGAATCTAATCAAAAAATAGTCCTTCCCTAAATCAACATAGTCAATATCTGCCATAGGCTTCCATAAAGCGTTGATTTTGAAAGTGAGATAGCTAAATCCAACAGTTCTACCAAACACTTTCAGTATCAATGCCTTGGACCAAGGCTCCCCTAATGTGAGATTTAGTTTCTTTGGACAACTTAACACCTACCATGCCTTCAATTAGAGGTTCCAACTTAGTAGCCAATTCTTCACCATCATCTCTTACCAAATCAAACTTAAAGGCCTACTCATATGCACCTGGAATATCTCCCACTAAACTATCTTTGTAATTGACAGGCACACGAGGTTGTGAGAACTGCCTTGCACCTAAGCTTTCCTTGAATTTCTCGACACTACATTCCTATTCATCTTCTTCTTCACTTAAGCAAGGGAGTTCAAAGGAGTACTTAACTTCTATGACTTTTTTGATTAGTTAGTTAGTTAGTTAGTCTTTCATCATCGTACGCATGAATTATTATTATAATGCTGACTAGATTAGTTAATTACTCTCTTTTTTAGTAAACAGTAATACTTATTAGAATTCACATGAAATAGTAATACTAGTGTTTTACGGGTTTATAATAAACATCCCTAAATTTTTTTTAAGTAAAAAGTAATACTTATTAGAATATACACGAAATAGTATTAAATTATTATTTATTTTTTCATCATCGTACGCATGAAATATTATTATAATTTTTTAAAAAAATTGAAATGTTGTGTTCTCAAAACCAAACGAATCAACTTTTCTTTCATTATCGTACGCATGAATTATTAGGCCAAGGCCCTTGGCATAATAATTCTAGCTCATTCTGTCCCCACATTAAATTGAAATGTCATGTTCTCAAAACCAAAGGAAACAATTTTTTTTTTTTTTTTTGGCTTTAATACAGGTAAAAAATTTCAAGCCATAGCCAAATTATTTCCTTCAACTTTGCGAACTTTTTTTTTTTTTTTTTAATCCGAATAGTTAGGAAGGAAGGATTTGAATCTTAGACATATCCGTTAAAAATATTAAAACATGTCAATTGATTGAGCTACAATGCTCTCTCAGCCACAACTTTGCAAATAAGGTTCAATATTCAAGCTTCATTCTCTCTCTCTCTCCCTCTCTCCCTCTCTCTCTCTCATATATATATAACAACAGAGTTGAAATATTGATGCCAAAGGCAGAGCAGGGGTGGGCTGTGGGCAATGGCGCCCCCTAGCTTTTCAAAATCTCTCTTAAAGAGCTATAGTAATTAATAATTAAAAAAAAAACAATAAAAGTTGAGAACAATGTACTTACTGCCCCCTTAGGATTTTGGCAAAAATTATAGACATGTTTCAGTCCACTAATCTTAAGTTTGTTCAGAGAAAAAACCAAAAACAAGAATTGAATTTGGCCAATTTCTTTAGCCTATAGCTCCTCTAAAATATAAACCCAAAAATAATAATTTTAACAAATTTATAATATTGCAACAAATAAAACGCAAATCTTTCCTAAATCAAGACTCCTAAGGTCCGTTTGGATAGAACTTATTTTGCTAAAACTGAAAACTGAAAACTAAAAACACTGTAGTAAAATAATTTTTAAATGTGTGAATAGTACCGTGAAACCCATTTTTAATGAAAAAATTGCTAAAAAGTGAAGTTTGTGAGTCCATAAATTGTGCATGAATGCACTATTCACGAAAGACTTGGTCAAAAGTTGCGGCTACTATTCATAAACAGTGCATGAACAGTAGCCGTAACTGCTCAAGTCCTACTGAAACACGGCTTGAAAAAAAAAAAAAAAAAAAAAAGGGAGTAAAACGCAAACGCAAAACTCAAAACGTGAATCCAAATCCACACCTAATTAAATCAAAAGTAAACACCAAAAAAACTGAATAGTTAACATTTAACAACTCCAAACTACACAGCTGTTTACTATCAAAATGTAAATGTCGGATAAAAAAATAATAATAAAATAATTCCTTACACCGCCAGACTTGCAAGCACAATGTTGTTTGGTGATCCCGTCCACACCATTGAAGAATTGACCATCAGATCTATCTTCACGGCGGTATCTCTCTTAGTCTCTCTATCTATGTTCAATAGCTTTTCTTCAATTTGAATCTTTTTATTTTTTTTGGCTGAAGTTTGAATCTTAAGAGCAAAGAGTTCTTTTTTTCCCGTAAAGTACTAGACCCCCAAATTGTTATTTTACACCCATACACACCAAAATCAAGCTTTACTCAGTTGGATATATATAAACTCTTTTAGCATCCAGATACAATGTGTTGGTAAAAATACCAAATACTATAGTATGCTTGTATAATTTGTGTATTGTGTTAAGGACATATTTTGTGTAGTTGGCTAATCCTTTGACAAAACGCATTTTACTTGTAATTGGGTAGATCTAAGATGTGTTTAATACTTCAAGAAACATGTTGTTCAAGTCTAGTATTAAAGCTATGAAAATTGGACAAAGAATCAAGTGAAGAAAAGGTGTTCATTAAAGCTGGACAGATAACTCGACACCTGTGGACAGATAGTCCGACACCTTCTCGACAGCTGACTATTTATCAAGCTTTTTAAGGTGTTTTCTTATCGCAATTTCGACACCTTCTCGACAGCTAGTGTATCGATCGAGAAATCTTCTGTCTTCTCAATAGCTCCTCGATAGCTTCTCGACAGCTCCTCGATAGCTTCTTGATAGATAGCTATCTATCGAGGTTTAAATCTCAACACCTCCTTGACACCTCCCGATTGATCGAGGTTACGGGAATTCAAATTTCTGTTTTTGGGCTAAGCTTATGTATATGTGTAGGGTTTCTTTTCTCATAACCCTAGACTTATATAAGGCTTATTTTAGAGGCTGTCACATGAGAGAATACAAGGAGAAAAAATTCGAAAGGTGACCAATGCCTTATTCTCTCAAAAAGAAGCTACTGCGTCTTTACGCCTTAGAGTTTTGTAACCAAGTGCTTCTTGATCTTCATTGTTGATGAAGTGAAAGCCTTTGCAGCCAACATTCTTCTTCCTCAAGTTGGTGAGTGAGTCACGTACTAGGATTCGTGCAAAGGAGTTAGTCACGTATTGGGATCCGTGCAACATCAAAGGGTGGCGTTCATGTATTGAAGAGTTCAAAGGTTTTGAAGCGGTAGAAAGTTTTTGCTGTGAGTTCATCTACGGGGATTGTAGAGTCTAAAGACAAAGGTTTTGTACTAGATCTGAAACTTCTCTTTACTATAATGGATTGCTTTTCGGGAAGGTTTCCCCCAGGTTTTTTACTATGAAACTGGTTGGTTTCATTAGTTTTTTTGGTCATCATATCTTGTCTTATTTATTTTTTTCACTACATCTAATTTTGATATGATATTGATGTTTGTTTGTTTTAACAAGTTTTATTCATAATAAATCTAATTAACAATTTGAGTTTAAAACTTGTTAATTCTATCAATCGAGGTCTAAATTTCCCAACAAATGGTATCAGAGCAGGTTCACTCTGATTGAATTAATTTCCTGAGTGTGATCCATTGACCCCTGTTGTCATGGATAGATGACAATCTTTATTTATACCTCCTTTATTTGACGGAACTAATTATGTGTACTGGAAAGTTTGTATGAAAGTTTTTTTGCAGGCTCTTGGTGAACAGGTATGGCAAGCTATTGAAGTTGGCTGGATTAAGCTAAAGGAAGCGCCGATGGATTGGGATGATGCAACAATCATTGCAGCAAATTTCAATAGTAGGGCCTTGAATGCTTTGTTTTGTGGAGTGACCAATGAGGAATTCAAGAAAATATCATCCATAGAAGTTGCCAAGAAAGCATGGACTATTCTTGAGACCACCTATGAAGGTACCAAGGCAGTAAAGACTATGAAGATTCAACAACTCACTAGTAGTTTTGAAGAAATAAGGATGGAGGAGGATGAGACCTTTGATGAGTTCTATGCTAAATTTAAGGATATTGTGAATTCTGCTTTCAACTTTGGAGAATGTATTACAGAATCCAAGATTGTTAGAAAAATCCTTAGGTCCTCACCTGAAAGATTCAATGCCAAGATCATTGCCAATGAAGAAGCAAAGGACATTGATCAAATTCCTTTGACTGAGCTTGTAGGGAACCTTCAAACCTATGAGATGGGATTATGCACAATGGGAAAAGGTGAAAAGAGTAAAAACTTGGCTCTTAAGGGTATAAAGGAAGAGACTGAGGACTCTGAAGATGAAGATCAAAGTGAAGATGAGGATGAGGATCTAACCTCATAACTGATGAGATTATCAAGCTTCTTCAGTTTAGGAAAAAGGATAAGGGAAAACCTCCTAGGAAACCTAAATCCTCTAGGAAAGGCAAGAATAAGAAACCCCTCATCAAATGCCACAAGTGCAAAGGTTTGGTTATATGAGTATAGAGTGTCCAAACTACCTCATGAAGGAAAAGACCAAGGAGTCAAAAGATAAAGAGTTGGTTGCTACTTGAAGTGATACTGAAGATGACTCTTCTGATGAGTTTGTGGATGAATGTCGTCACGTTATGGCTTTTGCTGCCACAGCCGTTAAGGTGATTGTGGAAAGTGCTAGTGACAGTGAGGACTCTTCTGATGATGAAGTACCTAAAAAGATGACCCTTCAGAAAGCCTATGATAAGCTATACACTGAATTCATAAAATCTGAAAAGACTTCTCATCTTTGTAGAAAAGAGCTCAATGAGGTAAAAATTGAAAAAACTGATCTATTAGTCAAACTAGATGATACTACAAGGTTAGTTGAGACTCTTGTTGGGGAGAACGCCTCATTAGAAGAGAAGGTTAAGAATCTTGAGGTTGAGCTTAGTCAAGCTAGAACTCAAATAGAGAGGATGTCTAGTGCAAAACTTGATGAGGAATTGAGTGCTCAAAAGCCTAGTTCTGATAAGACCGGCTTAGAATATGCTGTTTCCTCCAACCCCTCCTCTTCCACGACTTCTAGATCAAGGACTGTCTTTGTACCCCAATCTGAGAAAGGTAATAAAGGTATGAAATCTAAATCTTTTGTTAGACCTTATGTTTGTCACCATTGTGGTGCTTCTAGACACATTCATCCTAATTGATTTAAGTTGTATCCTCATAAGCAATTGTCCAAATGGTCACAGGTTTCCTCTCAAGGGCCTACACCTTTATTTGGATAGTTATTAAAATTTTTTTTTTTTTTTTAATTTTTTATAATCAATATATATATATATATATATATATATAAGCAAAGATTTCATGTGAGAGAGTATGAAGTTTTGCCATGTGAACTCTATGAAAGGAATTGAAATACTCTTAAACCACATTAGAGATAAGAACAAATTTAAAAGTATGGATTTTTTTTTTTTTCCTTTGATTCAATGTTTCAAGACTACTATTTGTTACATTTTTTATTCAATATTTTAAGACTATTATTCCTTGCTCAATATTTCAAGACTTTTCTTCTCTCTGGCACAACAAGACTATTTGAATTTCCATTCATCCTTTTAACTTCTACTCATTTATATACATTTGCCCACAACCCTTCATGTCATTTAATCTCAAATAAACTAAATCAAAAAACGATGTCATTTACTTTCAACATTTCAATGATACCTACATAACTACAACATTGCAGTCACATTTGATCCTAACTCGTATGGATAGGCTATGACCAAGGAAGGGGGTTTGCGATTTTATTTAGTGATGGTAGCTTATGGTTTTGATGTTGAAGTTAGACATTGTTGACTTTGCGAAGGTTATGATTCGTTCTGAGTCTTTGGATGTTTGAGATTTTGGTTGGAAAATTCTTAAATGTATTTTGTTTTAGAACTTAAAAAAATAAATAAATAAACAAAAAATTCTAATTGATTATTTATGAAGTTATCTTTTTTTTTTTTTTTTTTGGTTAGAAATCATAATTTGTAGGTTTTTTTTACTGTTATTTTATACTACATGAGCCATACTGATAAAAATAAAAATTGATGATGATTTCAAAGTATTTTCTAATTTTTTTTTTCTAAAGGATATAGGAGGTCAACTAAAGACAATGAAATTTTGATAATTAGATGTCTTTTTAACCAATTTCTCTTTGTTTAATAACGTTCTCTTTATGTTGATATGTATAAATGATTTCCTTAATTTCATTGAGATGATGAATTGAGTGGTTGCTTAAATTTATGTAATTTTAGGATATAAAAGTATTTTATACTTTAAATTCTTATTTAAAGATTTTAATATCAATTTATTAGTTTTAAAAAATAAAATCTACTTTTAATGGTATATATTATAATATATTATAGTCATAATGTTATTTAGTTTTCTTAAAATAAAATATGAATTAAGAAAATACCAAATTTCAAAGTATATTGCAGGTAAACATAAATATTATACAACAAATAAGCATTATATGTTGGTCTTAATATACATAAAAATGATTTTAAATGAAATTGTAAAGTAGTCTGTGCATCGCACTGGACATCTAGTTTTTTTAATTAGAGAGCTTAAAAGTTGGACAAAGTTTAGTTACAAAACTGGTTGTAACCTAAAGTTACAACCTTACTCAAAAAAATAAACATTACTACATATTTTGAAAATCTAACCATTGAATTGCATGTTTTTTACCCTTTTAATACACATGTTAAATTTTGTTTTAATTGGATATTATTTAGTATATGATCTATAAGCTTATATTTTATGCAAAATTTTAATTACAAAAACTTTCAATTTAAACAATTTATTGATGACATAACTATTAATTTTTAATTTTCTATAAGTTTTGCAAGAATGGAGGATATAAGAAGAAGATATAATTAAATGGCGGATTTGTCAAAATTCACTTATAATAAAAAGATATTGAGTAAGTTTGTAGTTTTAGCTAACAACCAATTTTATAGCTAAATTTTGTTCTTAGACGTTTGATGTCCTACAAATATTTCTTAATTTAGTTTATAATCAATTGAAAGTGGTTTTAATGCGATGACACAACTCTACTAAGTTGAAATTAATTTATGTAATAAAGTCTTTTTTTTTAGTCAAGAAATTTGAATACCTAAAAAACTTTATCCAACTTAGCTCCGCCACTCGTCAGTGCCCTCCCTAGAATAGGCGAAGGTATTTAGTATCAAATGATACCATATCAGCAATATCAAAATCTAATAAGTGTGAGACATGTCAGCAAAAAATAACTAACACACTAACAACTGAAAAATGTGTATTAGTGAGTAGTTATTGTTGGGAAATTTAGATCCTAGTTGATAGGATTAACAAGTTTTAAACCCAAGTTTTTAATTAGATTTATTATGAATAAACCTTGTTAAAACAAACAAACATTAATATCATGTCAATATCATGAACAGAGGAAAAGTAAATAAGATAAGATATGATGACCCAAGAAAACCAATGAAACAAACTAGTTTCACAGTAAAAAACCTGGGAGGAAATCTTCCCAAAAAGCAATCTACTATAATAAAGAGAAGTTTCAGATCTAGTACAAAACCTTTGTCCCTAGACTCTACAATCCCAGTAGATGAACTTACAGCAGAAACCTTCTACCACTTCAAAACCTCTGAACTCTCTAATATATGAATGCCACCAATGATGCACAGATCCCAATACATGACTAACCACAGTAACTTGAAGAAGATGTTGTTGGCTACAAAATTCTTCACTTCATCAACAATGAAGATCAAGAAGCACTTGGTTACAAATTCCTAAGGCGCAAAGATGCAGTAACTTCTTGCAAAAGAGAATAAGGCACTAGATCACTTTCTGTATATGTTCTCTATGTATAACGGCCTTTAAAATAAGCATTATATATGTCTAGGGTTGTGAGAAAAGAAACCCTAAACATACATGTCAGCTAGGGCCAAAAATCAGATCTGGAAATTCTGATTTCGTAGATCTTAACAAATTCAGCTTCTGTCGAGCTTTGTTATTAAATCTCGATAGATACTGTTTCTGTCGAGGTATCTGTCAAGCTTTAATGAAAAACTTTTCTTCACTTGATTCTTGGTCCAATCTTTATGGTTTTAATACTTGAAGTACTAAATCCATCCTAGATCTATCTAATTACAAGTAAAGTGCATTTTGTCAAAAGATTAGTCAATTACATAAAATATGTCCTTAACAGTTATTTTTACACATATATTTCTCATTTATGGAATTTTATTGAATTTTGACACGAGGTATAATTTGATATAAAATAAGGGTTGAAGCAGTATGGCATTGAATTCGGACAGAAAAATCAAATGTCTGTGCGTGGGTGGCTATGCCTTGAGTCAAACCTCAATGGTGGTTAAAGTTAAATGCTATATGTTTACTTCAAGAATTATTCTTCTCTTGAATTGAAAATTAAAGTTTGAACAGATCAATGAAAGCAGTTACACGTGTCCCTTCTTTGGAAAAATACAAGAAGACCCTGTGAGTCTGTTAATATGTTTAAAAAATCCTCAATTAGCTTATTTATAAAACATAAAAAAAATAAAAAATAAATAAAAAACCTTTATTGTGTTTAGTAGAACTAGAAACACCCCCAGTACTTGTCAATCATCAATATTTTAGGCGGACAAAATTCGTCCCCTAGTTAACTTCCATGGAATACAAACAAGACTCACACAATCTACTTTACTATGAAATAGTTGGGAATTAACACTCCACAATGGGAAGTTCAAATAATTGATTTCATTAGTTGCAAGTATTACAAAAGAATTTCAAGTACTTCCTCTACTACAATTCCTTTTCTCCTGTGGAATCATCATCCCCTTTTCAAATTGAATTCCCTCTTAGTGTTCCTACTTTCACATTTACTGTTCCTACTTTCACAGCTGTTACGTTGCCAGCCTAACTCTCAGGGATATTTTTCTTACTTTATTGGTTTCCTCCCTTCCATTATCCATGAACTCTGTCTTCTGGGGAATATTTTTGTTGTTCAGGCTGTTTCATACGTATTTAATGCGGCAGAGGTTAGGTAAGGGCTCCCAAATTGTGGCAGAGGTAAAAATCTTCAACCTTCTTACATGTTTTGGAAGTTTCCCATGGTCTTGGGTGCCATCTGGTAGCTACACGTGGATCATCAATGCACCACACCATAAATAAGGTTAATTCTCCACCTTCTTCATGGGAATCACTTGACCATGGTGTTTTCCTCTCCCGGGTGTGAGGTTTAGTTAAACTTCCTTTTTCTTATAGCCCATTCCCCATGCAATCAGGCTTGGCCCAATATCGATGGGCTCAAAGTCTTCATAGGGACTCTTCCACTCCCCCACAATAGCCCCTCATGATCTCCAGGTCATTATTACTAAAGTGGGGATCGTGGTTCGTGAAAAAATGGATCATTAACTAACATTTATGAATAGTGGCAACATCAGGCAATTAATATTGCAGACACGCCCGAATTCCCCACCCCACAATCATTGGCATGCGTCATAAAATGGATGGTTAGATGGGGACTTTGGAAAACGGAAAGGAGCTCAAACCTCTATACTTTAGTTTCTTCTTTACTGATCTTCCACCAAAAACACCAAAAAAGTGAAAACTTTTCTCCACTGCGTTTCTTTCGGCAACCTTCAGGTGACCCACAATGCACTTTTGTTTCTTCTCTCCCTTGTAAGTCCATTTCGTCTTCTTCTTTAAGAATTTAGCTTCATCCCATAAGTTCTTTTCCTAGTTTTTTCTATTTCTCTCTTTTCTTTTCATTTCTATCCATATCGTAGAACTATTTTAGTCTATGGGAAGTTTAAGTCCATGGTTGATACTCCTGAGAGTCTTAGAGAGTTTATAAGGAAGTACAACTTCCCAGAGGATGTTGAAGTTAGGTATTGCTCGAAATCTAAGGCAATACTTTCTAGAGGGGAGGGCAGATTGGTAATCCCACTCATTGTCATTGTAAAAGGAGGAGATAAGATTCCTATAAGTTGCTCACCAATTTTCTTTGCTACTTTAAGGTTTGTCCTGACCAGTGCCCCCATTTTATTTAGGATTGTGAGTAGTGTAGATACCCTTAACTAGCAGCTTAAGTTGAAGCTTACCGAGCACGACATCAACTATATCTATAGTTTCCAAGATAGTAAAACCTCTAGGTTTTACTTTAAGACTCGGCACGGGGAAGTAGGGCTTATCTTGGGCCTTCTGGACTATGACAAAGAAAAAGAGGAAGACTATCTAGTCGTCTCAGGGAACTAGTACCTCGGCAGATCCACTGCTCTACTAGCGCGGGTAAAGCAAGTGGCTAAACTTACTAGGACTTTTTCTTTCATTTTTTTTTTTTGTTTAAAAATCACTACTGCTAAGATCCTTCCCTCCCGAGCTATTTTCCTAATCCTCACTTGTTTCTTTTTTAGAGGATCTCGTTTTCAAGAAGAAAAGGCAACTAATCAACTCCATCAATTTGAACATGCTGCTCAGATCTCTGATCTACCCTCATACCGATAGTCAGCACCATGTGGCTATCTCATTCTTGGATACACTCCCATGTATTGGAGCTTTCAGGCTACGGGAAAGGCTATCACTCTAAGGCATCCTCTTCTTCCATAGATTGAAGTTCGTTGCAAGGGGTACATTTTATCCTCCTCTAAGCGTCCCTGTCGAGAGGCAACAACTCTTCACCACCTTTCACTCTTGAGGACTTAGGGTTGACCGTTGCTATTCCTACTCTAGTTGATCGTCCTCATCGCCAATGTAAGAAAAGGACGAGCAACTTTTCAACTCATAGCCCCTCACCACCCTGATAGTGGACGGGGTCCTTGTAACTGATAGGGTTAGGCCATGGAGGGAAGGCCATAGGGGCAAAGCACTCCTCCCCGAAAAGATGAAGCACTGGGCCAAATGGGATGATGACTCCCTTCTACTGAATATGAAGAGGGAAGCCATCGTGGTAATGAACTCTTGCTCTTTTTTACTATTGTCTTCTTCATTTTTCTACTTCACTTTCTCCAAGGAATTATGTAATGATAGTGAAGATCTTTAAAAGAATATCTTAGATGTCATGAACAAGGTCTCGAAGTTAGAGAGGCTGCAGTCTGAGGTAGAAGAGAACACCAAGACCATCATGGAGAGACTAGAGGCCCTGGAGAAGGAACTGCAGGAGGCAAGGAAGGCTCTTGCAGACAAAGATGCCAAGCTGAAAGGCTATAAGGTAGCTGATGATGCTAAGCTCCAGGATGCTTACTACTAGGGTTAGTATGACTGTGTTGCTACTATAAAGCCAGAGGTTCAACAAAAGCTTTCAGTCTACTTTTCCAAGCGATGCTCCACGGCCTTGGATAAGCTACAAGTGGAAGCTTCCTTTTCTCTAAGGGTAGAGAATAACATTCCAATTCCCAAGAAGCTGGTCATTATTCCCAACCCTGAAATCCAGGCCATCATCAATGATGAATCTCCTATCCGTGAGGTTATTCCGCAACAGTTTCTTCAACCGAGGAATCTCCTTGTGTTTAGCTTCTTCTTCTTCTTCTTTTTTTTTTTTTTTTTTTTAACAATCCTATGGTTTGCCCAATTTTTGGGGCTTTTGTTTTATAACTTACTACATTAAGTGCTTGAAATGTTTACCTATGAAAACTTCTAAGTGTTTTTTTCTTTATCTATCTATGCTTCATGCTTGTATTTCCTGATCTACTTAAACATTTGATTGCTAACTTTCATACCTCCTTCCCGCGGAGGGAACACCATTTCTCTTCCATCACATTAATAATTAGCTAAGTTGTGCTAACATTTAATAATTGACTAATGGGTCAAACTTAAATGATGAATTTAGTCAACAACTTACTCCGGATATTTGCTTTGTGGAGCTCACTTCATTTGAGGCTCGTTTTCCTTTCGTATACAAAGTCTTAGCCACATTTTCTATTGGTATCCATGAAGTCAGGTAGAAAATCCCATTTGAAATTCACTCGAGGTAAATACAAGGCCATGTACCACGGAATTTAATTCAATAAAGTTTTAACTTTGCTTTCTTTTAGTGACCCTGAGGTCAAGCTAAGACAGAGAACTTAGTTTAAAACCTACCTGTGGCAAAGACAGGGTCTAGTACCACAGGGTTTATTTTCTTCATGTAATCTTAAAATTTCCAATCACACCTTCACAGAACTTGTTTCTATTCACTAAACTTAGACAAAAAGGTGGTATGAGTAATATCTTCTTACATTATTATCAAAAGTAATACTTCATCAAAATTAAAAACACTCCATAGCCTTGCTACAGGTCTCTTATCTAAGTCTTCTAGCCGATAGGCTCCAATCCTTACAATGGATGTGACTTTATACAGCCCTTCCCAAGTTGGGCCTAGCTTTCCCATAGTAGGATCTTGCGTATTACCTTGAACTTTTCTAAGCAAAAAGTCTCCTGGGATAAACTCCCTACCCTTGATACCCTTATTGTACCCTCGGCTAATCCTTTGTTAATAGTTAGCCAACTTTGCCGAAGCACATCGCTGTTTTCTTCTACTAAGTCCAAATGCTTGCATAGTAGTTGATCATTCTTCTTCACTTTAAATACGCCTGGCCTCGATCGGAGCAAAAAACCGCTGTGGCGACGATCCATCGCACGCGGGGCCCATTAGAGGCCCCTCTCGATTGGTTGATGCACTTGGTGTATGGTTCGCATAGAGCTTCGGGTGCTCTCTCTCTTGATGGAGGAAGGTATTTGTCTACCTTTGGCAATGTGGCAAGAATCTTGGCCAAATTTTAGGTGATTACCAAAGGTAAGTGAAGTTGCCATCAATCATTGGGTTTTTCTAAGGTGTGATTGGTTATCTATTTCTAGTGGATTTTATTACTAATCCTAGGCTAAGAAAAATGGCATTTTTCCTAATCTAATGTGGATGGTAAAAAAATTTTGATTGTTAAGTCCAGAAGTTTGGTTATGTTTGGGGAAGGTGTTAGGCACCCTACAATGCCTGTCCAAGGACAATCCTTTGTTTTGATAAAACCTTCATTTTCAAAGATTGGCAGAAAAAACATGATTTTGGCATTGGCTTTTGGGGCTTTGCATGCACGGGGCTTTGAAGTTTGGTTTTTGAACGGGTGTGGTCCAAATCTATGCTTTCATAAGGCATTCTAGCAAAGTACCAGATTTCCACGATGATAATCCAGCAACATGTCACCTTATTTTCACAACGGAAATTAGGCATCGCTTTGCCTTAGGTGACATGGACTATGACAATCATACCGGAAGGGGCGAGTAGGTATATATATACATACATCATGCACAATGCAAGAACACAGAGCAGGAAAGAAAAAGCCTACATCTCTAGAGCATGACCTAAAATATAGGTGTAGGAAAGTAAACAGTGGTCACCATAATCTAGAGATGAGGATGAAAGGAACATGGCATGATATACCTAATACAAACCATCTAAGAGAGAAGGGAAAGAGGAAGGAAGGGTTTTTTCAAAGAGTACATAACCAAATGGGAGAGGCTGGACCCTTAAAACTACTAATCATTGCCACTTGGCTTATATCTACATGCTTGCATCTTCGCCCTTTTTGCTTGCGCCTGGGAGAACGTGCCTTAGCTCCATGTGTCCTCGCTCCATGTGTGTACATGCAAAGGCAAAGACAAGAAACTAGTAGATAAGCAATGGAAGGAAAATATGCAAAAAGCATATGAAAGAGGTATAAAGCAGATAGGCATGATAAACATGACAAGCATAGCAACGAGAAAGCAAGTAAACAAACGAGAAGACAAACATGCAAGAAGGCAAACAAAAGGTGGTGTCCGCGAGGGACAAATGTAGGTTTGGATCAAATGTCTAGAACTTCATTTGTTGAAGCATGGATGACACACTAGCAAGCAAGACGCATGCATGAACATGTAAGCAAGCGAGTAAAATGCATAGAAAGCCTACGGGTGGCACAAACAAGCATGGCAAGCATATCATCGCACGGAGCGGAAAGGGGGAAAGGTATGCACGAAGCAATCAGCATCATGGTGATGCATTCCAAATGGTTACATCCAAACAAGGCCTCATGAGCATCAGATGTAACCACACAACCACAAACTCGTTAAGAGCATCAAGCATGGCGAAACTTAGAACTAGAGAGGCTAACGCAAGCATAAAGCATAGAAGCAAGCAAGCATAGACATGCAAATAGGGGTGATCCAAACCTTTTATGTGGGCCTTGGTGTATGGACAATGACAAAGACCATAGAGTCTAGATCAAGTCCTAACCAATAGGCCAAAACACACGAAAGAAAGACAAAGTGACCAAAGGGCTACAATAGCACATGGCATGACAATCATGGCTAAGGTCTAGGCACACAAACATGGCATGGAGCACACAAGAACATAGATGATGCAATAAAGCATGCAGAGAACATAGATCCAAGCACATAGGCATGTGAAAACATAGATCTAGACATATACGCATAGAAACATGCATGTAAACATGTAGAAGCCTAGCACATAGACATGGAAAAACATGGATTCAAGCATATAAGCATGCAAAGACAAGGATCTAACCATATAGCATGGAAATAAACACATAGATACATAGATCCAAGCAAGGCATAGCCAACAACATCATACAAGCATGTGAGTATGTAACCCTAACATCATCCTAGAACAAAAAGAGGAACATGGCATATAACATAATGCGTGTAGATATAAACATATAAGCATGTAAGGATGTAGATCTAAGCATGAAACATGTCTTAAAAAGCAAGGAGATTTAGGCTAGAAGCACAAATAAAGCAAGCAACATGCTAAAGAAAGCAATAAATCATGTAATTCAAGCAAAAAGAGCAAGATAAATGCTAGAAAGGGATTTAGAAAGTTAGGGGTGTGGATAGTTGCTAAAAAGCTACATCCACACCCCTAAACCCCAAATCCAAAGTATAGAACCAAGGAAGAGAAGACTGGGTATAAGAACAATACCTTGTGTTTTTGGTGCAAAGAGAAGAATCAAGGAGGCTTTGATGTGTTTTTTGTGAGTTTTTTGTGTTTAAGAGAGAGGAAAAAAGCTCAAAATTTGTCCAAGAAGAGAGTAGGACCTAGGGAGACTCTCTTTTATTAGGGCCATTAAAAAACCCCTTTTTAGGGCCATTTTGACGTCATTTCACCTTTTTCTTCGACTTCTCACTTCTGAAAAATTCTTTGGAATGATTACAAACTTAGTGGGTCTAGCTTTTCAGCTTTAGCATGTTGTTTCAGTCTTTTCTGCACTTGAGGTCAATGTTTCTTCTTCTCTTCTTTTTTCTGCAACATGTTTGTAGCAATACTACTAGGGATGCATTCTAGTGCTTATTTTATTTTGGAATTTTCAAAAGCCTATATTTTTGCCATGATTTATGCCATGCTATCTTAGCAAAATGCACATACGTTTTTTCTTTTTGTTTGTGTTATATGGGTGTGCAAATATGCAAGAATTTAAATGCTGAAAATAAAGTGCGAGATGTAGGAAAGGGAACTTACCTAGTAGTCAGGAATAGCGGAAATGTGAGCCTAGGGCACGGCCACTAGTTTACTCATTATAAATTGGGAACTTGAAAACTTTTTGATGACTCGATAGCTATGTGATGGCGAGGCGTATGGTGTAGCCACTTTCTTAACCTCAAGATGGAATGTGAGCCTAGGGCGCGGCCACTAGTTTACCCATTGTAGATCGAGAAATTGAAAACTTTTGAGTGACTTGCTAGCTATATGATGGCGAGGCGTACTGCATGGCCACTTTCTTAACCTCAAGATGGAATGTGAGCCTAGGGCGTGGCCACTAGTTTACCCACTCTAGATCAGGAACTTGAAACTTTTGAGTGACTTGGCAGCTGTGTGATGGCGAGACATATAGCGCGGCCGCTTACTTAACCTCAAGATTGACTGTGAGCCTAGGGCACAATCGTTTGTTTAAACACTGTAGATCAGGAACTTGAAAACTTTTAAGTGACTTGGTAGCAATGTGATGGCAAGGCATACGACGTGGCCACTTTCTTAACCTTAAGATGGAATGTGAACCTAGGGCATAGCCGCTAGTTTACTTATTGTAGATCAGGAACTTGAAACTTTTGAGTGACTTGGTAGCTGTGTGATGGCAAGGCATATAGTGCGGCCGCTTGCTTAACCTCAAGATTGAATGTGAGCCTAGGGCGCGACCATTAGTTTAAACACTATAAATCAGGAACTTGAAAACTTTTGAGTGACTTGGTAGCTATGTGATGGCAAGGCATACGGCGTGGCCGCTTTCTTAACCTTAAGATGGAATGTGAACCTAGGGCGCAACTGCTAGTTTACCCACTGTAGATCAGGAACTTGAAAACTTTTGAGTGACTTGCTAGCTATGTGATGGCAAGGCGTACGGCATGACCTTTTTCTAAACCCAAAGATGAAATGTGAGCCTAGGGTGTGGCCTCTAGTTTACCCACTGTAGATTAGGAACTTGAAAACTTTTAAGTGACTTGGTAGCTATGTGATGGCGAGGTGTATGATGCGGCTGCTATCTTAACCTCAATATGGAATGTAAGCCTAGGGCGCGGCCACTAGTTTACCCACTGTAGAATGTGAGCCTAGGGCATGGTCGTTAACTTACCCACTGTAGAATGTGAGCCCAAGGCGTGGTCATTGGTTTACCCACTGTAGAATGTGAGCCTAGGACTCGGTCGCTCGTTTACCCACTATAGGATGTGCAAGAATCTGCTTTCTTGTGAGAACATATGCTTGACATGAACCTGCATAACATGTTTAGGAAAAGTTTTAGTTCACCTGTATTGCCATTTGTTTCATGGGCTTACCACTTGTGTTTGAATTTCTGGTTGTTTTGTAGATTATGTCTAAGAGGGCAAGTTCCAAGGGAGACCGGGGGAAGGCCCCCATTTACGCTATGTCCCATGAGGACGATTCTTCTGATGATGAGACTGCTTCGGTTGGTGAGTAGGTAGCTTGAGCTCTGCAGAGCCATTTTAACCACGAGGGTGATGACGCCAGGCCCATCGAAGGGATCCCTATAGAGACCCAATCTAGGAGGCGGCGTTCAGCTGAGACAATTAGTGTTTCCTCTGAGTCTCGTACTATTTCCAGTGGGCCTTCCTTATGGCCCAAGCCAGCTACAAGGAGAGGGGCTTCTAAAGGAGAAAGGCTAGCTGAGGATATCATTTTTTACATCAAGATTGATTTGTTTGGGGAGGAAGAGGTTTATTTGGGCGCCCGGAGGTGCAATTTGAGGCCGAGATTCCCGCCACATCAGGCCAAGTCGATGCTCATACTGGAGCGGTAGACGATGGTATAAAAGACACTCACTTTCAGCGCGGACTGAAGGATCATCCTTCCACCCAGGCACAGAAAGGAGAGGTATGTTGTCTTTCTTCTTTTGTCATTCTGATTTCTGTTATATACATGTGCTCCTAGGACCAACCGGTGCTATGCAGATTTCCTGAGAGAGCAGGGATTTGACGATTTCTTGATAATCCCTCCGTATACCATAAGGCACAAGATTAGGGAGGCTTTGGTGCGGCAATTCCATGCCGAGACAAGCACTTTTCACTTGAGCTATGGGGAGTATGCGATCCTCCCTCTTGATTGGACAACCATCCTGGGCATCAAATTTGGTGGGTTCTCGATTTTGACTAATGACATGAGCTTTAAGCTTGCCTACGAGCTCTTGGGCAACCTTCTCCCATTGACTATGGACACAAGTGGATATTTTTGGCCCACCACATTACCATAGATCCAATTGAGCAGCTACAGGGTAGTATCCCCTGGAGTTTGGCACCTACTGACATTCATCTTCAGCGGTTCTTCATGTGTTTTCTTGGTAGTTACTTCTTTGGCAACAACTGATCGGTTTTATCCTACCAACTGCTGTGGGCCATGAGAGCAATCTCTAACATTGGGAGATATGACTGAGGGTCCATTACTTATGGCTTTTTCATCTCTTTCCTGAGGCGAGCTTCATAATGGGATTTCAAGAGCCTGGAAAGGTGTTGGCAGATTTTGATATGGTGGGTGTATGAGTACAGTTCTTAGGTTTGTCAGCAACAATGTATCCTCGAGCATATGCTTGGTCTCTCTGTATGATCACTAGGGTTGTCCTGGTGTAGCCGGTCACTATCTCTACAGCCTTAGATTGTGTCACCTAGAATGAGCTTGTGGTTCATCCCTATGATGGCTCATTGTTAAGGAGGCTTGAGCTTACCATTGCCATGGGTTAGTCAAGGATACGACGATGGTTTGGGCCCTATCATGCTGGGAGTTCTTTTTGGCAGAGAGGACCTTCCACTAGGTCATGCTGATTTTTGGGGTATCTAGAGATCCACCTCCCCTCGGCTTGTCATTTGAGTCCATTGTCATAGACGACTCGGCTTACGCGACAGGTTCTTTTGATGCCTACGTGGATACTCATTGGGATTATGCCATTTGGTTTGTAGAGTCCTCCATGGGGCTTATCATTGGAGATATTCCTATAAGTGAAGGTCGAGTGCTGGAAGGCATTGTTCGTGCTCAGGTGGCCTACGGAGTTGAGTGGAGAGTAGAGGCTTTGCAAACTAGGATGACCAAGATTGAGGCTACTACTGCCACTAGGGAGGTGCACATGTAGGAGGAGACTGCTTGGGCATTAGCTCGGGAAAGGGAGCTTTGGTAGAAGGATAGAGAGGCCAATACTACTATCATAGAGAGAGAACAGAGCCAGCTTCAAAGCGAGCTAGCCATGTTTCATGGCTATGCCATGGTTTTGATAGGAGAGTTACGGGCATCTCATATTCCTATTCTGCCTCCGCCTTATATTCCAAACCGGGGGCCCATTGTTCCTCTATACAAGCCCAGGTATATGCCAGCTCCTCTATGTCCACTGGGCAATTGGGGCTTTTTTGCTCAAACTCAGGGGCTTTCTCAAGACCTAAGGTATACTTCAGGCAGTGTAGGTCCTTCCACCGGTTCTCTTGCAGGCGATAGTGATGATGATGGCGACCAATATTTTAAGGAAGATAATTCTCAGTAGGGTTATCCTTTTGTTGTAGCTTAATGTAGCCTTTGTGTGGGCATGTATGTATTCTTCATATATCTTGTAGACATTGCCCCATAGTGGGCCACTTATGTATGTATAATATGTATCGCCTCTTCGTAGGCCTGGACATGTGTGTATTATATTGCCCCACAGTGGGCCTTGATGTATGATATTATCTTTTTGTAGATTCATGGTGTATGTACAAAACAATGCCTCTTGTTAGGACTTACATGTATGATTCCGAAAAATGCCTTTGAGAGGGTTAATGCATGACTTTAGGAAAAGTGCCTTTGATAGGGCTGCTGTTGTATGTGAAAAACAGTGCCTCTGTTTAGGACTTACATGCATGGCTCTAGGAAATCACCTTTGAGAGGGCTGTCGACGTGTGTAAGAAACAATGCCTCTAGGTAGGACTTACATGTATGATTCTGGATGTCGCATTTAAAAGGGCTGCTGCTGTATGCATGAAACAATGCCACTGGGTAAGACTTACATGTATAATTCTGGGTATCGCCTTTCAAAGGGCTACTAATGTGTGCAAGAAACAATGCCTCTAGGTAGGACTTACATGTACAATTCTAGAAAATCGCCTTTGAGAAGGCTGCTATTGTATGTATGCACTATCGCATTTTCATCATAGATTGTGGTTTTGAACCAGCTTGTATCACACTCATTTGTATTGCACTGTAGTTTCACGAGTTTATTAGTGGATTCAACAATGATCATCTTGCTAGAATGAGGGAATGGAGAGATCACATGAAATAAACTGCCCCAGTTTAGGGTTTTATACGATTCTCGACATGAGAGACACATCCTTAGCAAGACGGACCCATTCCTATATATTGGACAAGGGGGAGGGAATCGTACAAAATAAACTGCCCCAGTTTAGGGTTTTGCGGAGTTCCAAGCCTGCAAACTAGCTGAAAATGGCCTAGACTTCATAGACCATACCGAATGCTGGTAATGAATGTTGACATTCTGAATGAAATCTGCTTAAACATTCCATGAAGCGGTATGCACTAATTGCTCCGATTATTGCCCGAGCGGGCTATTAATTCAAAGATAGGTCTCTTGGAGTGGCCTTATGGGAAATGACTCCTTCCATCCTCAAAATAAGCTAAAAAAGCTACCATATGGGTGAGAACGGGCTCTAGTGTCTTTCTATTGTGAACTCTAAGTATTGGGGCTAAACCGACCCTTGAACCAAGTGAACGAGGCTTTAGAAAAGGAGGTTCAAGATATCTAGAGGTGTTGAACGAGATGCACAAAGATAAACTACCCCAATGTAGGATTTGTACAATCTCGAATGCACGAAAAAGAATTTCTAACAATCTAGTTCACTGCCAGGCCGACCGTGCACTACGTCGGGTGCTAAATCAGAGGAATCTTTGCTCCAAGGTAGTAAAAAATGTCCTAAACAAGGGGGTAGTGTTCAGAATATATGAGGGTTTATGCCCGGGAGGCTGAAAGGGATAGAGACTGCTATAGGGAGCTGGCTGATACCCTTATGGAGGATATTTAGGAGATAAGTAGTATACATGAAAGTGAGCTTGCTACTTTGAGGGTAGAGCTTGATCGGAGGGGGCCAGCCCCTCTTGGCATGGAGGCGAAGTATGTTTAGCTAAGATCCCGAGTTGTGGGTTTGGAGGATAAGCTTGTGGATCTTACTCATAGGTTTGCCACTTTGGATCATACTTGGGTTGAAGAAAGGGCCGCACTAAAGGCCAGCATGGCCAAGACTAGTAGCAGGGCCGATGGCTTAGCATTGGAGCTAGCATAGGCGAGGGCCTAAATTCATTCCACTTTGAGCATGGAGTATGGGCGAAAGGGCGATGGGCCTAATGAGCCACAGTTTGCCTTTCATCACCGTCAAATTGAGCTGGCTGAGAAGAATGAGGCTTTAAGTGTTGCTATTACAGAGGTAGGCACCTTGTAGGCTTTGCTAAACACTGAGAGACAGGCTCTACTTCTGATCCCACAATGGAGAAGGAGCTAATCCATCTTCAACATTCACATGACAAACTTAGAGAGATTGCCAAAGGCTTTGATGCAATCGAGTTACTTCAAATTCATGCTCATGATGACCCGATTCTCCATACTATTTTTGGGAGATTATGCCAGGCCATGTCTGATCACTTGGGCCATGTTTGACTTATTGGTGTTCTTTTCTACTTATTTTGTTTTTTCACATGAGCTATGTAGTTAGTATCCCACCATGTATGGAAAGGTCCTTCGTAAATTGCTAAGCAATTGCGTAAGGCCTTCCTCTTTTTGTTTGAGCTCTTAAAGCATAGTCTAGTCTATTAGGCATGATTAGAAACTAAGAAATGGTGGAGAGAGATGCTTATGATGATATTCAAGATATATTTATGAGATGAGATTTCATGTTTTGATACCAGAATGCACGAAAGAAACTGAATGGCACAATAAAGGCATGTTAATGAATATGCAAGCAAACGCTTTGAAAATGCAAGATTATACAAATAAGTGATAAATGTAAAATCCATGCATATTAATATCTTATTTTTCCTAGGATACATTGTGTTCTATACGGATCATTTCCTTTTCCCATTGAGGTACATTTCCCATTGGCATATATTCAAGCAGGCACAATAGACTGATTTTTCTTTTAAGATATGACCGAACCAAGATGGCTGCCGACGTACCTCCACTGGGAAGGATCAGGTCATCATGTAGTTCAACTAACTTTTGATTGCCTTAATTTTTGCCTAGACCACCCTTTCAGGTTTTCAACCTAGCAGGCTCTCTCACACTTTTTCTTTTGCTCTCCTTTTGCATAGACCACCCTTTCGGGTTTTTGATCTACCTTTATACATTTTTTTTTTCTTTGGTTGACATAAAAATATAGAAATAAGGTGCACTGAGAGGCTCCTTCATGAAAAGTATCGTATGACGGCATCAGATTCGGTGGACATATTGAAGTCATACCCATCCATATCGACTAGAATCAAGGATCCTTTGGAAAAGGCCTTCTTTACCATATATGGGCCCTCATAAGTTGGGGAAAACTTTCCTCTATGATCAGGCATGGCCTAGTTGTGCTTCTTGAAGACTAGATCGCCTTTTTCGAAGACCCTGGTCTAACTTTCTTGTTGAATGCTCGCTCGACACGGCATTGGTACAACTGTCCATGGCACATTGCAGTCATGCACTTTTCTTCTATCATATTCAGTTGTTCATATTGGGAATGGGCCCATTCAGATTTGATAGCTTTGTCTAAGACAAAATCCTGAGAGACGGGATTTCTACCTCTACGGGGAGGACGGCCTCCATACCATATACTAATGAATAGGAATCGCATCCATGGAAGTATGAACAGAAGTGCAATATGCGCACAAAGCAAACGGCAAGTACTTGTGCCAATCCTTGTATGTGTCTATCATCTTCAACAAGATTTTCTTTATATTCTTGTTAGCAGCTTCCATTGCACCATTCATCTGAGGGTGATGGGGAACCGAATTTCTGTGCTTAATCTTGAATTATTGGCAAAGTTGCTAGATCATTTTCCCACTTAGGTTCGCCCCATTATCTGTAATGAGCTCTCTCGGCACACCGTAGTGGCAAATAATGTTATGTTTCAAGAACCGGGCTACCACTGCTTGGGTGATGCTTTTATACGAAGCAACTTCCACATACTTTGAAAAATAATCGATGGCCACTAAGATGTACTCATGACCATTTGAAGCTTTCGAAATTACAAGTCCAATGACATCCATGCCCCAGGCTGAGAAGGGCCATGGTGTTGCTAAAGAGTGCAAAGGCTAAGGAAGAATGTTCTTCCTATCATGATAGGCTTAGTAGTGGTGGCATGTCCTCATATGTTCAATACAATCACTCTTTATGGTGAGCCAGTAGTAACTGGCTCTCATAATCTTGCGGGCCAACAGGGGTCCACTAGCATGAGCTCCAAGTAAGCCTTCATGCATCTCTTCCATCAGATAATTAACCTCAAGGGAATCTACGCATCAAAGCAGGGTAGAATCGTGTTTCCTTTTGTACAGGACTTCTCCACTCAGAAAAAATTAGCAGGCCATGCACTAGATAAACTTCTTTTCACTGTTCATTGCACCAGGCAGGTATTCACTATTCTTGATATAAGCCTTGATATCACAGTACCATGGCTTTCCGTCGGCTTCGACTTCGACACTCATGCATTCTTCGATTTTCAAGCAATAGGCTGGAATGCCACGGACTTCTGTGCGCAATTGTCGCATGTCATCTCCTTTTGATAACTTGACCATAATAGCCAAGGTAGCCAAGGCGTCTGCAAATTGGTTGTGTGCTCGGGACATATAGGAAAATGTGATGTTTCGAAACTTTAGAATCAACAGTTGACACATTTCTGATAAGGAATCAACTTGGTATTTCGGGCTTGCCATTTTCCTTCGATTTGGGAGATGATTAACAGGGAATCTCCAAAGACGCTAAGTCAGGCCGACTATGCATGCTTCGTATATTGTGACGTTGTTGGTGCAATCAAAATTTAGCTTGCTGAAATAAGGATTTGCTGGCCCTTAGGGAAAACTAAGACTGTTCCCACTCCATTTTCGATAGAATTAGTGGCTCTATCAAAATAAAGCTTCCAACGCCATGGTTCCACACTATCTGGATCTGGCTCTAGTGCCATGAAATCCTTATCAAGGAAGAGGGATTCTGAAAGCTCTGGATCATTCAGCAGCGGGTCCGCTAGGTAATCAGCTATAGCCTAGCCCTTGATGGCCTTGCACATCACAAACACAATGTCGAATTCAAAGAGCAACATTTGCCAATAGGAGATCTTCCCCATAAGAGCTTGCTTTTCAAAGATATACTTAATGGGATCCATACAAGAAATGAGCTGCATAGTGTAATAGAGCATATACTGCCACAACTTGCGTGACACCCACGCTAGGGCACAACACATCTTTTCAATGGTGATGTAGTTGATCTCATAACTAGTGAACTTCTTGCTTAAGTAGTAAATTGCCCTTTCTCCTCTAGTCGGGCTCAGGCACTTGGCCTAACATGTAGCCCATGGAGGTTTCTTGTATCACTAGGTAAAGGATCAACGGATATCCCGAGGTCGAGGGAACCAAAACGAGAGGGTTCAATAAATACTGCTTTATCTTGTCAAAGGTTGCTTGGTACTCATCTATCCATTCTATCTTTGTGTCTTTCTTCAAGAGCTTGAACAGTGGGTCACATGTGGCGGTCAACTGCGTTATGAAGTGAGCTATGTAATTGACTTTGCCTAAGAAGCTTCAAACCTGTTTCTCAGTTTGCGATATCGACATGTCTTGGATGGCTTGGACATTTGCTGGGTCCACTTTGATTCTTCTTTGGCTGACTATGAAGCCAAGTAGTTTACCTAAACTAGCTCCAAAGACGCACTTGTTAAGATTTAGTCTCAACCTGTACTTGACGAGGTGCTTGAATAGCTTTCTCAAATCTATCAAATGACCCTTGGAAGTGTGGGATTTGGCAATCATATCATCTACATAGACTTCAATCTCTTTATGCATCATATCATGGAACAAGGTTACCATCGCTCACTGGTAAGTAGCATCGACGTTCTTTAAGCCGAACGGCATGACATTATATGCATAGGTTCCCCAATAAGTGGTGAATGATGTCTTGGCTTTGTCTTCTTTGGCCAATTTGATATGATTATAGAGTGAGAATCCATCCATGAAGGAGAAGAACATATTGGTAGCAGTATTATTGATCAGGGTATTGATATGTGGCAATGGAAAGTTGTCCTTGGGGCTGGCCCAATTCAAATCTCCATAGTCGACGCACATGCATAATTTCCCATATTTTTTAGGCATAGGAACAATGTTGGCGACCCAATCTGAGTAGGCTAATGCAGTAAGGAAGCCGACTTTCAACTGCTTTTCTACTTCCTCCTTGATCTTCAAAATGATCTCAGATTTCATCCTTCGAAGGGCTTGCCGCAATGAAGGGAATTCTAGCATAACTGGAATTTTGTCCACAACAATCTCAATATCCAACCCTAGCATATCTTCATAGGACCAAGCAAAAATATCTCTCTAAACTCTTGAGTAGCGCTATGAGATCAGGCTTCATGTCTTTAGGAAAGTTTAACCCAATCTTGATGGGTTTTTCATTCTCGCCTTCGTCGGCAAGGTTAACCATTTCTGTCTTTTCTATGCTGGTCTTGGACCCTTCGCTCTCTCTGTTTAGAGCTTCTACAATATTACGAGGCAAACTCGTCATTTCCTTTAATCCTTCAATATCATGCTCCAACTCTATTGTCTCATTCATGTCATCAATATCCCTGTTCTGGCAACAGGACGATGTACATACTTGGGAATTAGAATAGATCCTATAGAATGGAACATATACAGAGAAACATAAGATAATTTGCACACACATATTCATTGGAAGGCAAATAAAGAGATAAATGCAAGGATTTCCTAAATAATATGCTAGATAATTTCATTAATGGGTTATAGACAAGGAGATAACAAAGTTCATGCTTGATAATGATAAAACAGAATTTTTTTTTTTTTTGGGAAATAAACTAGGAAAATGCAAACCAGGAATGCAAGAAATAGGAAATAAATATGCAAAACAAACTAGATATTCTATTCCAACTCTTTCAAGCAATTGGAGGATCCAACCACATTATGATGGAACACTCCTTACTCAGCCAGTGCAACCACAAAGCAAGGCTCAATGGTCCAACGGCCTACTGTCTCACCTGGCACATGGGGCTGGGGGAAGCTCTTGGCTAGCGTGGATCTCTTGGACCTTTGGATCTCTTGAAGGAGTCCTTAGACTCTTGACATCTTGGTGATTTGGATCTCTTCAATGATTTGGATCTCTCATGGGAGAACTCTTGAACTCATGATGTCTTGAGATTCTTGACAGTTTCGACAGCATTTCCTCCTAGGGAGTTTCAGTTACTTGCCACAGATTTTATCTTTGCACAATTAGGCAACAGGACCAATTAGTGTATGCATAAGTGCCCTTGTAGGGTTGTAAACCCTTAGAGATGAGGTATGAACAAGTATGTACAAGCAACATGGTTGCTTTCCCTAGGGGTTTAATCATGGATGATATGCAAGTAGGATAGAAAGAACCTGGAGTAGAGCACAATTTCTTTAGCACAAGTAAAAAGGGTGCACCTATTACAAAACACTTTCCCCTAATCTCTAATCCTAGAAGGGTATCCTTTGCTAGGCCTGGATGTTCACTCTTTGGGCTTTTCCTAGTCCTCATGGGCTCTGGGCATAGTCTAGTCCTTATAGGTTTGACATAACTAGGCCAACTGTATGCAAAGGCTTAACCGATAGGTTATTCCTATCCTAGGGAGACTCAATCACCATACCCCTCCCTTCATGGAAGTTATGGGGCAGGAAGGATTGAGGGGGCCTTTTCAGCGATGACTATCCACCCATGAACCCAAAAGTGCCTACAAAGTCAACCCCAAATCTAACTATGGGTAACACTGCCAATGTTTGTGTCTAGGCATATACAAATGGGGTGACGAAATCCCCAAAGAGATGTTACCACGCCAGTAGTGCGGGGCCTGGGTTCGGCTCAAAAAGGGTGTATATGTCATGCCATCCTTAATGAAGGGGAAAGACTTTTCCAAACACAGCAAAGATATAAATATATATATATATATATATATATGAAAGCAGATAAAGGTGCAATAGAAATTAAGTTTTGCTACCCTATGTTTGCATGTGAAAGAAAGCTGTAAAACATGTAAGGAAAGCAGTAAAGAATGTGAGAAAAGCAATAAAGCATGTGAAGCAAGTGGTAAAGCATGTGAGAAAAGCTGTAAACCGTCATCATCAAGCCTTTGTTCGACCACCCGCCGTGGCGACACACCCACGTGCACAGGGCCTGTTGCTGGCCCCTCTTAATTGGTTGGTGAGCTTGGTGTGTGGTTCATGCGAAGCTTCGGGTGCTCTCTCTCTTGGTGGAGGAAGGTATTTGTCTACCTTTCACAGTGTGGCAGGAATCTTGGCCAAATTTTAGGTGATTACCAAAGGTAAGTGAAGTCACCACCAGTCATTGGGTTTTTCTAAGGTGTGATTGGTCATTCTAGTGGATTTTATTACCAATCCAAGGCTAAAAAAAAGGGAATTTTTCCTATTCTAATGTGGATGGTAAAAAACTCTTGATTCTTGAGTTCAAAAGTTTGGTAACATCTGGGGAAGGTGTTAGGCACCCCACAACGCCTGTCCAAGGATAGTCCTTTATTTTGATAAAACCTTAATTTTCAGAGATTGGCAATAAAAATATGACTTTGGTATTGGCTTTCGGGGCTTTGCATGCATGGGGCTTTGAGGTTTGGCTTTTGAATGGGTGTGGTCCCAATCTATGCTTTCCTAAGGCATTCGGGCAAAGTACCAAATTTCCACGGCAAAAATTCGACGAAATGTCAACTTACTTTCGCAACGAAAATTAGGCATCACTTTGCCTTATGTGACATGGACTATGACAATCACACCAAAAGGGGTGAGCAGGTATATATATACATACATCATGCACAATGCAAGCATACAGAGCAGGAAAGTAAATGCTTACATTTCTAAAGCATGGCCAAAATATAGGTGCAGGAAAGTAAACAGTGGTCACCATACTCTAGAGATGAGCATGAATGATACATGGCATGATATACCTAATACAAACCATCTAGGAGAGAAAGGAAGGAGGAAGGAAAGGGTTTTAAAAGAGTACATAACCAAATGGGAGAGGCTAGACCCCTAGAACTATTGAACATAGCTGCTTTGGTTATATCTACATGCTTGCGTCTTCGCCCTTTTTGCTTACGCTTGGGAGACCGTGCCTTAGTTCCATGTGTCCTTGCTCCATATATGTACATGCAAAGGCAAAGACAAGAAACCAATAGACAAGCAATGGAAGGAAAAGATTCAAGGAGCATATGAAAGAGGTATAAAGCAGATAAGCATGATAGACATGACAAGCATAGCAACGAGAAAGCAACCAAACAAACGAGAAGACAAACAAGCAAGAAAGCAAACAAATGGCGGTGTCTGCGAGGGACAAATGTAAGTTTGGATCAAGTGTCTAGAACTTCATTGTGTTGAAGCATGGGCAACACACTAGCAAGTGAGACTCATGCATGAACATGTAAGTAAGCGTGTAAAGATGCATAGAAAGCCAACGAGTAGCATAAACAAGCATGACAAGTATATCATCACACGAGTGGAAAGGGGGAAAGGTATGCACGAAGCAACTGACATCATGGTGATGCATCCTAAACAGTTACATCCAAATAAGGATTCATGACCGTTGGGTGTAACCACACAACCACAAACCCGCTAAGGGCATCAAGCATGGTAAAGCCTAGAACTAGAGAGGCTAACACAAGCATAAAGCATAGATATGCAAATAAGGGTGATCCAAACCCTTTTATGTGGGCCTTGGTGTATGGAGGATGACAAAGACCATAAGGTCTAGATCGAGTCCTAACCATTATGCCAAAACACAAGAAAGAAAGACAAAGCAACAAAATGGCATGACAAACATGGCCTAGGCCGAGGCACATAAGCATCGCATGGAGGGCACAAGCACATAGATGATGGCATAAAGCATGTAAAGAACATAAATCCAAGCACGTAGGCATGTGAAAACATAGATCTAGACATATACGCATAGAAACATGCATGTAAACAAGTAGAAGCCAAGCACATAGAGATGGAAGAACATGGATCCAAGCATATAAGCATGTGAAAACCAGGATCTAACCATATAGCATGGAAATAAACACAAAGACACTTAGATCCAAGCAAGACATAGTCAACAACATCATACAAGCATGTGAGCATGTAACTCTAACATCATCCTAGAACAAAAAAAGGAACAAAACATAAGAAAACGAGGCATATAACATAAAGCATGTAGATCTAAACAAATTAGCATGTAAGGATGTAGATCTAAGCATGAAACATGGCATAAGGCATAAAAATCAAGGAGATTTAGGCTAGAATCACAAATAAAGCAAGCAGCATGCTAAATGTTAGGACATATGTGAATCAATGTTAGGAACATTTGTCAATATAGAATTGGCTAATCCTTTGACAAAATGCACTTTACTTATAATTGGGTAGATCTAGGATGTGTTTAATACTTCAAAGAACAAGGTTTCAAGATCAAGTGCTAAAGTCATGCAAGTCTGTCCAAGAAACAATGGAGAAGTGCTAGATTTTAAAGCTCAATAGCTAGTGCCTATCGAGGTTTAAAAAGTTGTTTCAGCCCGATGCTCAATAGCTACTCGACAGATAGGGTACCTATCGAGGTTTATGAAATTCAGAGAACTGATTTCACTCCAATTCATGAATAGATGTTTGGGCTTTCTTTTCTCACAATCCTAAACATATATAAGGATTTTTTTAAGAGCCATCACAGCTAATGCAATTCAATGCAAAAAAATTTCACAAGCATCTTCTGAACCGGAGACATATGACCTAGTTCATCTTTTTATTCAAGAGGTTGCCGTGTTTGTACACTGTAACTAAGGAATTTCGTGATCTTCATCGTGTGATGAATTGAAAAACTTTGCAACCAACATTCTTCTCAAGTTGGTGAGTAAGCTACCTATTGGGATCCGCGCATTGAATTGGTTAGTCACGTATGAGGAGTCATGCATTGAAAAGAGAGATTGTTACTACAGAACAAGTCCAATTGGGTATTGGGATAAGGGTTCAACTGTAGGTTGGTATAAGGTACTGGGATTCCTTTACTTGTAAACGCTTGTTGTGATAATGAGGCTGCCGTGTTTGTACACCGTAACTAAGGAGCTTCGTGATCTTCATCGTGTGATGAATTGAAAAACTTTGCAGCCAACATTCTTCTCAAGTTAGTGAGTAAGCTACCTATTGGGATCCACGCATCGAATTGGTTAGTCACGTACGGGGAGTCATGCATTGAAAAGAGAGATTGTCACTACAGAACAAGTCCAATTGGGTATGGGATAAGGGTTCAACTGTAGGTTGGTATAAGGTACTGGGATTCCTTTACTTGTAACTGCTTGTTGTGATAATAGTGAATTCTCGAGAGTGGGGACCTTAAAATCACCCGATGGGGTTTTTGCTGTATAGGATTTTCCCATTTGCAAAAAACTCACCGTGTCAATTTATTTTCCGCTGCTTTTTAACTTAGTTGGTGATTTTTTTTGTGCTACCACGCTTATTGAATGCAAATTGAATTAATTAATTAACTTGGTTAATTAATTGGTTAATTCATCAAAAGGGGCAATACATTCTTGGCCTATCAAGTGGTATTAAAGTAGGCACACTCTGATTAGGTTTTAATCTTTGCTGTGTGACCCATTGACCACTGTTTGTCATGGATAGAGGACAATATCTTATTATACCTCCTTTATTTGATGGCACTAACTATACATACTAGAAATGAGGGCTTTCTTGCAGTCATTAGATAAAAAAGTGTGGCAAGCTATGAAGATAGGTTGGACCAAGCCAAAGGAAGTGCCGGCCAATTAGGATAATGCTAAGATCAAGGTGGCTAACTTCAACAGCAGGGCATTGAATGCTTTATTCAGTGCGGTCATGAATAAGGAGTTCAAGAAGATATCCTCTACTAAAACAGCGAAGGAAGCATAGACCATACTCTAGATAACCTATGAAGGAACCCAGGCTGTCAAGGATTCAAAGCTTCAAAGGCTTACCACGAGTTTTGAAGAGATTAAGATGGAGGAGAATGAGTCATTTGATGAGTTCTATGCTAAGCTCAAGGACATTGTAAACTCAGCCTTTAATCTTGGAGAAACCATTCTCAAACCTAAGATAGAAAGGTGCTTATATCTCTACCCAAGAGATTTCATGCCAAGATCACCGCAATTGAGGAATCGAAGGATATTGACCAAATTCCTTTGACAAAGTTGGTTGAAATCTGCAGACCTATGAGTTGGGTTTGACAAGGATAGGAAAATCTAGTAAGGGAAAGAGCATGGCATTGAAGGCCAAGAGCAGTGACACAAATGAGTCTTCAGACGATGAAGATTCTAAGATGAAATCCTATATCACAAGGTAGATCAAAAACTTTATGAAGAATGCCAATGCTAAAGGATTTGATGAAGACTGCAAGCAATTTAGCTCATCTCAATTTAAGAACCAGGACAAAGGAAAGAAGGATGCTAGGGATGGCGGTCAGTACACTGTTCCTTTAGAACCAAAATGCTTTGGATGTTAAGGCTTCGTACACATGAAACAAGAATGAACTACATATCTCAAGACCATTGGAAAGAACAAGGTACTTGCTATTACTTTGAGTGACACCAAGCCTGAAGATGACTCCAACAATAAGGATGATGGAATCCTAAATGCCTTCACTGCCATTGTAAATCCTACTGAAGGGATTGTTGAAGATATGGATGTAGAAAAAGACTTGGTGGAGTCTAAATTTGAGAAGATGGATGAATAATATGACATCCACACAGCCTATGCAACATTATACAAGGTCTCAGAAAAACATGAGAAGTTGTATAGGTTGGCCACCAAGAAGCTTAGTAAAGTGGAGCTTGAACGAGAAGAAATTTCCACAAAGTTTGATGAAGCCAATCAGACCATTGGAGCACTGAGATTTGAGAATAATTTCTTAACTAAGAAAACCAAAATGCTTAATGTAGAATTGTTCCAACTTAGAGCTCAATTAGAAAGGACTTTAAGTACAAAGCTTGATGAGATGCTTAGTCTTCAGAAATCTGCTTCCAATCGAACCGGTTTAGGGTATGATTTCTCTTTTCCTAATATTGCTTCTGCTAGTACTACAGTTTTTGTTCCTCCTAGTAATAATGTTGGACCCGAAAACAATGATGTGCAAAATATGTTAGCTAGTGAGTACATAGACAACGGTAAATATATCTTAGAAGCACCCCCTAAGTAGGATAAGAAAGAGATCAAAAACCCTAGGGCTAAGAAGGGAGACACTCAAAAGCTTAAACAGAAGAAGCAGCATCTTTGTCATCATTGTGAAGCAGCTGGACATACTCAACTCAATTGCTACAAGTGGTTAGCCACTCAACAGAGCTACAATATGATCTCATCGAGAAACCAGAATCAGTTTCCATCCTCCTTTGCTCCTCTTGGAGATATATTCAAAGCTCTCATTTTCCTTTCTAACTTGAATGGTTTCAATTCTTATCCTTCGCCGCCGGATCAATGTTTTGCTAAACAAAAAGGTTCTTCCAAGGTGTGGAAGGAAAAAGTCTCCAAGTGATTTAGTCACTTTTTCTTTCTCTCTCTCCCCTTCTTGTTTTTGATTTTACATTACTTGTGTGTTTTGCTTTCTTGTTTTGAATCAGTCTAGTTTTATGCATTGCTTTGTCTAACATGTTTTTGGTTGTTTGTTTTTAGTTTTGATTTTTTTTTTTAAATAAAAAAAAATGAGAAATTAGAAAAATACAAAAATGGTGTTTGTTTGTGTACATTGGTACTTGTGTACCTTGAATGGCCATTAAAACAAAGTTTCTAAACTTTGTAACTTTTGTAGCTTAGATGAGCATCTCTATGCACAACTAAGCAGGTGAGCTTTGTGGCTTGTGTTTGTGATGAGTAAGATTAAGTAATCTCTTGTACTTAACACTCATATTACTCTTTTTGATTAGAAAGACTAGAAAATCCTGAAAGAAATGCATAAATAACCATCTCACCACTGTTGCCCACCAATCATGAAATGACATTTGTATGCGTTGACATAGCAAAAGTGGAATGTCAATTGCTTAACATCATTGGGTATTTCTTTTCTATCTCTTATATGCTCATGCATGGTTTGCTTAAATGAAAAAAAAAATATATACAAAGAAAAAAGAATCAAAATGCTTTATATATGATTGCAAGCATGTCTTCTAGGAGATGTGGGAGTTATAGGATGTACCTCAAAGGTGATAGTCCCCATCAAACAGTTATGATTATGTGTGAGTTAAAGTGATTTTCTCATATCTCAAATCGTCATAACATGTAGACACTTATGCAATCTTGCGATGCTTTTCACACACAATATGCAATATTCTTTACTACTTTTGATACATGTGGAGATACAATGTGATTTGGCCATCACAAGGAATACATATGTTAATGTATGCTCACTAAATTATCTCAACTTGTTTTTGAAATATTAAATTAGTTAGACTTGTTTTGTGTGTGTGTGTGTTTGATCTGTGTGCTTGACATTTTTCTTATTAGGAGATAATTTTGAGAGCTTAAAATGTTTTTTGGATCTTTGGTTGTGTAGCATGCTTGATTGCATTCATATCTGTGTTTTTCTCTTCTTGAAAAACTATTTTTAAGCAATCTCGATAGATTGCATTCTTTTTATCGAGCCCTTTCAGCTTTTTTTTATCGCATTCTCAATAGCTTCTCAACAGCTACTCAATCCATTAAGGAACTTTCTAGATGCTCGATAGCTTCTCAATCTATTGAGCCCCTTTTGCTATGGACACCTCTCGACAGATCCTTGATAGCTGCTCGATAGCTATTTCTTGTGTTTTTATTCTCGACAGATCTCAATACCTCTCGATCCATCAACAAACTAGAATTCCTATAAATAGGGTTCGTGCGATGTTTACTTCATTTCTTCCTGATCTCTCTCGACAGAAAATGTCTCCTCACCTTCCGAATCACCTTTCTCTTACTCCAAACCTCATTCCAAAGAGATCTTTGGCCTCTAGATCATTTTTCTTCTCTGGTATGATGCTTTCTCACTCATTAATCATGCATTTCATATCTTTTGACCTAACTTTTGGGGTTTTTGAAAAAATTTGGTATTTTATAAAAAATGTTGAGGTTTTTGCAAAATTTTTGGGATGGGTTTTTGTTTGAATGAGTTTAAAACCTCATGCATTGCATCACATCTACATTATAACAGTGTTGCATGCATTTTAGATGTGTGTTTACTTTGTTGCAATGATGTGTGCTGGTAGGTTTGGATTGGGCTAAGCACATGATGCTTTTTATGTTGCATATCACATGCTTATGCATTTTCATGCAAACATACCAATTTTCTTTCTGTCATTTGATACTAAACTGTTTGGTGCTTTTTGTGTAATTCTATCATTTGATACTAAACTGTTTGGTGCTTTCTGCATAACTCTCTCTCTCTCTCTCTAGGGCATCTTCCTCTTCCTACCCCTTCCCATGGCAAGTTTCGTGATGAGAAGGCCAAGTCAAACTTCTTAGAGACTTTTCACGATGCGGCATTCATTCGGAATGCCAAATCATTCTATCGAATTTTTTTGATACTAACCTTCCCACTATCATCTACAGTCGGGGTTGGGAGTCACTGTATGGCATCCTAATCACTTGTCCCTCCGTGATCATACAGGAGTTTTACTCCAATATGCACGAATTCAATACTTTTGTACCTCACTTTATTACTCGCATTTGAGGTATGCACATCATAATTACTCTGGATATTGTATCCAAGGTGCTACACGTTCCTACGGTAGCGCATCCTGACTACCCTAGCTGCGATCATCTGAGGACTATGTCCAAAGATGAACTCTCATCTCTATTTTGTGAGACACCTTCATCTTGGGGTGACCGTCAAAACACCCCTTGCTTGAGCTTTGCAAAAGGTTCGAGATTCCTTAACAAGGTGATGACTTTCATTCTTCATCCATTGTCTCACTATAACTCCATCACAGAGTCTCGTGCTTGATTTTTGTCATCTCTTCTTGAAGGACTTTCTATTGATTTTCCCTCTCACTTTATCCTATCCCTCATAGATATCTATAGGGATACAGCAACCCATGATAAGCTCATTTTTCCTTTGGCTATCACGCAGATCCTCTGCAATTTTTCTATCTCTTCTCCTGCATCTCTTCATTTCTCATTCATGTGTGCCATAGATGCGGCTACTGTCAGACTGAGTGAGGCCCAGCTTTGATCAAAGCGACCACGGATAGAGACAACAACTCCTCTAGCTTCTTCCACTCCTTCCACATCCACACCTTCTTCATCGGTGGGTGGTGTGACCCTCGAGGTGGTCATAGTGCAACTGCAGCGCATGGATGCTCGCCTTGACACACTTAGCGATGAGTTATGTCAAGTGAACACCCATTTCAGCCATATTGCTAGATGACAGGCTTGCCTTGGTGGCTTCGTGGAGTCTCCCTCTCCTTCTCCAGAGCCATCTGAAGATAAGGATGATGACAGTGACTCCGAAAACGATGATGACAATGAGGATGAGGATGCTAGCTCACCCAGCGATAATGAGATGTCTACTTGATTTACTTACCCTTTGTCACTCGTGACAAAAAGGGGGAGTAGTTTTGATATGAGAGTAGTCATATACATAGGGGGAGAGTTAGTATAGAAGGTTTTTGTTAAAGGGAGTCAATAGTTTTTTTAGGGATATAGTGAGGACTTATGTATTTTTTTTTTCTTTTCTTCTTTTAGAGATACATTGTTCTTACATTGTGATAGCAAACCTTGTACTTGTGATGTTATATATATGATGAGGTTGTTATTATAGTTTTTTCACCTATCTTACATGTGTTGTTTCTTTTCTCTTTTTATGCACATGGTTCTTATATATTGTATGCAATCTTATATTTCTGTTTCACACTAAGATGTCGTGATGAGTTTTATTTAAAGTGTTTTAAAAATACAGGTTGATAAAGTCTTCTTACAAAATTTTTCAAGAGTTTGTATTAGGATAGATTTTATTGTATTCAACAAGTGAGTTTGAGTTAAGTGATTTATGACTTCTCTCATATATTCATTTGTTTGTTGTGGCTTTGTCACGGATTGCCAAAGAGGGAGATTGTTAAGACATATGTGAATCAATGTTAGGAATATATGCCAATATAGAATTGGCTAATCCTTTGACAAAACGCACTTTACTTGTAATTGGGTAGATCTAGGTTGTGTTTAATACTTCAAGGAACAAGGTTTCAAGATCAAGCGTTAAAGTCTATCCAAGAAACAAGTGGAGAAGTGCTGGATTTTAAAACTTGATAGCTAGTATCTATTGAGGTTTAAAAAGCTGTTTTAGCCCAATGCTTGACAGTTGCTTGACAAATAAGGTACCTATCGAGATTTATAAATTCAGTTTTTTAGAACTAATTTCACTCCAATCCATGAATAGATATTTGGGCTTTCTTTTCTCACAACCCTAAACATATATAAGGATTGTTTTAAGGACTGTCACAGCTGATGCAACTCAATGCAAAAGTTTTTCACAAGCATATTGTGATCCAAAGACATATGCCCTTGTTTATCTTTTTATTCAAGAAGTTGTTGTGTTTGTACACTATAGGGTTTTGTAACCAAGGAGCTTCGTGATATTCATCGTGTGATGAACTGAAGAACTTTACAGCTAACATCTTTCTCAAGTTGGTGAGTAAGCCACGTACTGGGATCCGCGTGTTGAATTACTTAGTCACGTACTGAGAGCCGTGCATTAAAAGGAGAAATTGTCACTACAGAACAAGTCTAATTGGGTATTGGGGTAAGGAATCAACTGTAGGTTGGTATAAGATACTAGGATTCCTTTACTTGTAACCATTTGTTGTGATAATAGTGAATTCTCGAGAGTGGTGACCTTAAAATCACCCGATGGGGTTTTTACCGTGTAAGTTTTCCCCCATTCAGAAACAAATCACCATGTCAATTTATTTTCCGTTGAATTTTAACTTAATTGGTAATTTTTTTGTGCTACCACGCTTATTGCATGCAAATTGAATTAATTAATTAACTTGGCTAATTAATTGGTAAATTCATCACAAGGGGTCAATACATTCTTTTCCTATCACTAAAGAAAGTAATAAATCATGTGATTCAAGCAAAAAAAGCAAGATAAATGCTAGAAAAATATATAGAAAGTTAGGGGTATGGATAGTAGCTAAAAAGCTACATCCACACCCTTAAACACCAAATCCAAAGTGTAGAACCAAGGAAGAGAAGATTGGGTATAAGAACAATACCTTATGTTTTTGGTGAAGAGAGAAGAATCAAGAGGCATTGATGTGTTTTTTGTGTTTTTTATTGTGTTTAAGAGAGAGGAAAAAAGCTCAAAATTTGTCCAGGCAGAGAGCGGGACCCAGGGAGAATCTTTTTTTTTTTTGGTCTGAAGGGTGCTTGGGGCCTTTTACAAACACAGAAAAAATGGTCCTGAATGGGGTTGATCTTGAAACCCCTGGAAAGATCTTGATTTCCAATTTCTAGAAAGGCATGGATCTCCAAAATCTAACAGTCAGATCAAAAGTTATGGCTCCCAAAAGTTAGCAGTGTATCGATTAGTGCGTTAACCCAATTTTGACAATATCTCGACCGTTCTGAATCTGATTTCAACCCATTAATATTCATTAGACTGAGAATTTGATAATCTTTGCAATGGCGTTGGTTTCAACCCATTCTAACAGCATGATCAAAATTAGCGTTTCTGGGGCCCGCCGGGAGTCAACTCTAGCTCAAACTCAATCAAACTTGGTCAAAGTTGCTAAAAATCACCGAAAAGCTCAGGTTTGATGTAAAACTATAAAAAGTGTTGTTTTGTAAGAGTTTTGACCTTGTTTGACTTTCGGTCAATGCAGGGTTGACTAGTGGCATTTTCGTCACTATAGCTGAAAAAGGCACTTTGAGCGCTCCGGTGTTCGAACAGGTTGCACCATGCCATTATACATGTTCTTGCAACCCTATGAAGAGAAAATAATATTTTTGGATTTTTTGGGGTCTTGCAAGCAAATCGAGGGCGGACAAAATACAGTATTAACAACTGATACCCCAAAAACTTTCCCGAACTGGCCCCAAATGCACACTTAGAAGCATTCAATTTCAAACGGTGCTTTCGCAATGTCTCAAAGGTTTCCGTGAGATCCATAAGGTGATCTTCTATGGCCTTGCTCTTTACCACCATGTCATCTATATAAGCCTCCATATTCTGTCCCAACTATTCTTGGAACGTCTTGGTCACCATCCATTGATAACTAGATCCTGCATTCTTCAAACCAAATGGCATAACTTTGTAATGAAAATTTCCAGTAGGTGTAATGAAAGAAGTTTTTTCCTGGTCTTCGGGGGCCTAAGCTATCTAATGGTACCCTTGAAATGCATCAAGAAAACTCATTCTAGGTTGCCCAAAAGTTGCATCAACAAGCTGGTATATCTTGGGCATAGGAAAAGGATCCTTTGGACATGCCTTGTTCAGATCTATGAAGTCCATGCACACTAGCCACTTTCCATTTTTCTTTTTCACCATCACCGTGTTAGCCAACCACTCGAGATAAAAGACCTTCTTAATTACCCTAGCTTCCTTGAGTCTATCCACCTTTTCCTTCACTACCCCGGTATGTACATCCAACGATATGTGAGGTCTCTACTTCTTCGACAGACACCAAGGGTCAACATTAAGCCAATGACAAATAAAATTTGGGTCCACCCTAGGTGCTTCATATGGACTCCACGCAAATGCATCTAGATTACTTACTAAAAACAAAATTAACTCTACTTTTTCAGAGGTAGGAAGGTTCGCTCCTACCTAAAAGTATTTACCCCAAGGTTAATGCATATTTTCTCTAATCGCTCATAGACGTCCTTAGGGGGAGACTATAATTGCTACAAAAGAGCTACTAGATCAGTCCTATCCTCCTTCCTATGCCCTACAACAACTACTTGGCATCTCCGTGCTACACTTTGATCTCCACGTACCTCCACAATACCTTGCTCGATTGGAAACTTAACCTTTTGATGCAAAGATGAAGGTACTACACCCATAGCATGGATCCAAGGACATCCAAGGATTGCTGTATATGGTGAATAGGAATGCACAACGATAAAGTTGACCATTTCCTTCCTTCCTTCCACTTCCGCAGGGAGAGACACCTGTCCAGCTGGCATGAGAATAGTTTTGCCAAAAGCTACCAAGGGGCTATCATACTTTGTTAAAACCCAAGAGGTGTGCCCTAACCCATCATACAAGTCAAGATACATTATTTTGGCTCCACTTCCTTGATCTATTATAACCCTTTTAACATCAAAGCCTTCAATCTGCAATGTTACCACAAATGCATTTTCATGAGGCTGCAGAATGTCCTTAAGGTCTTTCCCAAAAAAGCCAATGCACTCATCTTCCCAACGCCCCTTCTTGGGCGCGGGGCCATCCAACTTCGAGTTTGAAGCGGAACTCATAGCCAATATCCATGGAGGAGCTTCAAGAGTCCCCACTTGTTGACTAGTTATATATATATCACTCTAATGAGCCCCCGAGATGGGACCGAAGATCTTAAAGTGCTAGTCGCCTTTAACTCTTGCGGGTGAGAATCCTCCCACACCAAGAATTCCCCCAAATAGCCTGCCTTTTCAAGCTGACATAAATAATCCTTCAAGGTTCCGTAATCTTCAGTTGTACGCCTATGGACCCGATGGTATGAATAATAAAGATTCTGATTTCTCCTCACGACATCCTTGCTAATTTTATTGTGCCAACGAAAGTATGGGTCATTCTTTATCTTATCCACAATTTGGTACATGGGCTTTTTGTATAATGAGCTTACTATCTCTGATCTCAGCTTCTGAACCTGGGGGAAAAATCCCTTCGAGGTCAAGGAGCTTGATCTGTTTTAACCTCATTCTTCTCCATGGTAAGAACTTTTGCTTTAGCCTTCTCTTGTAACTAGACATCTTCCAACCTCTTGTATTCTTCTAGACGCTCCATTAACTTGTTCATATCTGTAACTAGCTTCATGGCCAAAGAAGCTCTTAAATCAGAATCAATAGGAAGCCCCACTTTAAAAGTACTAGCTGCAATTCCTCAATTATCTCCCCTGATCTTATTATACAACTCTCAGTAATGACCTAAATATGCTTTAAGGGGTTCCCCCTCCTTCATTGCCATGGTAAGGAGTAAGGCGAATGGCTTTGGGGTCCTACTGCACGTCACAAATCTTGCCTCGAATGCTCTAATCAACTCATCATACCCTCAAATAGATCCTTTTTCCAACCCATCAAACCACCTAATAGCTATGGGCCCCAAGCTGGAAAGGAAAATCTTACACATCATAGCTTTGTTCTTAGAGTATATGGCCATGCTTTCATTATAATGACTGACACATTCCACAAGGTCCGTCTAGCCGTCATATATGGTAAAGGTTGGCCTCGTAAACCTTCGAGGTAGGTCAGCATTCTCATTCTCCTCAGAAAAAGGAGATTAAGATATTTGCTACAAAGTTTTGCTCATAGCATCACCTCCCAACGCTGACGGTGTCACTGGGATTCGGTAGTAAGGAACCATTGTGTGTTAAGAAATAGGGCTTCTATGCCTCTCCCTTTCTTGCTCTTCCCTTCTGTTCTTCCTGGGGGTGGGGAGACCGTTCTTTCCCTGTAAGGAGTCTACTCTCGTACCCCATAGGGATGGATCGTTTTCTATCTATCTTCTTGGTCCTATCTCTCAACACTTGCTCATCTCCTCGAGAATGACTAGGCGCTGGACTTGGACCTCTTCAGTGATGAAGTTCTTTATCCTTACGGTGAATTAATTCCTTATCCCCATCTACCTCCCTTTGCAACATCGCCACTTACTCCCATAGCCTTTCCACTTCCCTCTCTCTGCTAGGATGTAAAGGACCATCCGTGTTAGTAGCAGATTGCTCTCCTTGTGGATGTGGACTTGGTGGCCATTAAGCCTCCTTATGAACTTCTGATCTTACATGTTGATGATGCCGAAAAAATCACCAGTGGACCACATGGTTCCAACTCGCTCGATACCAGACCTGCCCAACACAGAGAAAGAAGAAGACCTTACAGAGAGTACCGGTGTGGTACCGGCCAAAGACCCTCCGAAAGTTGAGTCAGAAGAGAGCTTCAACAATGCTAGAAAGTGTGAGCTTTAGAGAAATTATGCGTACCTTTTTCTTGAGGTTCTTTGGGTTTTTATAGTAGCGTAGGGCCAGACTCCTTTGTTTGCGGAACAAGTCTTTTCCTTATAGGGAAGATACTCATTAATGCATGTATATTCTATAATTCTACTCATGTTAGGACTCTACAAACCAGGGCTAATCGTGTGTCGCAATGTCGCAAGTATTTTCTATTTAAGGTTCCTTGGAGACCACATAATAATGGGCCAGATACCACCGTTCGGTCCATACATGCCACTTCTGTTCGTGCCACCTTCGTCCAGATAGCTTTGTCATGCATAATTTTTCCTCTTCAGTTGTCCCCTTCACCCTATGGGTCTGTGATCTCAGAGTGGAAGGACCCGTGGGGTGACGATTCGATTCGGATCCTGAGAGACTTGTCAGTCTTTAACAAGCTAGCCCAAAATTATTTATGGCGCAGAGGACCTAAATTTTCACCAAGGCACTTTTGGGTGACACGGTTCGTCTATCCTCCCGTAGGTAAGAAGACTTAGGATTTTCACCAAGGCATTCGCAGGTGACTTGGTTCGTCCTTCCACCCGTAGGTAGTAGGACCTAAAATTTGAACCAAGGCATTTGTAAGTGACTTGGACCGTCCGTCCACCCGTAGTTAGGTCTTAAACTTTGCACCAAGGCACTTGTGAGTGACTTAGTTCGTCCTTCCATCCGTAGGTAGTAGGACTCAAAATTTTGTACCAAGGCATTTGTGAGTGACTTGGTTTGTCCTTCCACCCATACGTAGTAAGACTTAAATTTTGTACCAAGGCACTTGTGAGTGACTTGGCTCGTCCTTCCACCCATAAGTAGGAAGACTTAGATTTTTTTACCAAGACACTCGTGGGTGGCTTGGTTCGTCCTTCCACTCGTAGTTAGGAAGACTTCAAATTTTTTACCAAGACACTCATTGGTGGCTTAGTTCGTCCTTTCACCCGTAGGAAGGAAGACTTAGATTTTTTACCAAGACACTCGTGGGTGGATTGGTTCGTCCTTCCACCCGTAGGCAGTAGGACTTAAAATTTGTACCAAGGCACTGGTGAGTGACTTGGACCGTCCTTCCACCCGTAGGTAGTAGGACTTAAAATTTGTACCAAGGCACTTGTGAGTGACTTGGTTCGTCCTTCCACCCATAGGTAGGAAGACTTAGATTCTTTACCAAGACACCTGTGGGTGGCTTGGTTCGTCCTTCCACCCGTAGGCAGGATGACTTCAAATTTTTTACCAAGACACTCGTTGGTGGCTTGGTTCGTCCTTCCACCCGTAGGCAGGAAGACTTAGATTTTTTACCAAGACACTCGTGGGTGGCTTGGTTCGTCCTTCCACCCGTAGATAGGAAGACTTCAAATTTTTTACCAAGACACTCGTTGGTGGCTTAGTTCGTCCTCTCACCCGTAGGTAGGAAGACTTAGATTTTTTACCAAAACACTCGTGGGTGGCTTGGTTCGTCCTTCCCCCCATAGGCAGTAGGACTTAAAATTTGTACCAAGGCACTGGTGAGTGACTTGGTCCGTCCTTCCACCCGTAGGTAGTAGGACTTAAAATTTGTACCAAGGCACTTGTGAGTGACTTGGTTCGTCCTTCCACCCATAGGTACGAAGACTTAGATTCTTTACCAAGACACCTGTGGGTGGCTTGGTTCGTCCTTCCACCCATAGGTAGGAAGACATAGATTTTTTACTAAGACACTCATGGGTGGCTTGGTTCGTCCTTCCACCCGTAGGTAGGAAGACTTCAAATTTTTTACCAAGACACTCGTTGGGAGCTTGGTTCGTCCTTCCACCCGTAGGTAGGAAGACTTAGATTTTTTACCAAGACACTCATGGATGGCTTGGTTCGTCCTTCCACCCTAGGTAGGAAGACTTCAAATTTTTTACCAAGACACTCATTGGTGGCTTAGTTCGTCCTTCCACCTGCAGGTAGGATGACTTAGATTTTTTACCAAGACACTCGTAGGTGGCTTGGTTCATCCTTCCACCCGTAGGCAGTAGGACTTAAAATTTGTACCAAGGCCTTGGTGAGTGACTTGGTCCGTCCTTCCACCCGTAGGTAGTAGGAATTAAAATTTGTACCAAGGCACTTGTGAATGACTTGGTTCGTCCTTCCACCCATAGGTAGGAAGACTTAGATTTTTTACCAAGACACTCGTGGGTGGCTTGGTTCGTCCTTCCACCCGTAGGGAGGAAGACTTCAAATTTTTTACCAAGGCACTCATTGGTGGCTTGGTTCGTCCTTCCACCCGTAGGTAGGATGACTTAGATTTTTTACGAAGACACTCGTAGGTGGCTTGGTTCATCCTTCCACCCGTAGGCAGTAGGACTTAAAATTTGTACCAAGGCCTTGGTGAGTGACTTGGTCCGTCCTTCCACCCGTAGGCAATAGGACTTAAAATTTGTACCAAGGCACTGGTGAGTGACTTAATCCGTCCTTCCACCCGTAGGTAGTAGGACTTAAAATTTGTACGAAGGCACTTGTGAGTGACTTGGTTCGTCCTTTCACCCATAGGTAGGAAGACTTAGATTTTTTACCAAGACACTCGTGGGTGGCTTGGTTCGTCCTTCCACCCGTAGGGAGGAAGACTTCAAATTTTTTACCAAGGCACTCATTGGTGGCTTGGTTCGTCCTTCCACCCGTAGGTAGGAAGACTTAGATTTTTTACCAAGACAGTCGTGGGTGGCTTGGTTCGTCCTTCCACCCATAGGTAGGAAGACTTCAAATTTTTTACGAAGACACTCATTGGTGGCTTAGTTCGTCCTTCCACCCATAGGTAGGAAAAGTTAGATTTTTTACCAAGACACTCGTAGGTGGCTTGGTTCGTCCTTCCACCCGTAGGTAGGAAGACTTCAAATTTTTTACCAAGACACTCGTTGGTGGCTTAGTTCGTCCTTCCACCCGTAGGTAGGAAAAATTAGATTTTTTACCAAGACACCCGTGGGTGGCTCGGTTCGTCCTTCCACCCGTAGGCAGTAGGACTTAAAATTTGTACCAAGACACTAGTGAGTGACTTGGTCAGTCCTTCCACCTGTAGGTACTAGGACTTAAAATTTGTACCAAGGCACTTGTGAGTGACTTGGTCTGTCCTTCGACCCGTAGGTAGTAGAACTTAAAATTTGTACCAAGGCACTTGTGTGTGACTTAATTCATCCTTCCACCCATAGGTGGGAAGACTTAGATTTTTTACCAAGACACTCGTGGGTGGCTTGGTTCGTCCTTCCACCCGTAGGTATGAAGACTTAGAATTTTCTACCAAGACACTCGTTAGTGGCTTGGTTCATCCTTCCACCCATAGGTAGTAGGACTTAAAATTTTTTACCAAGACACTCGTTGGTGACTTAGTTCGTCCTTCCACCTGTAGGTAGAAGGTCTTAAATTTTTTACCATGACACTCGTGGGTGGCTTGGTTCGTCCTTCCACCTGTAGGTAGGAAGACTTAGAATTTTCTACCAAGACACTCGTTGGTGGCTTGGTTTGTCCTTCCACCGCTAGGTAGTAGGACTTAAAATTTTTTACCAAAACACTCATTGGTGACTTGGTTCATCCTTCCACTTGTAGGTAGTAGGATTTAAAATTTTTTACCAAGACACTCGTTGGTGACTTGGTCCGTCCTTCCACCCGTAGGTAGTTGGACTTAAATTTTGAATGAGAATCAGGTACCGTTGGCATCCTTGATCATTGATATCCTTGGTTGTCGATCCATCCAATTGGGACGAGGATTAGGTGTCCGTCGGTTTCCTTTTGTAGTGTTTAGCCCTGAGGCCTTGCTAAAGCGTTGGCATTTTTCTTATGCTTATACATAGGATTGGGCATCCTTTTGCACGGTAGGCCATTGATACACTACCCCCAGGACGCGTGATGGAATTTTCAACCTTCGGGACGCGTTGTAGTCCTCTATTAGCATCCCATTCTTAAGGTATTTTATCCGTCAACTTTGAGTCATGGACTTGCCAATGTGACTGAGTGTTACCCCGTCATCAAAACTTTTTTTTTTATTGTGTGTGTCCGTCCACCTTTGTTCATGGACCTGCATCCGTCCTCTTTTTTTTCTTTTTTTTGGCATGGACATGCATCCGTCCACTTTTATGCATCCGTCCCCCTTTTTTTTTCTTTTTTTGCATGGACTTGCATCCATCCACTTTTATGCATCTATCTTCTTCTTCTTCTTCTTTTTTTGCAGGGACATGCATCCGTCCCTTTTATTTTATTTTTTTTTTCAAAGACATGCATCCGTCCACTTTTATTTATCCGTCCCTCCTTTTTTTTTTTTTTTTTTTTTTTTTTACTTCTTTTTTTTTTTCTTTTTTCTTTTTTTTTGTGGATATCCGTCCACTTTTTTCATGGACATGCATTCGTCCATTTTTTTTTTTTTTTGTTAATGAACATGCATCCGTCCATTTTTTGGGTTGTCATTTTTCGGTCGCGGACTTGTTGAGGTGACTAAGTGTTACCTTGTCACCTTGTTGGTCGTCCTCTTGGGGTCGTGGACTTATTGAGGTGACTAAGTGTTTCATCGTCACTTTGTTAGTCTTCCACTTGGGGTCATGGACTTGTGACTAAGTGTTTCATCGTCACTTTGTCGGTCATCCACTTGGGGTCGTGGACTTGTTGAGGTGACTAAGTGTTACCTCGTCACCTTGTGTTACCTCGTCACTTTGATGGTCATCCACTTGGGGTCGTGGACTTGTTGAGGTGACTAAGTGTTACCCCGTCACCTTGTTAGTCGTCTACTTAGGGTCGTGGACTTGTTGAGGTGACTAAGTGTTACCTCGTCACTAAGTGTTACTTCGTCACCTTAATGGTCGCCCACTTGGGGTCGTTGACTTTTTGTTTTCATCCTCTTGGGATGATCTGTCCACTTTATGGACTTATAATTTTCATCCTCTTGGGATGATCCGTCTACTTTGTGGAAGTGTTTAACCTCTTGAGGTGATCCGTCCATCTTGTGGACTTTGTAGAAATGCAGGTAGCAAAACATAGTTATGTCTGAATATTCCTCTTATTAATTAGAGAATCATGCATTTGTAGAAAAGTACTTACCCCCTTGGGCTTAAAAACATATTGTAGCAAAAAATTAACTAAATGAAACTAAAAAACTAAATAAACTGGGAAATTAGGGAGCGTCGTTGTTCTTCATATTTTCTCTACTGGTAGTATTTCCGTAGGTGCTCCGTGTTCCATGGGTACTGTAGCTTTTACCCTTCCAGCGTTTCGAGGTGGTAGGTTCCCTTCCTCAGCCATGGTCTGTTGCTCTTCTATGCACATGGTCTGCTGATGATCTTCCATCTCCATCATAGCAATATAGCACTCGCATGCGGCCATCTAATTTCCTCGTAGCTCTCCAACCCCGTACTCTATAGGAAACTTGATCATTAGGTGGTATGTTGACTTTACCGCCTTCCATGAATTAAGGGTGGGTCGTCCGATGATTGCATTATAAGCGGATGAGCAGTTGACCACAAGGAAAGCCACATCCTTAGTGATCTGCTGAGGATAATCACCTAATGTTACCGAAAGCATGACCATGCCCAATGGGAATACCCTCATACCTCCAAAACCAACCAGCAGAGCATTTGTCGGTATTAACCGATCTTCATCAATCCTCATCTGCTGGAATGCCAGGTAGTATAGCATGTCTGCTAAGCTACCATTGTCGACCAAGACCCGGTGCATGTTAAAGTCCCCCATTCGTAAGGTGACGACAAGTGCATCATCATGAGGGTGGTCAAGACGTCAAGTATCCTCTTCAGAGAATCCTACGATCGAGCTCTCTATCCATGCTGTCTTTGGTACGAAGCCCGTTAGCTGGAAGTTATGAACCATCCTGAGGTATGTCTTTCTGGCCTTCTTGGACAACCCCATAGTTGTCGTGCCCCCTACGATCATTCTTATATCCCCTATAGGTGGTCTAGGGCACTCATTTTCTCGTCGAGGTGGCTGCTCTTGATGTTGCTGATCCATCCTTTCCTTGCTGACGAACTTCTGCAATTTTCCCTGTCTAATAAGGGCTTTGATTTGCTGTTTTAAGTTGTAGCAGTCAGCCGTATCATGTCCGTGATCATGGTGGAAATGGCAATACTTTCCCTAAATCGCTTATTAGGATCTCCCTTTAACTTTTAGGAAAGGTTAGGGATCCTTCGTCCTTCATCTGCATTAATACCTGGTCTATTGGGGCAGTCAACGGGATGAAATTCATGAATTTCCCTGCAGGGGGCTTGGAGCATTTGTCATCCTTTCGATCTCGGTCCTGTCGGGAATCTTCCTGTCGCTCCCTTTTTCTAGGCTTTTCCTCCCGAGCCAGCAATGTGTCTTCAACATTCATGTATTTGGTTGCCTTGTAGAGTACTTCTGACATGGTCTTTGGGTCGTTCTTGTATAAAGAGAACAAGAACTTACCTTTTGCAACCCGTTTGTGAAAGCTGCCACTAGTATCTTGTCGTCAGCTTCATCGATCGAGAGTGCTTCCTTATTGAAGTGCGTTATGTAGGATCTCAACATCTCATCTTCTCGTTGCTTGATACTCATCAAGCACGCCGTGGACTTCTTGTACCTATGCCCTCCAATGAAGTCTGTAGTGAACTGAGCGCTTAGCTCCTTGAAAGTGCTGATGGAGTTTGGCGTCAATCGGCCAAACCATAGCCGTGCGGGGCCCTTAAGCGTTGTAGGGAAGGCCCTACACATTATCTCGTCTGCTACCCCTTGAAGGTGCTTTAGGGTCTTGAATGTTTCTAGATGGTCCAAAACGTCCAGCGATCTTGACGACCTAGTCAACCGCACCGACTCACCTTTCACCGCGGCTGTCAACTCCTTCCCTTTACCCCATAAGTTTCGCATGCCACATATAGACAGTTACGACGAGAGGAAAAATTATGCATGACAAAGCTATCTGGACGGAGGTGGCATGAACAAACGTGGCATGTACGGACCGAACAGCTACGTGGTATCTGGCCCATTATTATGTGGTCTCCAAGGAACCTTAAATAGAAAATACTTGCGACACACGATTAGCCCTAGTTTGTAGAGTCCTAACATGAGTAGAATTCTAGAATATACATGCATTAATGAGTATCTTCCCTATAAGGAAAAGACTTGTTCCACAAACAAAGGAGTCTGGCCCTACACTACTATAAAAACCCAAAGACCCTCAAGAAAAAGGTACGCACAATTTCTCTAAAGCTCACACTCTCTAGCATTGTTAGAGCTCTCTTCTGACTCAACCTTCGGAGAGTCTTTGGCCGGTACCATACCGGTACTCTCTGTAAGGTCTTCTTCTTTTTCTGTGTTGGACAGGTCTGGTATCAAGGGAGTTGGAACCGTGTGGCTCACTGGTGATTTTTTCGGCATCATCATATGTCGATCCACATGAACGGATTCTTTGAGACACTTTAATGTTCCAGATGGGCTGGACCACTTCGAGACTGATAAGCCATCAAAAGTAAACCAACTTTTAAGCCTACTGCTTAGTAGAGTTTCCCCCAGATGGCACCAATTATGGGCAGACAAAATATGTCCCCTAGTTAACTTCCACAAAATACAAACAAAAGACTCACACAATCTACTTTACTATGAAATAGTTGGGAATTAACACTCCACAATGGGAAGCTCAAATAATTGATTTCATTAGTTACGAGTATTACAAGAGAATTTTAAGTACTTCCTCTACTACAATTCCTTCTCTCCCATGGAATCATCATCCCCTTTTCAAATTGACTTCCCTCTTATTTATAGGCACACTTACTGTTCCTACTTTCACAACTATTATATTGCCAACCTAACTCTCAGGGATATTTTTCTTACTTTATTGATTTTCTCCCTCCCCTTATCCCTAAACTCTGTCTTCTAGGGGATATTTTTGCAGTTCAAGCTATTTCATACGTATTTAATGCGGCAGAGGTTAGGTAAAGGCTCCCAAATTGAGGCAGAGATAAAAATCTTCAACCTTCTTACATGTTTTGGAAGTTTCCCATGGTCCTAGGTGCCATCTGGTAGCTACATATGGATCATCTGTGCACTGCACCATAAATAAGGTTAATTCTTCACCTTCTTCACGGGAACCACTTTACTGTGGTGTTTTCCTCTCTTGAGTTTAAGGTTTAGTCAAACTTCCTTTTTCTTACGGCCCATTCCCCATGCAGTTAGGCTTGGCCCAATTCGTTCCCACGGCCCAATCTATCGATGGGCTCAAAGTCTGCACAAGGACTCTTGCACTCCCTGCAAATATTATTATCAAGCCACTAATTTGAGGATACTATTAGTACTATTATTACGCCCAGCACCAAAGATGAAATTAATAATACACTATCCAATTTATTGGCAAGTGATGACTGTTCAGAAAGAGAATCTAGAATTATTTCTGATAACTACTGTACAAGTGCAATACTCTTTTTTAGTGTGTAATAGTGTACACATTTACTATTAAAAAAAAAAAAAAATTGACAACAAACTTGGTTGTAGTCTAAAACTACAACTCTGCTTAATATTTTTTTTTATTAGATATAAATTTTGACAAATCTATCGTTGGATTACATTTTCTTCTTATATTCTTCATGTTTGCAAAAATTTCAGAAATTAAAGAACAATAGCTATGTCATTAATTAAATATTTAAAGGGCTAATTGCAACTTACTCACTTGTGATTTGACCAAAATTTAAGTTGCCTACCTATGGTTTAAAATTTGGCACTTTACCCACCTGAGATTAGCTCAGTTAGGGTTTTGTAACCCACTTCTATTAAAAATGGGGTTAAATATGTAATTTTGCTACCTTTTATGTCTCTCTCCTCCCAAAACATAAAAGAACAAGGAAACAATATCGAAACGTGAAAGTTTTGCAAAAATTAAGAACAAGGCTAATGTTTGTTATTAAAACCCTCACTTTTTGATCTTGTTTTCCCTTTTTTTGAATATTTTTTTATATTTTGAGAGGAGATAGATATAAAATGGGAGTAAAAATACATATTTAGCCCAATTTTTAACAGAAGTGGGTTACAAAAACTTAACTGGGCTAATCTCAAATGGGTAAAGTGTTAAATTTCAAACCACGTGTAGGCAACTTAAATTTCGATCAAACCACATGTGGGTAAGTTGTAATTAGCCCATATTTAAACTTTAAGTTTTTGTGGTTTAAATTATGTGTAAAAAATAAATTTATAGATTGAGTAGTAAATAATTCAATTGACACAAAATTTTACATGTACATTAAGAATATAAAAACCATTCTATCCAATGATTAAATTTTTAATTTTTAGGTGGTAGTTATAGCTTTAGGTTACAATTAAGTTTGTAGCCAAACTTTGCCCTTCACCAAATAGTGAAAATGGATATATATATATATATACAAAATAAAAATTCTACTCTAACTTAATCTAAGTGTATATGTGTGTAAAGCTCTCTCTTGGAGACTTGAACCTTGGCCCTTGGCCCTTGGCCCTTGCCGTCAACATCCTACAAGCAGTTATACTTATAAAGTGACCATTACACTAAGAGTGCGAAGTGGTATAATTACATTTTTTTTTTTTTAAATGTGCTAGTGTGAGAAAACTTTAACTACTTTAATAAAAGAAGAAAAAGTAATAATAGAATTAATTGACAAATTGAAAGATCCATTAATCAAGAAGGAATATTTAAGAAAATTAAGCCAATCAAGCAAACCCTGATAAAATAAATAGAGAACAAACAAATGATTATAATTTATGGAAAATAGCTAGAAGGTTTAAACAGGAAGCCAATAACATTACAAGACCTCCAACTAGAAATAAATCAAATAAAACAAGACATTCGGGAATTGAAAAATGAAATAAATTTCTCAAAAGAACAAATAGTCCTAGATCTAGTTGCCTTAAAATTAGAGTTTCAGTCCTTATAACACTAGGCTACTACTACAAAGGTTAGACAATTTTGTTGCGGTACTCTAGTTATGTAATATATTATAAGCTTGTTTAAAAAAACTCTATATACTACTTTTGTATTTGTGTGTTCTAATAAGTATTATTGTTCCCTCAAAAAAATATGACATTTATACTAGAAGAAGGAAAATCATATGACTTAATAATTAAAGAAGAAAACAATGAAGGAATTAATAATTTGAAATTTAAGAATTTAATGTCACAAGATTTTAAAATTTGATTGATAGAATAATTTTTCAAAAATGGTATAAAAATTTAACTATAAAAGTAATAAATAGTATGTCTTCAAAAAAAAAAAAAACCGAAACAAAACAAAACAAAACAAAACAAAAAGATAGTATGAGTTCACAAGGCACAACAATAGCAGTAGTAGATTCATGAGCAGATATAAATTGCATTCAAGGAGTTATTCCAACTAAGTATCATGAAAAAACATTTGAAAGATCTAGATTAAAAGTTGACTATAAGCTTTAAAATGTTGGAATATTATTATAAAATTATTATATATTTAATTCAAATCAAAATATCTCTTAATGTTTCCGTTTTATTTTACTAACTGGTTCCAAAAAACTTTCCAAAATGATAAGAATGACTTATGGCCTGTTTGGATGTTTAAAAAAGGAGGGGGAGTAGAGTAGAGGGAGGGAGAGTAATCTAATTACCTTGTTTGGAAGATTTTTAAGGAAGGAGGGGGAGGGGTTTAGAGGGGTTTAGAGGGGTTTCAACTCCCTCTAGCCCCCCATTTTTAATTCCCCCAAATTGGAGAGATTTGGAGGGAGAGTAGAGTACCTAAACTATTGACTAAGTAAATTACCTAATTTACCCTTATTATATTAACAAAATTACACAAGGGGAAGGGCTAATTACTCCCTTCCCCCTTACTAATTTTAAAAACATCCAAACAAGGTGGAGGGGAATCATTTTCCTCTACTCTCCTCCCCACTACTCCCCTCCCCTCTACTCCCCTCTACTCTCCTCCCTCTCTAAACTTCCAAACAAGCCATTAATGTTACATAATGCCGTGGGTTAATAGCTAGTTGTAAATGTAAAATGTTAAATTCGTATACAGCTATATAGCTTTTATATTACTATTAATGTATTATGTAAATATAATTATGTAAATTTAACTATTTGATTTAATATATTTATGGCATTACCATCTGCTATCTATTACCGTTTGTTATGCTTGAGAATAGTGAAAAAGTTTTAAAGGGATAAACGGGAAAGTCATTCATTGCCTCTTTTTTTGATAAAGTTAGTTAAGTCAAACTCACACACACAGGGGAGGGGGAAGTATGACCTGTGGATGCAAGGGGTCATTTTTAGGAGTCGCCACCAAATTTTTGCAATGGCCTAGAAACCATATATATAGCGTCCTTTCAAGAAAGAACCTTTTGATCTTATTACTAGAGATATGAGTTTGGAGTTAAGGTACAGTCTTGGGAAGGTATTAAGCACCCAAAACCACCCAACCGTAATGTTGGCTTCCTATCATTATGCCTTATGACTTAACCCTATTAAAGGCACACTCAATACTTGTATCTAACTCACACACACACTAGCATACATCTAACAATCAACAAGGCATCAAAAATCCCTAACCATACATCTATCATGCTTATCAACCAAGGCCTACCATACATCTAATCATGCATATCAAACAACCTATCACTCATCTCATCATGGCATAACACATCATCATAAACCCTAGCATTCATCTAATCATGGTATCAAAGCATTCATCACCTCAAAAACCCTAATCATACATCTAAGCATGCTTCATCTTTAACTCCATGTTATTCAACCAAGGCAGCAAGAAAATCATGGCAGAAACACAAGCATAGAAAGATCTAAGCAACATGTGATTGCATCTACACATTGGAAATACTCATCCAAACAAGCATTTCATAAGCATTGTCAAAGTAAGATCATACCACAAATGCATGTTCATTACAAATGCATGCTTACCTTTACTTACCTGGGAGCAACTCAGCACCTATGGCATTATGCATGAGCATGTGAATGCATGTTCATAACAAAACAACATAAGAGAAACCCTAATTCTAACATGTGAAAAACAAACAAACAAATAAAACATGTGAAACTGAAGTTTTGAAAGCATAAAAGTATGGAAAAGAAACTAAACAAGAATATACATGCGAAACTGAAGCAAAACAAAAAAAATAAAATTAGGGTTTCTAAGCAAGTTTGTGCGCATGATCAAGCCTATGAGCGCAGGTTTCTGCACAGAAACCCTAGAAACACAACAAAACTTAAAGCACTAAATCTAACATCCCAACATGCATTTTAAACATACAAAAACGTAAACCTAGACTACACAAACATATTAAAATATATTTTAACAAGAAAATAAAACAAACAGAAAGATTAAAGTGCAAAAAGGAAAAGAAAAAGAAAAAGAAAAGTTTAAACTAGATACCTCAAGCAAAAGCTCTTTAAGCTTGATTTTTTATCGTTTCCCTCAATCAAATCTATTCACAATTCAATAAAACAGTGATCTTAAACTCAAAGATCAAGGATAGAAAATGCCCTAATTTAAAGAAAATTGACTTAAGGATGTTTTGTAAAAAACCCTCTCTTTGATTCACTATTTCTTGTGAATCTTAGTGTTTTCCTGTGAGATTTTTGTGTCTTTTGAAAATATTCCATGTAAGGCTACTTATAGTGTGAAAACAGGGGTTTGGAACGACTCCCAGATGATGTGGGATTTGTTCTAGACCTTAACATTAATGTAGAAAACTTGTTTTGTATAGTTTCTAGAATTCACTATGCGAGCACAAGATCGGTCTTGCATATGCATGTAGAAAGCTACGTGCGCAGGCTGATTATTGCATGCACATAGCGAGGTTTCCTTGGTCTTATTTTTCTAAAAATAGATTTATTTGCTCATTAAAAGTTATATTTTTCATTTTAACATTTCTCAAGTTAATTCATCATCTTATTAGGCCCTAAACCAACCTTGGGTCTTAGAATTCAGCATCATTGGAGAATAGGGACCCGAGTCGTAAAGGGTACAAATTGCAGTGTCTATAGAATGCCCCTCTTTTGATTTGTGAGCTTTGCTAACATAATCAAAAGAATAAGAGACGAAACATTTTGTTTTGACGTATGGCTTATGCCCAACCCACGCACACGACACATATCACGCATACATGGGGTAGGGTGCAACTCCGAAGAGTTGCATGGGATTTGTATATTCAAATTTCCACCTTTGTTGCTTGAGAAATGAGTAACGACAGATTCACTATCCCAAAACCTATTTTGCCAATTGCAAGCAAAAGGCAAGTGACTCACTATCCTAAAGTCACTAAAAAAATTAAAATAAATAAACAAAAAAAAAGGTGCTCTTACGAGCTCAAACAAATAAACAATGGTGCTCTTACAAGCCTAAAAGGATATATATCTATGGTGTCCATCTGCAGCTCTTGCCTCGAACTCCTCCGAGTAGTATTTGTCCTCTATCTTCATCTCTACCTGCTCTAGTGAGGCTCTTGCCTTGGGTTGACCTTGGTCTCTATCTTTATCTCTACCTCTTCTACCACGCGTGCATGTTTAATTCTGGTAGGAAATGTACACGAAATTTGTAATGATGTGCCTACATATTAAATTCCCGTAGGATATGTGTACAAGTTCTGTATTCTGACTTCTTAGAAGATATGTACACTACTCTGACTTGTATAGATATGTGCCTGCACATTCAATTCCCATAGGATATGTGCACAAATTTTGTATTTTGACTTTCTAACTTGTATGGGATTTCATGCCTGCATGTTCAATTCTTATAGGATATGTGCACGAATTTTGTGTTATATGGGTCGGTGCCTGCATATGTAATTCCCGAAGGATATATGCACCACTCTGACTTGTATAAGATATGTGCCTATATAATCGATTCCCATAGGATATGTGCACAAGTTCTGTATTCTGACTTTCTGACTATTTTTGGATGAAAGATCTACTAGGACGCTGGAGGACTCACTGGGGATTATAATTCTGTTGAAAAGTGTTTCAGTGATGATTCTAACCTACCATGAAGTCTTGATGATGTATGACCAATGGAGGAGGGGGTAGTGTACTGGGGACTTTCTGATGGTGTGTTGTTCATTGGGGAACTTCCTTTCACTAAGGAATGATTATCTTCTTCTTTCTCACAAATCACTGAGGATTGAAGTTGACTCCACCCTCGAAGGGGTTTTACCAAACACTACTAGGGAAATTTATTTTACAACTCTCGAGGGGGCTGCTTCCATTCCTAGGACTCACGGGGGAGTCCGTTTATGATACCGAGTTTACTTGGGATTTAGTTGATGATCTTGACTCACGAAGGTGTATTTACGATGACTTCTAGCCCACTAAGGGATGTTCAATGCTTTCAATCTACTGGGGATATTTTTGGCGGTTTCAATCCACTGGGATGTTTTTTATGCTTTTAATCCACTAGGGATGCTTTTGATCCGTTAAGGATAATTTTTCGATCTTTGGATGTATTTTTGAATTTGCCTTTGCACATTCAGCCTCTTGGGAACTCCGTGGGATTCTTTTGAAATATATATATATATATATATATATATATTTGCTAAACTACATGTAGTTTAGCAGGAAGTCCTAAACGTTTAGCCACCAGGTGTGTTCCTGCCTCTTCATCCTTTTTTGTTTCCAACAATTACCAACCGTTTAATTTTTTTCATTCTCTTCATCTTCCCTCATCTCTTCTCAATCTCTAACTCTCCCCACAAAAACCTCCTAACTCTCTCATTCCCTCACAATTTGACCCTCATCTTCCTCTTTAATCTCAACTTCTCTCTCAAACTCTCTCATTTCCTTCAATGGAACCCTTTGGAATGGAGCGGCGAGGCTAATAGCAGCTCNGAGCTCAAGATTTGCTAGAGCTAGTGCATTCTGATGTATGTGGTCCTATGTCAATCCAAGCAAAAGGAGGTTATGAGTATTTCATCACTTTTACCGATGATTACTCAAGGTATGGTTATGTGTACCTAATGAGACGGAAGTCCGAAGCCTTTGAAAAGTTCAAAGAGTTTAGGGCTGAAGTAGAGAATCAATTGGGTAAACGCATAAAAGCCATTCGATCTGATCGTAGTGGTGAATACCTTCTTGGGGTTTTCAAGGATTACTTAACTCAAAATGGGATTGTATCCCAATTGGCTGCACCTGGAACTCCTCAATAGAATGGTGTAGCAGAAAGAAGGAATAGGACTCTTTTAGAAATGGTTCGGTCCATGATGAGTTACTCAACTTTGCCGATTTCTTTTTGGGGTTATGCCTTAAATACAGCAATACATCTTTTGAATTTAGTCCCATCAAAATCTGTTCCCAAAACCCCCATGGAATTGTGGAGTGGGCGTAAGCCTAGTATGAAATATCTCCACATTTGGGGTTGTCCTGCACATGTGTTAAAAGGGAAGCCTGATAAATTGGAACCAAAATCAGAAGTGTGTTTGCTTGTAGGTTATCCAAAAGAAACTAGGGGTTATTTATTCTATAGTCGTAAAGATAACAAAGTTTTTGTTAGTACAAATGCTAAATTCTTGGAAAATGACTATATGAATAATTTTACTCCTAGAAGTAGAGTTGTGTTGGTTGAAATGAATGAACCTGTAAATGAACAACCAATGGATGAAACTAGGGATGATGTGGCTGTATTAGATATACCACAAAATACTACTCATGACATGTCTAGTGCTCAGGTGCCTCGTCGCAGTGGGAGAATTGTTCGGCTTCCTATAAGATTCATAGGTTTAGGAGAAACTTATGAAGCTATTTCTGAAGAGGCTGAATTGGATCCCTACACCTATGAAGAGGCAATGAATGATATAGATGCACATCATTGGGTCCAAGCTATGAAATCTGAATTAGATTCCATGTATTCCAATCAAATTTGGGATCTTGTAAAGGCGCCTAACGGCATTAAACCTGTTGGTTGTAAATGGGTTTACAAGAGGAAGAGAGGGATAGATGGAAAGGTTGAAACCTTTAAAGCAAGGCTAGTGGTGAAAGGGTATACACAAAAAGAAGGTATTGATTATGATGAAACCTTTTCTCTAGTAGCAATGCTTAAATCTATCAGAATTCTCTTATCCATTACTGCTCATTATGATTATAAGATTTGGCAAATGGATGTCAAGACTGCATTTCTCAATGGCAATCTTGAAGAGGAAATCTATATGATGCAACCGAAAGGTTTCATAGCTAAGAACCAAGAGCATATGGTATGCAAGTTGAAAAGGTCTATTTATGGACTTAAGGAAGCATCTAGGTCATGGAACATTAGATTTGATCAAGCAATCAAGTCATTTGGTTTTGAGCAAAATCTTGATGAACCATGTGTACAAAAGACATTGTGATAAAGTAGTAATGTTCCTAGTACTTTATGTTGATGATATTCTACTCATTGAAAATGATGTAGGGGTAATGTCATTAGTAAAGGTTTAGTTGTCAAGTCAATTTGATATGAAGGACTTGGGTGAGGCTAACTTTATTCTAGGGATCAAGCTTTGGCGAGATCGCAAGAATAAGATGTTAGGCTTATCGCAAGCTGGATACATAGATAAGGTTCTAACACGGTTTAGCATGCAAAACTCCAATAAAGGATTACTTCCTTTCAGACATGGAGTTCCTCTGTCTGATGACCAAAGGCCTAAGACTCAAGAGGAAGAAAACATGATGAGACAAGTTCCTTATGCTTCTGCAGTGGGAAGTCTCATGTATACCATGCTTTGTACTAGACCAGATATCTGCTATTCAGTTGGCATGGTCAGCCGATATCAATCAAATCCAGGACCAAAACATTGGCAAGCTGTAAAGCATATTCTCAAGTATCTACGGAGAACGAGAGACTATATGCTTGTTTACCGTTGTGAGGATTTGATTCCCATTGGCTATACAGATTCAGATTTTCAATCGGATCTAGATTTCAGAAAATCCACTTCAGGATGTGTTTTCACCTTGAGAGTGGAGCCATTAATTGGCGGAGTATTAAGCAATCTTGTATTGCAAACTCCACCATGGAGGCAGAATATGTTGCTGCTTGTGAAGCAGCAAAGGAAGCTGTATGGCTCAAGAAGTTCCTTTCTGACCTTGGTGTAATAAGAATAGAGCAAGTTCCAATCACATTGTTTTGTGATAACAGTGGAGCAGTTGCACAATCTAAAGATCCAAGGAATCACAAGAAAGGAAAGCACATTGAGAGGAAGTACCATATTATTCGAGATATTGTTGCTCATGGAGATGTGGTGGTAGCAAAGATTGAAAGTGCAAACAATCTGGCAGATCCATTTACTAAAGCCTTGCCTCAAAGGACTTTTGAGTCGCATTTGGAAAGAATGGGAGTTAGTTTAGTGCACAATAGTCTTTAAGGCAAGTGGGAGATTGTTAGGATTAGTGCCCTTAAATCCTTTTGTATGATGCCATGTATGATATTAAGTGTGACATTGTGTTTGACATTATGTATGACTTAATATTATGTTTAATAAATTTATTTTATTATTATTTGAAATAACGGTAACATGAATATTCGGACATTATTACATAGTCCATGAGATGCATAGTATGTGATTTATGTGAAGATTCACAGAAGATATAAATCACAAGTTCTTTGTAAACTCAGAATTATAGTTCATAGTCGGTAATGAAATTGGACATTTCATCTACGAAGACTATAACATATCAACTACGATGATTTGTCTTGATCATGGAAGTGGAGACTTCTAGTTGATGTGTTAATATGTTTTAAGAGTTAAGACATATTGAACTGGACCGCTGTGAGATTTATTATTCTTCTAAAGACTGTCAAATGAATAATAAATCTCACGACTTACATTTGCATGAACTCTTAATCCTAAGAGAATAATGGACCTGATCATAAGGTATAGGTTGCTTTGATATATCAGGAGTGAGATCTAAAGTAACGGTCAAAACCTCAGTATATTGGGCAGCCACATTTAGTGTTGATGGAACATATATTTTCAAGATGGAATTCATAGTTTCTTAACGGAGATATAAAATATTCCCTTGAGATAAGTTTAATGGGTTTGTTATTCAGAGAGTTAGGCTTAACCACTTTAGTAAGTAGTTACTAAAGTATATATTTATGAAATTAGTTTTCATAAATATATGATGAATAACTTAAAGGATTAAACCGGATACTCAAGGATCAAGATGTAGTAATTTACAAAGTGGTAGTCTACTTTAATGACTTTGTACTACTACGAATATTTTATGAAGGGGTTACATGTATAATAAAGTCTTGGGATATAATTTATAGATAAGACCTAGAGTGCAACTATATTTATATAGTGATATTAAATATAGTTAATGGTAATTTTGGACTTGTCAAGAGTTGACAGAAAAGCCCAAGGCCCATTGGAGCTAGTGTCTTATTGGTCCCTTTTGGTCCCACTCCAAGCCACACACTTAAGCCCAATTGGTAAGGCCCAAAAGGCCAGCCCAATTAGATAAATTGGTTAGATACAAAGGGAAAAACGTTCAGATTTTCATATGCAAGAAACATCATTGTGAAATGGTGTGCATGTGAGTTTTTTGTCACTCACTAGTCATCCCTTTGTTACCAATTGAGAGACCACACATCCTGGGCGTTAGTGGAATTGGAGTGAAGATTAAAAGTAGTCCCAAGTGCTTCAATCTTTGTTTTGAAATTCACCGCTTCAAGGTACGATCTCTTGTTCTCAAATTCTGAAATTTATTTAGTACGTGTTATCAATATCAAATGAAGTAGATCCGTTTAAAACTTATTTTTCGCTGCATTTATCTTTATTTCCATCATCTAGCTAGGGTTTAACCTTCCCTCCCATTGAAATATTTTTAAAAAGAAAACAAACAAACAAATTTGTTTTGTTTTTGATAAATTAATAACAAAACTTAGGTACAGTACCTTAAGTGTTGTTCCTTAGATTCCCCTCTTAGAATTTAGCCATGTGGCTACTTAACTAAAAACTAAACTTCCTTCCCATGAGAAAAAATCCACATGGCGGAATTTTAAGAGAGGAACCTAAGGAACAGTATTTAAGTACTGTACTTAAGTCTTTCCCTTTGATAAAGAGGGGATTTCAACCAATCACTACTTCTTGAAAATTACTCTTATCATCAAGCTAAAACACCCATTAATTTTTTGTATTGACGGAGATTCGAACTCTAGATTTTTTATTCGAGTATAAGAATTTTTAATAATTGAGCTAACTCGAACTCACAACAAACAAACAATTCAGTGGAACTTAATCCATCATCGTGTTTTAGTCCTTGTAATTAATGGTGCTATGTTTCTATACCAAAATTCCGCACTCATGTTGGATTGATCACAAGTGAGAGCAAGCCAAGCAATCCTGACTTTTTAGCCATTTAGCCCATTATTCCAAGTCTAAGTCGTTGTAACTCGTAATTTACGATGGCTAAGCAAAGAAGAATGACGAGACTAGGAAGACCTGTCCATCTCAATGTTGCACCATGTCTGAATCGACAGACTTCACTTGCAAGTTGCAATGGCTTCCAAGTTCCAAAAATAATAAATTGTTCCCAATGCATTTGAAAATGGGCGACTCATGACTGGATAGCAAATTTCTGATCATGTAAATCTTTCTTTCTTTCTTTTTTTTTTTTTTTTTTTGTGGTCGTGGCAAGTTTGAATTGATTATGGGAATATATGATGCAGGGACAAATTTTGCCCAATGCATATACATTCACAATAGATCAAACTCTTTCAGGCTTGAAGCATGCATAATTTTAATCATAGAAGAGAATTAATAAATGTTATCACATAAAGTTGTAGAAAAAATCCTTAGAGAAGATGACCAAAGGTCTTAGATAGAAATCAAACTGAATAACGCTTCCTAAGGTGCCTTTATTCCATGCCTGGAAACATTTTGGGATGGGTAAATGCTAATCTACTATGGTGTTAAGAACTAAGAATCACCATCATTTTAAATTTTAAATGGCATGAGAAGAAACAAAGAGTGAATTTTATCATGAAGTAGGTCTATTTCCATGAAGATTTGAATAGCTTTGGGTATATGGATTCCAACTTTGCATATTAGAACAAAGTTGTATTAAACATGGACCTTTTAATCTAAATTAAGTTGATTGAGTCAGTATATTACACGTACCAAGCATAACAAAATCGAACGGAATGCATAGCTCTCCTTTGTTATAAAATCGGAAACGAGTAATTTATTTGCCTAAAAAATACAAATTCTGTTAATTTGAGTGGAATCAATGGTCTCATTTTTAATGCAAACTATAAGGGAAAAATGTACCAATTGAAACTTTGTAGACTTTACCGGATCCAACCACAAAAAGGGTATAATATAACCTATATGCAAGTCTTTTATTTTCGGACACTACATCCATGTTTGAAATTTTCATAAAAAGCCTAAGGCAACGGTCATCTACTGTATAATTTGTAAAAAAAACTTAAAAAAGAAATACTGCATATCGATCATGAGGACGGAAGGAAAGGACTTATAACAGAAGACCAAATTTAGATCCGGTGCAATATCTAGGTTACTTCGTATTTCTCTCACAAATTTTTTATACAATTCTCACTTTTTAACTCCTTCTCACTTATTTTATTTAATGGTTGAGATTGAAAGTTCCTTTTTCCAACTCTCAATCTCAACCATTGAAAGCCACATCATCTCAATCCCTCGTTATCCATAATTCACATATTGGTTTGCTATAGATTTCCTACAAAACACCTTGATTAGATTAGAGTTGTTACACCTATCACTTCCACCCGCTTGCTTTCTGTAAAGCAACCCAAAGTCTATTTTGGAATCTCCACCCAAGGGAGAAAAATCCTCCACCCAAAGATCTGTCCATCTAGATGTTGCCCCAAGTCTTTGGCTACAGAAACTTCAACTTTTTCAGATTCAACAAACTTCACTTTCAATAGCTTTTGACGATAATAAGTTGGACCAGGTGCTTTTGAAAATGGAGGATTCACTAAAAAGAAAATTGCTCATCTAGGTACTTTTTCTTTCTATTTATTATTATTATTTTTTTTTCATTTTTCTGGGCAAGTTTGAATGGATTATGGGAATGTATGATGCAGAGACAAATTTCGCCTACTGGGTATATACCCACAATAGATTAAACTCTTTTAAGCTTGATGCATAATTTTAACCATAGAAGAGAATTAATAAAAGGTTGCACATAAAGTTGTAGGAAAATTACTTCCAGAAGATAATATCAATAGCAATATCACCTTTCAAGGAGATAAACGAAGTCGGCTAAAAATAAGGGAATAATTTGCTGATCATTGCCAAGAGTATCATAGGTTAATTGTCACTTCTTAGTATTTTCAAAGGAAACATCCAAAATTCAATCATTTTGTTTACAATTATCAATATATTAGAAAAATTGTTGATCACCTATAATGCTATTTTAGTTAACAATCCAAAATACAATGTAACAAAGTTATCTGATATTGCATCAGTACAATATATAGTAAAAGAGCTTGAAGGCCCTTAAAACTATTTTAACAAAACTTGTCTCACATTTGAAAATTTTTCGAAAGAGAATTGAACTCCCTTAAAAGCTGAAAACAACTTTAAGCTAAATCTATAATTCAGGAAAAAGGATTTTTGCAATTAGATAATTATCATTATTTAAATTCTTGATATTTTGTAAGCATGAATAGTGTAAATAGATAATGTAATATTAACAAATTTCATGAAGTTATGTGATATTTACAAAGAGTTAGCGGTCAGAAGAAGTTTTGTAACTTAGCGTCCGTTTGCATACAGCTTATTTTGCTAAAAACTAAAAATTGAAAACACTACAGCAAAATAATTTTTAAATGTGTGAATAGTGCGGTGGTCCATTTTTTTTTTTCTGAATAAAGTGATTGTGGGTCCTGTGAATAGTGCATGAACAGTGCAGGTGTGGAAAAGTCAACAATCACGGCAACAACCAAAAAAAAAAAAAAAATGAGGAAAACTCTGAAAACGCAGGCGCGCAATAAGCCTAATCCAAACGGGCACTTAATTAATACCATAACTATCAATTATCAACCTGATCCATGGTCGCAGCCAATCACTCGTGATTTCTTAGTGTCCATTCTGAAACAACTTATTTAGTTAAAATTTAAAACCTTTTGCTGAAAATGCTATAGAAAAAGATAAAAGTTAACTAAAATATTATAGTAGGACCCATGAATAGTACCAAAAAGTGCAACAAGATTCATAAATAGTAGCAAAAATAAATTGAATAGTAAAATAATCTAGCAAAAACAATCAATGCCAAATGCACATTAGTCTTCCTAACATTGGTTCAAGCCATTTCTAGTCTTCGTTGTTGTAATTGCATGGCAAGAAAATAAAAATAATGGGACCACGAAGACCTGTCCTACTCAATGTTGTCCCAAGTCCCAAGTCCCAAGTCCTATTTTGGAATCCACCAGCTAGTCTTCCTATTCCATCACTTCCACCAACTAGCTTTCAACAAGGCAAAAGTCTATTTTGGAATCCTCCACTGGTCCAGCCAGCTAGGGGAGAAAAATCTTGTAGCAATCTCACAAATAATTATACTTCAGTTGTTAATTATTACCATTATCAAAAAAATAATAATAGTAAGTAAATATTTTTCTTTTTTAATTGAGATGGTAATATTTTTAATTTATGGGGTTCATTTCATGATGATTGCTCTTATTATTATGTTAAGACACTAATTAATCGGTGTCTGGTATAAATTGAGTTCATATTTCGAATCTTATTCGATGACATGAGATTTTACTAACTAAGCTAATTGGAAAACATATTTAATAATAATAATAATAATTTTGAGTTTTGACGTCAATAATAAAAATAAAAAGTTATACTAGTAAATAGTAGCAAAGGCATAACGAGGATTTTAGATAGGAGACAAAGTTAAAAGAAAATGGAAAGTTAATTATTAACTAATACTATAATTAAAAAAATCATCTGAAATAAATTTAAGCATATAATATATAGTTATAAACAAAAAAAAAAAACTTTTTATTAAATCATTAATATATTAACTTAATTAGTATAAATATATCACTTAAATACTTAAGAGTAGATTCTCCCAAAAAAAAAAAAAACTTAAGAGTAATGTAACAAACCTCATATTTTTTGAAGGGAACAAACCTCAGTTTAAATCAATGAAATCCATAATTTTGATTACTTTTTAATGTTAAGTCTTTGTTAACATTATATCATTTTATAATTTTTTATATTAATTTTTAAAATCCAATAATTGGATTATGGGGCATTTTATTCTTAATAAACATACCAAATTACATATCAAGAAGATGTTATGTACTACCGTCCACAACAGAATCTTGTGTATAATATTAAAATATATATTAAAATAAAAACTTTAAATTTAAACATATTTAAATGCAATTATTATTATTTTTTAGTCCAATATATTTTATAAGAATAATATTATATAAAAAGAAAAAAAAAGCATCTTGAAAGAGCATTCAATCAAAAAAATTATAAGATTATGTAATATTAAGTATTATTAACTAATTAAGAGTTTACACCGTATCTCTTGATGTATCTAGCTAGGGTTTAACTTCCCTCCCATTGAAATATTTTTAAAAAGAAAACAAAAAAACAAATTTGTTTTGTTTTTGATAAATGATAAAACTTAGGTATAGTACCTTAAGTATTGTTCCTTAAATTCCCCTCTTAGGATTCAACCATGTGATTACTTAACTAAAAAAATAAACTTCCTTCCTATGAGAAAAAATCCACATAGCGGAATCTTAAGAGGGGAACCTAAGGAACAGTATTTAAGTACTGTACTTAAGTCTTGCCCTTATATAAATAGGGGATTTCAACCAATCACTACTTCTTGAAAATTACTCTTATCATCAAGCTAAAACACCCATTAATTTTTGGTATTGACGGAGATTTGAACTCTAGATTTTTTATTCAATTATAAGAATTTTTAATAATTGACCTAACTCGAACTCACAACAAACAAACAATTCAGTGGAACTTAATCCATCCTCGTGTTTTAGTCGTTGTTATTAATGGTGCTATGTTTCTATACCAAAATTCCACACTCTTGTTTGGTTGATCACTAGTGAGAGCAAGCCAAGCAATCCTGACTTTTTTGCCATTTGGCCCATTATTCCAAGTCTAAGTCGTTATAACTCGTAATTTATGATGGCTAAGCAAAGAAGAGTGACGAGACCTGGAAGACCTATCCATCTCGATGTTGCACTATGTCTGAATCGACAGACTTCACTTGCAAGTTGCAATAGCTTCCATGTTCCAACAACAATAAATTGTTCCCAATGCATTTGAAAATGGGTGACTCATGACTGGATAGCAAATTTCTGATCATGTAAATCTTTTTTTTCTTTTTCTTTTTTGTATGGTCGTGGCAAGTTTGAATTGATTATGGGAATGTATGATGCAGGGACAAATTTTTCCCAATGCATATACATTCACAATAGATCAAACACTTTCAAGCTTTTAGCATGCATAATTTTAATCATAGAAGAGAACTAATAAATGGTATCACATAAAGTTGTAGAAAAAATCCTTAGAGAAGACAACCAAAGGTGTTACATAGAAATCAAATGGAATAACGCTTCCTAAGGTGCCTTTATTCCATGCCTAGAAACATTTTGGGATGGGTAAATGCTAATCTACTGTAGCGTTAAGAACTAAGATTCACCCTCATTTTAAATTTTAAATGGCATGAGAAGAAACAAAGAGTGAATTTTATCATGAAGTAGGTCTATTTTCATGAAGATTTGAATAGCTTTGGGTCTATGGATTCCAACTTTGCATATTAGAACAAAGTTGTATCAAACATGGACCTTTTAATGTAAATTAAGTTGATTGAGTCAGTATATTACACGTACCAAGCATAACAAAATCGAACAGAATGCATAGCTCTCCTTTGTTATAAAATCGGAAACGAGTAATTTATTTGCCTAAAAAAATACAAATTCTGTTAATTTAAGCGGAATCAATGGCCTCAATTTTAATGCAAACTATAAGGGAAAAATGTACCAATTGAAACTTTGTAGACTAAATTACGACTAGATCCAACCATAAAAAGGGTATAATATACCATATATGCAAGTCTATTATATTCATGGACTACATGCATGTTTGAAATTTTCATAACAAGCCTCAGGCAACTATCATCTACTGTATAATTTGTAAAAAAACTTAAAAAAGAAATAGTGTATATCGATCATGAGGACGGAAGGAAAGGACTTATGGCAGAAGACCAAATTTAGATCCGGTGCAATATCTAGGTTACTTCGTATTTCTCTCACAAATTTTTTTTACAATTCTCACTTTTTTAACTCCTTCTCACTTATTTTATTTAATGGTTGAGATTGAAAGTTCCTTTTTCCAACTCTCAATCTCAACCATTGAAAGCTGCATCATCTCAATCCCTCGTTATCCATAATTCACTTATTGGTTTGCTATAGATTTCCTACAAAACACCTTGATTAGATTAGAGTTGTTAGACACCTATCACTTCCACCCGCTTGCTTTCTGTAAAGCAACCCAAAGTCTATTTTGGAATCCTCCACCCAAGGGAGAAAAATCCTCCACCCAAAGACCTGTCCATCTAGATGTTGCCCCAAGTCTTTGGCTACAGAAACTTCAACTTTTTCAGATTCAACAAACTTCACTTTCAATAGCTTTTGACGATAATAAGTTGGACCAAGTGCATTTGAAAATGGAGGATTCACTAAAACGAAAATTGCTCATCTAGGTACTTTTTCTTTCTATTTATTATTTTATTTTATTTTTTTCACTTTTTTGTGCAAGTTTGAATGGATTATGGGAATGTATGATGCAAAGACAAATTTCGCCTACTGGGTATATACCCACAATAGATTAAACTCTTTTAAACTTGATGCATAATTTTAACCATAGAAGAGAATTAATAAACGGTTGCACATAAAGTTGTAGGAAAATTACTTCCAGAAGATGACCAAAGGTGTTACATAGAAAAGTCTACAGGTAAATTTTGATAATATCAATAGCAATATCACCTTTCAAGGAGATAAACGAAGTCGGCTAAAAATAAGGGAATAATTTGCTGATCATTGCCAAGAGTATCATAGGTTAATTGTCACTTCTTAGTATTTTCCAAGGAAACATCCAAAATTCAATCATTTTGTTTACAATTAGCAATATATTAGAAAAATTGTTGATCACCTATAATGCTATTTTAGTTAACAATCCAAAATACAACGTAACAAAGTTATCTGATATTGCATCAGTACAATATATCGTAAAAGAGCTTGAAGGCCCTTAAAACTATTTTAACAAAACTTGTCTCACATTTGAAAATTTTTTGAAAGAGAATTGAACTCCCTTAAAAGCTGAAAACAACTTTAAGCTAAATCTATAATTCAGGAAAAAGGATTTTTGCAATTAGATAATTATCATTATTTAAATTCTTGATATTTTGTAAGCATGAATAGTGTAAATAGATAATGTAATATTAACAAATTTCATGAAGTTATGTGATATTTACAAAGAGTTAGGGGTCAGAAGAAGTTTTGTAACTTAGGGTCCGTTTGCATACAGCTTATTTTGCTGAAAATTAAAAACACTATAGCAAAATAATTTTTAAATGTGTGAATAGTGCAGTGGGCCCATTTTTTTTTTTTTTTCTGAATAAAGTGGTTGTAGGTCCTATGAACAGTGCATGAACAGTGCACGGGTGGAAAAGTCAACAATCACGGCAAAAAAAGAAAGAAAAAAAAAAAAAAAGAGGAAAACTCTGAAAACACAGATGCGCAATAAGCCCAATCCAAACGGGCACTTAATTAATACCGTAACTATCGATTATCAACCTGATCCATGCTCGCAGCCAATCACTCGTGATTTCTTAGTGTCCATTCTGAAAAAGCTTATTTAGTTAAAATTGAAAACCTTTTGCTGAAAATACTATAGATAAAGATAAAAGTTAGCTGAAATATAGTAGGACCCATGAATAGTACCAAAAAGTGCAGCAAGATTCATAAGTAGTAGCAAAAATAAGCTGAATAGTAAAATAATCTAGCAAAAACAATCAATGCCAAATGCACATTAGTCTTTCTAACATTGGTTCAAGCCATTTCTAGTCTTCGTTGTTGTAATGCATGGCAAGAAAATAAAAATAATGGGACCACGAAGACCTGTCCTACTCATGTTGTCCCAAGTCCCAAGTCCAAGTCCTATTTTGGAATCCACCAGCTAGTCTTCCTATTCCATCACTTCCACCAACTAGCTTTCAACAAGGCAAAAGTCTATTTTGGAATCCTCCACTGGTCCAGCCAGCTAGGGAGAAAAATCTTTGCAGATCTCACAAATAATTATACTTCAGTTGTTAATTATTACCTTATCAAAAAAAAAATAATAGTAAGTAAATATTTTTCTTTTTTAATTGAGATGGTAATATTTTTAATTTATGGGGTTCATTTCATGATGATTGCTCTTATTATTATGTTAAGACACTAATTATCGGTGTCTGGTATAAATTGAGTTCATATTTCGAATCTTATTCGATGACATGAGATTTTACTAACTAAGCTAATTGGAAAACATATTTAATAATAATAATAATTTTGAGTTTCAGTCAATAATAAAAATAAAAAGTTATATAGTAAATAGTAGCAAAGGCATAACGAGGATTTTAGGTAGGAGACAAAGTTAAAAGAAAATGGAAAGTTAATTATTAACTAATACTATAATTAAAAAAATCATCTAAATAAATTTAAGCATATAATATATATTATAAACAAAAAAAAAAACTTTTTATTAAATCATTAATATATTAACTTAATTAGTATAAATATATCATTAAATACTTAAGAGTAGATTTCCCAAAAAAAAAAAAACTTAAGAGTAAATTGAAATTAAAAAGACAAATATAATCTATAAATCGAAATCAACTCAAAAGGGTTGTTGTTGTATAATGGAAAGAATTTTAAAAGAGAATAAAAATGAAATTTATATTATTAAAATTTAAGACAAACCTATATTATTAAGAACTTTTTTGAGTGGGATCCCGTTGAGTTTACTTCTCTCATTATGAAGTAACAAACCTCATATTTTTTGAAGGGAACAAACCTCAGTTTAAATCAATGAAATCCATAATTTTGATTACTTTTTAATGTTAAGTCTTTGCTAACATTATATTATTTTATAATTTTTTATATTAATTTTTAAAATCCAATAATTGGATTATGGGGCATTTTATTCTTAATAAACATACCAAATTACATATCAATAAGATGTTATGTACTACCATCCACAACACAATCTTGTGTATAATATTAAAATATATATTAAAATAAAAAACTTTAAATTTAAACATTTTTAAATGTGATTATTATTATTTTTTAATCCAATATATTTTATATGCATAATATTATATAAAAAGAAAAAAAGCATCTTGAAAGAGCATTCAATCAAAAAAATTATAAAACTATGTAATATTAAGTATTATTAACTAATTAAGAGTTTACACCGTATCTCTTAATGTATCTAGCTAGGGTTTAACCCTCCCTCCGATTGAAATATTTTAAAAAAGAAAACAAACAAACAAATTTGTTTTGTTTTTTATAAATGGCAAAACTTAGGCATAGTACCTTAAGTGTTGTTCCTTAGATTCTCCTCTTAGGATTCAACCATATGGCTACTTAACTAAAAATATACACTTCCTTCCCATGAGAAAAAATCCAAATGGCAAAATCTTAAAAAGAGAACCTAAGGAACAGTATCTAAGTACTGTACTTAAGTCTTGCCCTTTGATAAATAGGGGATTTCAACCTATCACTACTTCTTGAAAATTACTCTTATTGTCAAGCTAAAACACCCATTAATTTTTGGTATTGACGAAGATTTGAACTCTAGATTTTTTATTCGATTATAAGAATTTTTAATAATTGAGTTAACTCGATCTCACAACAAACAAACAATTCAGTGGAACTTAATCCATCCTCGTGTTTTAGTCCTTGTTATTAATGGTGCTATGTTTCTATACCAAAATTCTGCACTCATGTTTGATTGATCACTAGTGAGAGCAAGCCAAGCAATCCTGACTTTTTAGCCATTTGGCCCATTATTCCAAGTCTAAGTCGTTGTAACTCGTAATTTACGATAGCTAAGCAAAGAAGAATGACGAGACCAGGAATTCCTATCCATCTCGATGTTGCATCATGTCTGAATTGACAGACTTCACTTGCAAGTTGCAATAGCTTCTGAGTTCCAACAATAATAATTGGTTCCAATGCATTTGAAAATGGGCGACTCATGACTAAATAGCAAATTGCTCATGTACAATTTTTCCTTTTCTTTTTTTCTTTTTTTGGTTGTGGCAGGTTTTATTGATTATGGGAATGGGGTCAGGCTTAAGTCTAGTGTCCAGTAGTACTGGACCCGTTAAGATGATTACATGTGTCTACTTTTGGACATATGTCACCATCTAACCAGGTCGTCCAGTTCACTAGATGCACTAGACCTAAACCAAGTCCAAGGGAATGTATGATGCAAGGACAAACTTCACCCACTGCATATACATACACAATAGAAGGAAGAAAGAAGACTAAAGAAAATAGTGTTGTTTTCTTTTTCAATAAATACAAAAATGTTAGCTGAGCTACAAGACTTTTGACAAAATTTATCAAATTTTCTTCTATTCTAAACAAGTATATTAAATTTTTTATGCATACGCAAATTATTTACCACTCAATCAAATAAATTCATTTTTTATGTGTGATTTTAAAGTACAAAAAATATTGAAATTTAAACAGATGAGAGAGTTATTGTTTGTTTTAATATTTTGATATTTTGGAAGAATAATCTATATTATCTATAACAGTATTCCCCTATTTGATCTGAACTTTTTTGAAGGTCGAAAATATACCCTCAATCAGTAACCAATGAGTCAATGACTTCTCTAACAAATGTTTTAGGATTATGGTCAATAGCGGCACTTTTAATCAGCTACTAAAGCATGTATTCACACCAAAAAAAAAAAAAGTGCTATATCGGCGCATTCGAATCTCCACTACGGCCTATATTAAGAAGAAGAAAAAAAAAAAATCATATAGTGGCATTTTCAAACCACCAAGATAGCTTTCTGGAAACTGTCGAGACCTATACTAGTGTCTTTCAAATTGCCGGTGTAGCTCACCCAGGGCTATTGTCACACTTATTGGCCAGCAATTGAAAGCGCCAGCATTAGATTTTCAAAGTGTGTAATCATGTTAATTTATTTAATGAGAGTTGTAGCCCTACTATTAAGTTTGTAGCCAAACTTTATTATTAAATTTTGGTCGCCTTAACAATATATTAGGTCCTTACAAACAAAAAGAAAAAGCTCAAGAAAATTTTTATCTAACTAAAATTTTGAAAATGATGTAACTTGCAACATTGATAACTAGACTATCATACAAAAATTCAAAATAAGAAAATTCGTAAAAGAAAATTGTAAGACTTTATATATTTGTGTGTGTGTGTGTGTATTTTTTTTTTGGTCAATATATGAAGTTTTCTTTTTATTAAATTTCGTATGATTTTAGTATTTTAATGACCACCCTAGAAAATATTTTTGGAGCCACCACTAGCCGTAGCCTTTGTTGTTGACCACCATAACTTTAGATTACAAAAATTTGAAATTTAAACATTTAATTGATGACATTGTTATTGATCTTTTATCTTTTAGAAATTTTGCAAGTATGGAAGATATAAGAAAGAAATGTAATCTAATGGTAAATTTATTTATTGCTATTTATTTACTAATAGTCTTTTTTATAATATGCATTTTACATAGAAAAGAAAAACATACTGATTGCCCTAATTTATTTTCCAAATTTCTCAAAATTCCCATTATATTGCCAACTTTCTTGGGTCCCAACCCTAGCATTCCGTTCATATAAATATGTTTAAAATTATTGATGTAAGTGAATCAAGTCATTCATAAACAGCTCGAACTTGGATTTATAGAAGACTCATTCATATTTGTTTGTTTATAAATGAGTCAAACTTGAGCCTTAATTTTAGACTTGTTTAATAAACAAGTTTTGCCCTAGCCCAAAAAAAAAAAATGTGTACATGAATAGACTTTTAAACAATAGGGCTTGATAAAATACAAGATGGGTGTAGGCTTGTTTACGGGTTTGGTAATGAATTTGTTATGATCTTAAAAAATAAACTCATATTTTATAAACTATTAATCTCACAATAATTACTTTCTTATTTTATATTTGAAATTGGTTAAGAAATACTCATTACTTGAGAATAATAATAATTTTAGTTATGTAATGTATCATAAGTCTCCTTAAAAAAAAAAGTATCATAAGTCTCCTTAAAAAAAAAAAGTATCATAAGTCCATTTAAAAAACTCTATATATTATTATAAATATTGTATATTTTAATAAGTATTACTATTTCTTAAAAAAAAATAGTTATAATGTTGACGGCTGGGGTCACACAAGACTTCTATTACACGCTCTTCTTTTTTTATTTTATTTTTTCCCTTTTTTTTTTTATAGTAATTATGGTAAAGACCAAATGGCAATCAATCAGACTACTTTATCTCCCAATAAAATTTTCTCGCAATCTTGGATTCGGACAGATCATCACAAAAAAATTCTCGCACAAAATTTCTTGTCTCTCACGTTATAAATTTGCCACTTTTTTGAGATAGAAAACAGCCAAATAAGCCCTTCTCTTGATAACACACTTCACACTTGTACCGACTGCTTCTTCAACCATATTATTATTGTCTATGGGGCTTCCCCACTGGTATTCAGCTCCACCACGCTCTTCTTCTTGCAAGCATACTTTTATCCTTCTCTTATGGTGTGGCTTGCTAGTCACCTTTGTGGTTGGCGGGAATAATGAGACGGACCGCTTGGCTTTGCTTGAGTTCAGAGCCAAGATCACATATGATCCTTTTGGGGTTATGACATCTTGGAATGACAGCATCCACTTTTGCCAATGGCGAGGGGTTACTTGTGGTCGTCAACATCAGAGGGTCATTATGTTGGACCTGCAATCTTCGAAACTGGTAGGCTCCATAACACCACATGTTGGAAATTTAAGTTTTTTGAGGAATCTAACTCTCCAAAACAACAGCTTTCTTTATGAAATCCCTCCAGAAATTGGTCGTTTACACAAATTGCAATCCTTATTGCTACATAATAACACACTTAGTGGCAAAATTCCTAGCAATTTATCTAGTTGTACCAACCTCGAAACCATTCGTTTCAGTCGCAACCTTTTGGTTGGGAAAATCCCTGCAGCACTTGGCACTTTGTCAAAACTTCGTGTCTTTTCTTTTTACACAAATAAACTGACAGGAAGTATACCACCTTCTCTTGGAAACTTATCATTTCTAGAGCTGTTTTCTCCGTTTGATAATAATTTCGGTGGGATTATCCCTTACTCTTTTGGCCAATTGACCAAACTTATATCTTTTAATGCGGAGCAAAATAGGTTGTCTGGAAAAATTCCTTCCTCAATATTCAATTTGTCTTCATTAGTAATCTTTGATGTAGGAGCCAACCAAATCCAAGGGCGTCTTCCACCGAACATAGGTATTACTCTATCAAATATGGAAGTATTAAGCATTTCTGAAAATCAATTTGCTGGATCTATTCCTGTATCAATAGCTAATGCCTCAAATCTATATGCACTTGCACTGGCTGGTAACAAATTTAGTGGAAAAGTTCCGTCTTTGGATAAGCTATACAAAATGATTTTTTTTTCCATTGACCATAACGACCTTGGAAATGGAGGGGCTAATGACTTGAGTTTTCTATGTTCTCTAACAAATGCCACTAATCTGACTGAACTAGATATGAATGCGAATAAGTTTGGGGGAAAGTTGCCCAAGTGCATTGGCAATTTATCAACCACTCTAAACGCATTAATTCTAGAGAATAATAAAATATCTAAAAATATTCCAACAGAGATAGGAAATTTGATCAACTTGGAGACACTTGGGATTGGGCAAAACAAATTATCAAGTAATATTCCCTCTGAAATTGGAAAGCTTCAAAAGTTAAAAATTTTGTCATTACATACAAACAATATCTATGGAAGCATTGCATCATCTATTGGAAATTTAACTCTCTTGATAGAATTGGATTTATACAAGAATAATCTCCAAGGTAACATCCCTTCAAGTCTAAGCAAGTGTCAAAATTTGATTTTTTTGGATCTTGCTAATAACAATCTCAGTGGTTCGCTATCGCCACCAATCATTGGTCTCTCATTCTCATTAATTTTTCTAAATTTGTCAGCCAATCAATTTACTGGGGTACTTTCCATGGAAGTTGGAAAATTTGAAAATCTAGAAACATTAGATATTTCCAAAAACATGTTGTTTGGGAAAATTCCAGCTGGTCTTGGAAGTTGTGTAAAACTAGAATATCTACTCATGGGAAGAAACCATTTCCAAGGGATCATTCCTCCATCTCTAGAATCGTTAAAAGGTCTTCAATATCTAGATTTTTCCAACAATAATTTGTCAGGCCAAATTCCAAAATTTTTGGAGCACTTTGTCTTTTTGCAATATTTAGATCTATCTAACAACCATTTTGAGGGTGAGGTACCAACGGAGGGAGTTTTCAAGAATACCAGTGCAACTTTCATTAAGGGAAATGATAAGCTTTGTGGGGGTACACATAAGTTTGAGCTTCCTAAATGTAATTTTGAAAAACCTAAAAAGAGGAAGTTGAACCTTACATTGAAGTTAATGATCTCTATCTTTTCTGGACTTATTGGAGTATCTATGATTCTTTTGCTTCTACTTCATTTTTCTTTAAGAAAGAAAAGAAAAGTAAATACCTCAAGTGACTTAGGAAATTTGCTTTTGAATTTATCTTACAAAAGTCTCCTAAATGCAACCAATGGGTTCTCTTCTACCAATTTAGTTGGTGTGGGAAGTTTCGGGTTTGTGTATAAAGGAATTCTTGATGAAGGCAGATGTACAGTTGCTATCAAGGTGCTTGACCTTTTGCGTCATGGAGCTTCTAAAAGTTTCAAAGTAGAGTGTGAGGCTCTACGAAACATTAGACATCGAAATCTTGTAAATGTGCTCACATCATGTTCTAGTATTGACTATCATGGTCATGATTTTAAGGCTTTGGTAATGGAGTTCATGGGAAATGGCAACCTAGATGAGTGGCTGCATCCAACTCCAAGAATAAATGAAACTCTTGAGGAACCAAAGAGTTTGAGTCTTCTTCAAAGATTGAATATTGCCATTGATGTTGCTAATGCATTGGATTATCTTCATCATCATTGCCAAACTCCAATCGTTCATTGCGACCTCAAGCCTAGTAATGTTCTTCTTGATGCTGAATTGATTGGACATGTAGGTGATTTTGGCCAGGCAAGATTCCTTTCTGGTGCTATCCAAGATTCTTCTCATAACCAATCAAGCTCCATCGAGATAAAAGGAACAATTGGTTATACTCCTCCAGGTAAACACCATTGTCATTTCTTATATTTAATTGTTTTCCTTTTCCCATAATATTCTATTATATTTTAAAGCCTTAAAGGGACAATTTTAATATGGATGTACTGTAGCCAGAAGAACGAATGTTATATAACTAATTTTCAATTTATCTTAAATCTTTTCTTTTTTTTCTTTTTTTCTTTTTTTGCTTATATGCCATTGAAAAAGCTCATTTAATACCAGTAGGTTATGTATCTTCTCCTCCTTTATTTGATACAAAAAAAAATGTTCACATCACATATATGTTATGTGTAATTGCAGAGTATGGAGTGGGGAATGAAGTCTCAACTTATGGTGATGTCTATAGTTACGGCATATTATTGTTAGAGATATTCACAGGAAAAAGACCTATTGATAACATTTTCCAAGATAACTTCAACCTTCATAGCTTTGTTAAAGCAGCTTTGCCGGAGCGAATTGCTGACATTATAGATCCTACCCTTCTTTGTGATAAAGAAGAAGGGGAGACAAGGGTAAATGACATAACTCGCAATAAGAGCCAAAATGGAAGTCCAAAAATTCAAGAATGCTTGACTTTTATACTTGGAATTGGAGTAGCTTGTTCAGTTGAATTTCCACGTGAAAGGATGAACATGAGTGCTGTTGTAATTAAGCTACAAGCAATTCGAAAGAAACTTCTTGGAAGTAATCTACGTAGACAAAGGCTTGAAGCCACAGGTAAATTTTGTGTATTGCTAGGCATTATAATTTGGTACGACATCCATATATTAATTAGAAGACACATGTCTTTATATTAGTATTTATGTTAGTATTTTCAATTTTGTATTTTAGCAAAGCAGAAAAGATATTTGCCACTTCAAAACTGGCGTGCTCATTATGCTATACTTAGTATGGGAATAAGGCAATAAGCACAATTACTCTTCTATAATACCTAAACGCATAATATGCCACTCTCTATTTTCTATTTGGCGATTTCTATGCTATCATTGAAGTTATTCACAAGAAATTGGCTTACATCTTATGCGAACAATGACATTAGATTAAATTATTGCGCTAGAAAGTTGAAGTAAACAACTTTGTTAGAGAAGCCTTTCTTGTTTAAAATTTTAAATAAAATCTAGGTAATGGGTACCAAATCCACAAATATTGAATGAGTTAGGATTTGTTTCTAACTATTAAATAAAACATGATTAAAATTTTAACTTACAAATTAAGTTATTGATAATTGCTATCGTTTTTAATGCTTTTTATTTTAGGGAAAACGTCATTTAGTATAGTATCATTTTCTGAAGTTTGAAGCTTTTTATTAACAATATTGAAATTATCTTCCTTCACTACAGGTGCACAAGGATGATGACTTATTCTCATGGTTGTTATCATGATTTTCTGTTTATGATATATAAGATTGGAGAAAATCATAATCAATCTTATTGCTTCCCTGTTGTAGTCATGTATTTTCGTTTTCTTCTGTATCAAGTATGTAAAATTTTCATCATTAATAAACTTTGTGTTTTAATGTACTATTGAAGATTTTATAGCTAAAGCTTTCTTCTTTTTCTTTTTTTCTTTTAAAAAAAAAAAAAAAAAAAGAGAAATTTATAGCTAAACTATTCATAATATAGACCCTATTGAATTACAATCTTGAGAAATTTTAGGGCTGATATATGAAGACTAAATTTTTTCATAGAAACATGGATTTTTCCATGCAGCCTCAACTATATTTTCTCTTGCCTTCTGTTGTGTATGTTTACTATTTACCTTTTGATTGAGTTGTCTTTGTCAATACGTGACAAAAAGAGGGAGAAATAGATGAAATTTGGAAAATGTTTGGGAAATGTTTTTAATTGTTTTTATTTAGAAGAAGATGAAATTGTTTTAAAAAGGGGGAGAAAATAAAAGTTTTTGATGTATCTAACTTAAGGGAAGAGTTAATTTGCATATTTGTTCATTGTTGTTTATTTGTCTTTATTTCCACACATGCGTTGATGTGCTTTTTTGAGTGTTTCAGGAAAGACAGATACATTTTGATCAAGACCTTCTACATTTTTTTGCACTTTTGGGTTAGAAATCTTAGATTGAGATTTGTGATGTATTTGGGCATTTTATTGTATATGGGCATTATGTTATATGCATTATGTTATATGTAAGTTTTGTCACAAATTGCCAAAAGGGAGAATTGTTAAGATTTGAGTTTGTAGTGTTCGCAAACCATGACAAAAAGTAAGTCTCATTGAGTTAGAATGGTGTATTTTCAAATCCAAAACAAAAAACTCAAGTTCAGGATGAAAAAAGTGAGATGCAATCTGGTTCTCTCGATTGCTGTTCGATCAATCAAAAGTCGCAAATCAGCAAAAATCAACAAATGAAAAAAGCCCATAACTTGACCGTTTCAAGCCCAAATCGTGATCTTATTTTTGTAGTATTTTAAGGACATTATAAGCTAACCCTACAAGGGTTTTTTAGAGAGAGAAAATTGCATATTGTGCCTCCAATTGTAGATCTAGGGTTTTTGTACCCAAAACTCTCTAAATTCTTCTACTAGCAATATTATTTGAAGAAACTTAAGATTTGGTGTTGTAGAAGTTGCTGCATACAAGATCAATTATTGCTAATGGTCTAAAACTTTGAGTGGGATCTCAGAGTCACAAACATGAGTGTTTGTGTTCAACAAATTCAGATAGAAGAGTCCATGAAGTCAGAGCTGCATGTGGTCGTGTGAGTAAGTACTACAAGAGGTAGCTTTTGATTTTAGGGAGAAAATCTATTGTAAACTTCCATTCTATCATAGTGAATTTGTTTACCTTGAGGATAAATTAGGTTAAATCCTCCCTAGGTTTTTTACCTTGAAACTGTTAGTTTCATTGGTTTTCCTAGGTAATCATATTTCTTGTCTTCTTTACTTTTCCGCACTTAGTAATATGATTGTTTGTGTTTAACCTAAATCTGAATAATAAATCTAAGTAACTACTTGGTTAATTAATCAAGTTAAACAAATCTGGTTTATAGAGGTCTAAACAAACAAACAAACACTATTCCCTTTTGTGCTATAAGCTATGTGCAGCCTTTTTGTGTTTGCTATATTCATTCATTGTCGCTTGCTTGCTGTGATATTATCCTCATATTGTGTCCCCCTTTGAATTATATTTGGGTTTTTTTTCATACTTATAAATCCATCTAATCTTGATGGAGGACCCTAAAAGAGTAATCTTATTCTAATCCAAAAGATGGTTCTCCCTTCATTGCTTAAAAAGGGCTATGACGCATGTTGTACTATTCCCTTTTGTGCTATAAGCTATGTAAGGAATGGGAGGAAGAAAATAATTATTGTTCAATGCAGGCTGCTAGAACATATTTGATACCTAGAGACTAAAGTGACTGGCAGCAACTACCCCTATACATGCAATGTATTCTCCTTGAATTCCCAAAGCCAGTATGTAAGGAACTTTGTTCAATGCATGGGCCTCTATTTGTAGGCCTAAGGATATGTTTGGTTGGGATGAAAAGAGTGGGGATGGAAATTGGGAGAGAAATGAGAGGAAAAATATGAATTTTTCATTGTTTGACATGTAAATGTGAGTATTATGCTTGTTGCATGCCAAATGTTTGGTAAATTACCTCTATGAGTTATGAGGTTGGATTACTTGACTTTAGGTTGTGATAATTGTTATATAAGGTTATGAGTTGCATTCCTAGTTGTTAATATTTGCTAACACATGTAGCTTTAAAGTTAATCAGGTCTCAAAGCTTTTGGCATTGTATTATTATTATTATTATGATTTTCTTTTGGGATCCTTAAAATTATAATAATTTTCTGTGGTACATTGTATACATATAGTAGGTTATTGCTATTTAATTTCAAGCTTTTTGGACAACTCAAGTTATGAAAGGTGAGTTATGAAATAAATATTAATCTAAAAGGGTTCCTAATCTACCCTATATATATAACATATGTTTCCATCAAAATGATATATATGTGGTAAATGTCACAGACTAGAAAATCTCTTTTATCTATACACTATCATATAGTGAGTTTTTTTTTTTTTTTTTTTTTTTTCTAAAACACTTAAACAACTATAGCTGAAGGTATGTTTATTTTCTTCTCAAACTCTAAATTTATTCTTACATTTGGTATCAAAGTCATCCTTCATGTGATATTGTTATTAGAACATGTACTTTTCTATGGTGTTGAATATTTGGTTGTCAGTGGATGGCAATATATTAATAATTATTTCTTTTATGGCATGCCTTGACTTAGAGGACATGAGTAAAAAATTTGAATGTTTTGAAAGTTTATTCAATAGTAATAGATTAGTCTTATTGCGTTATTTAGTAACATTGTTGTTAAATGAACTTTTAACATTGCTTATATTATATTTAGAATGATGATGATGCAGGTGACCATTCGCCTAATGTGCAAAATCAATCATCAGGGGAATCTTTTTAGGAAATATGCCACTTTTTTTTTTCCCATCAATTTGAGGACTATTTAATTTATCTTGTTGCAATAAATGTATTAAATAGTTTGCAACTTTGATATGTCATTCTAGACATTTGGAATGTCTTGTATTGGGCATTACAATTATTATAACTAGAAATTTTATTATTGTAATTTATTAATATTGATTTGTCATTCTAGAAATTTTGATAGTTTGAACTTTGAATATGTTTGATCATTGTGGGGTCTATATTGCATGCTTAAACTAGATCCAATCCTTTATTTAATATTGATTTTTGTTTAGCTATAAACATATTGAGAAAACAAATTAAAGGAAAATATTTTTGCATAGAAAAAAAGTTTATTCGATGTTTTTATAGTGAGTTTTTCTAATTTTCAAGTCAAAATAAGATTAATACAGAAAAAAAAACAAAAACAAAAAAACAAAAACAAAAAAAACAAAAACAAAAACAAAAACAACAAAAACGACAATCAAGCCTAAACGTATTTTAATCCACGCTTGCATTTTGTTCTTTTTCATTAAAGGGTGCAATAATTTCCATGCCGAAATTTCAGACTCTTGATTGACTAGTGCAACCCTAACATTGGTTCAAGCCATTTATAGTTTTCTTCGAGACTATGCAAAGAAAAAAGATGGGATCATAAATACCTAGAGGTGTTCACCAAACTGCAAAAATGGCTCAAACTACACCATAACCACTCGAAAACAGTGAAACCACACCGCAACATAGATAGTAATGAACCGAACCACACCGCACCTTTTTATATATATATATATATATATAAATATTAAAATTTAAAATTTATAAAAAAAAAAAACACCCTAGCTGGCCGCCTCTCTCGAATATCAAATAAAGTTTGTATCACAATATCAGTAAATCACTTTCACAGTCTCTCTCATATTCAGGCCGTTTAGTGGCCTCAGCCTCTCTTAACTCATTGTGTCACACCACAAGCTCCCACTCATCAAGACCTAGCCGCCACACCTTGTCACACTACCACCGCCAAGCACCAATCTCACTGCCTCTCTCTCTATCTCTCACCGTCGATCTCTCCAATCTCTTAGATTCTCACAATCTCTTGACTTCAGGTTTATTTCTTTTAAGTCTCACACACCCACTCCTCTCTCTTTTTTGGTTAATATGTTCTGTTTGTTATTTTTGTTTTTGAGTGTGTATTCATACATACAAACATACATACATATATGTATGGGTTGAGTGTGTAGGAAGAGGAAGAGGTTGGAAAAGCTGAATTTTTTAGAAATATAGCAGCCCAAAACCAGTCAAACAGCACCTTGTGCACCTCACCACACTGCATCTATAACCACAAAACTGAAGTGCGTTGCAGTTATAGTTTTAGTCAAATTGCACTGCAAAATACAGTGCTAAAAATAATCCAAAAAAGCACCACACCACGCTGCGAACACCCCCACAAAGACGTATCCATCTCCATGTTGTACCAAGTCTTTGGCTAAAATACAGAAAACTTACAACTCTTTCTGATTAGATATACTTCACTTGCAGTAGCTTCCCACAATAATAAGTTGGACCAGGTGCATTTGAAAATGGGGCATCACTAAAATGCAAACTGCTCATGTAGGTCCCCTTTTTTTTATGTTTCCTTCCAAGTTTGAAGTGGGGTTGATGCATGGTATCATTAATTAGTACCGGTGGACCCAATCAAAGTAATATCAAATATCAAACGTTGTCTTCAGTCTTCACTTTCGATCAGAATAATATAAATGGCCATGCATGACGTTGCATGCTATAGTATTATATTAAAGACTAAACTATTTTCTCTCTCTTTTTATTTTGACAAACTAAACTATTTTATTACTCTTTGTTGTTTTCTTTATGATTCTTTGGCTAAAGATCCGGTGGATTTTGTTGTTTCTTTGTGCTGGGGCCAACCAAGAATGAAACATTAAAAATTGTGTCCCAATTAAATTGTACGACATTTCAATTTTGAGTGCCTAGCAAACTCACTATAAAATTATCCAAAGAGCTTTCATTCGGCCATTTTATAATTTGGATCCATGATCCATCCAATCCATCACTTAAAAAAAGGGCCTTTCATATATGGCCACTGTATCATTAAAAGCTGCCTCAAAGAACAGACTCGGTTCTCAAGATCCACCAATATTTCACCTCAAATCATTTAATCCGTAAAAAAATAATAATAATAATAATAACATACACCAATAAAGCTATTTTCATTAAACTGTAAAATCTATCATCGCCCCATTCCTCACCGTACTTCGCAGCTACTACATGCACCCACAAACATGTTTATTCCATCCCAATTATCCAAAACCATTTTCCCAAAACATCTCGGTTAAAGGTTTCTGACTTTTATTTTTAAAACAAAAATTATAGTATTATTCAAATAATTTAAAATAAATAATGAAACTTTTTTCAAATTCTAGAAACTGTTGGTAATAGAATTTTAATTGTAGAAGTGTTTTTAAACGCCAAAGGCCCTTTTGTTGATTGGGATAAAAAGTCTGTAAAATAAAGAGGCAAAAGGATTGTTATGTAGCATAAGGAGGGGAAAATAATAATAATAAACTCTACCATTCACAGGTCTCCCCCTTCTACCATTAAACTCTATTTAGCCCTACACTACACTCTAAACTTTCATTTTAACACCAAGAGAACCCCCAGAGTCATGTATATCGCTCTGGAGAAAACGGTTGGTTTACTAGTGTTATTATTATATGAACATAGTGCACTAAAAAGAAAAGAGTTATGATATTCTATTCCTGTAACTTGTTTTGTCTATGTTAGAAACTTATATGCATATGCCACTTTGAATCATCTCAAAGCATTTTCTCATTACTCTGCCACAAAAACACTGCTGCAAGAATTTTTAAATTTCATGGCTAAACCAAAAGGTCATATTAACAAACCAAAAAATTAATGATTTTTAACTTATGGCTGGCCAGTTAGTGTTCTTATAAATTTCAGCAGCATCAACATCTGCTGAGATAGACTATTTGCATGACTACATGATTTTGTGCTGGAAAAAAACCTCTACTATTATTCAAACGCTTCCTTGCATATTTAAGAATTTCGATGATTAAGTCCTGCCACTATTATTATTCTGTATATATTTCTACTGAAAAGAATCAGAAAAGGAGAAAGAATGAACATCTTTAATTTTAGATACATCACTACCAAAGATCCACTCCATCTACGTAGGTATTACCCAAATTACATGTCCAAAAGCTATCAGAATTCGGGGAAGAATTAAAAATAAATAAATAAGATATGGGCACAAGCATACCTTTAGTATATCATAACAGCACCAGAAATGTGCTGAAAATTTCTCTTCACAGATGTCTACACTGAAGCAGCCAACCGGAAATGATTATTAACCATAGCACCTATAGTTATGATGCAAATGATTTTACAAAATTGAAAATGAGAAAAGACTCTAGGAGAAGAAAACCACACCAAAAAAAAAAAAAGTAATTTTTGTATTGGTAAGTCACACATGCACCCAATGACTTTTGACTTAAGGCTCAATGCCAAGATATCACAATAATCAGGAAGAACAAATAACAGAAGTAAGTTCACTCGGCACTTCAGAAGACAAAACGCGCTAGGACTTGCCCAAAAGATTTGCTAAAGGCATGAAAGTGTAACAATAGAGCAGAACCTATGACTAAAGAACAGAACAGGATGAATCATTTGTTTTTATTTTTATTTTTATTTAAGTTTAAACAGTTCATTGGATTTCTTTTCGCCAAAATAACAGGAAATCATGTAATACACTAAGCAAACAGAAACCAATGTTGTGTTCTTCTAAGAGAATAAGAAATCAAAACACCAAACACCATCCGTTTTACTTATAGTAAAAACTAAAAAGCACATGTTTATGGATTAAAAATCTCACCCATCTATACGTAACCTTTCTCAGACGTCAATGAGGAGTACACCTCATTGATTCTACAAAAGTGCATGTGGATCCCATTTCAAGCCCCAAATAAAAAAGATTAATTAGTGTCTTACTACATATACAAAAAATTTTATTGAGTGTACATTTATTCTTCACATAAATTTCTATTACAAATTAGTACTAATTCTTCACATAATTTAGTACCTTCCCTTTTGTGCCAGCTACGTGGATAATCTTCATCTTTGAAATAGGCTCCTCCAAGTCCAGAATCTACAATTGTCCATACACCACAAAGTTATACACTTTTGGACCAGAAAAAAAGAATGAAATGTCATATTTGCCAAATTCGGAAATTAACTTAATATAATCGAAGACGAACTCGAAGCGAGAACACTTGCTGCCCTTATCAGACGGACTACGCAGCGTAATAAAGGAAGACAAGACATCCAATGCCTTTTCATACGAACTCACTGAACATCAACAGCCACATAAAAAAAAAAAAAAGTAATGGGTATGTTTTTCATATATTAAACACACATATTTATCAGATAAAAGACACCATGTCATAGAAATACCCAAAATCGAAACCCTAAACCAAAAAAAAAAAAAAAAAACTTACAGTTAGATGGATTGTGAGATATAACTTATTAAATAAAAAAAATGTGTGTATATAATAAAAAAAAACATTTGTATATATGTGGTCCCCCAAACAAAAATTCTTGGCTCCGCCCTTGCCGCCTCCCTATGTTTTCACTAGTCCATGATGTTTTCACTGGTGCAATTTTTCCACAGTGACAAAACTGCATCCAAGGACTTCCAAGTGCATGTGATGAAGTTGAAGAAGATGTGGTTGAGGGCTGATGGTGTTGGTGCAGTATATCCATATAATCTGAAGAAAATGGCACAAAGAAATGCTATTATAGGCCTTGGAAAGAGGTGGACTTGTTTCATTCCAGTGCTTAAGATACACACTTGTGATATATTAGAAACGTTTGAAGAATTGGAGGAGAAGGAAAAAAAAAAAGATTACAGTGAAAAGACTTAATAAAGACTAAAGAGAGAAAAAAAAAAACACAATTAGCAATTAATAAGGAAAGAGAGCAATTAATAAGGAATGGGATAGTGAGAATGCTATTAATTTGGTAAGTAATTAATGATATAATAATGAACGATTGTGTTTCTTTTAACTGTTTGATCTTTAGAAATCTATGATTTAAAAAAGGCGTAACTTTTATTGAATTACTCTATGTGTAACTTGAATTCATCTTTAAAATTATATATAAACACGTCGTTATGGGTCCCATATTCCCAATTTTTACATACCTTTTTATTTTTATTTTTAATTTTTACATTGGGTCGGTGAGAGAGCAACCAACGGCATCCATTGAAGCCACATGCTACAGGTTTGTGTAAATTAAAAAAAAAAAAAAAAAAAAACACCCTCAATTCCTGGATTCCACTCTCTATCTATCCGGTCTCTCACCTTCTCTCTCACTCTCCCAGAGTCTCCCTTTGACTCCAAACCCTCACCGCCATCCACCCTCTCTACCACCGATCCTCCTCACCGTGCCGCTGCCGACGAAGCCCAGGCCTCCATTACCAGCGCTGCCAATCTCACCTAGTAGCGCCGTCGCTTCCCACAATCTTCCAAGCTAGTCTCGCCGCCCTTCCTTGGGTCTCTCTCTCTCTCTCTCTCTCTCTCTCTCTCTAAGACCTTCTAAATCTCACTCTAAACACTCTCTCCAAGTCTCAATCTCACTCAAGCACTATATACACACACCCAAAAAAAAAAAAAAAAAAACCTTAGTATTTTCAATCACAATTAAGTTTGATAGCAATCTTTCATAAAATAAAATTCATTTTTACCATTTTTATAGTGAAATTCTCAAAAAAAATTCATTTTTTTTTATACAAATTATCAAATTTTATACTAAAGTAAGTAAAATAATCTTTCAATTTTCTTTTGAGGAACGAATAATCTTTCAATTGAACTAATAAAATTTTCAAAAACATAAATGATTTAAAACTTGGAGGAAGAAGCTAAGCTCCAAACATATTTGAAGCTATCTTACTCTAACTCTACGTGGAAACTAAAGAGACATTTCATGTGTAGTTTTAGTAACAATATTTTTTTAATGAGTCAATGACTTGTTAATTGCCACATGATGGGTTAAAAAAGATATAGATTCAAACATTTTTGGTGCCAAACTTTATCAAACATTTAACAGATATAAGATCACATTTTACAATAAAAAATAGAATTGCGAAAAATAATGTTAAGTCTCTATAACTATTAAACCAATTAATCATTGGACTAAATCAAATATTTGGGCGGACCAACTCTTATTTTTATAGACTAAATTTTGAAAACATTAAAATAATTATATATATATATATATATATTTTTTTTTTTTTTAATTCAAAATTTGGGGAGGGGGGCGGCATGGCCCCCCACCCTTACACATAGCTATGCCCCAAGAGGAGGTTTTGGGTGTGTGAAAAATATTGGGTATTGTGCCAATCTAATAGCATTTTCTATGATTTTTTTTCATAACGATCTACATGTCAAGTTGTTACTAGAATAACATAATGTTATTTTTATTAGCACTAATCATAATATACAAATTTAACAATTTGTAGAATTTGTTGTGTCCAAACTAATTGAATCTGAAAATAATATCTCTCTGTCTCTCTATTATTTAAGTATTAATTATGTTTAATCTCTTTTTTGTTTGCAAGATGATACTTGTGGATACTTTGTTTGGCTTGACCCTCCTACATGTGCACGTGGTAGAGAATTGGTGCCGTGGCTTAGAGCGAAGATAGATAGCTTAGAGAAGGAGGAGGCAGCAGCATGCAAAGGAGAAAAAATATTCTCGAGCAATTTTGTTTTTTACTTCATCTTTTGTTGGGTTGACGTGGATGAATTGCAGGAGAAGAAAAAAAAAAACGATTACAGTGAAAGGACTTAATAAGGACTAAAGAGAGAGGAAAAAAAACACAATTAGCAATTAATAAGGAAAGAGATAATGAGGATGCTATTAATTTGGTAAGTAATTAATGATATAATGATGAACAATAGTGTTTTCTTTTAACCGTTTGATCTTTTAGAAATCTAAGGTTTAAAAAAGTTGTAACTCTTATGGAGTTACACCAGATGTAACTTGAACCCATCTCATCTAATTCTACATATAAATCTAATCTAATACCATAATATTAGAAGCTTTAAAGAGTTGCGGTCGGAAAAATGACCAGTTAAAATTCTGCCACGTATAAGTTAATTCTTTAAAAAACCGTACGGNTCCAAACCCCCCCCCCCCCCCCCCCCCCCCCCAAACACAAACCTTCAGCTCTGGCTCCGTCCCTGCGCACCAATAAGCCAAAATCCTTTCAATCTTTCATAATTAGAGCCCTAGTCGGAATAGGATTTATTTCTATCTTATTCCTACTGATTCTCAGTCTAGTATTCCTCTTCGAACTCGAAATAACAAATGTAGTGTAAAATACAAGTTAGGCTGAGGGAACAATTATTTCATTAACAAAAACAATAACCTAGAGAGATTATTTTGTTAAGGTGTTTTATTTTAGCATTAGAAAATCGAGAGTCTGAGTTAATAGTTTCAATGCAAAAGCATCAATGTATGGATTCCAAGTTTACACCACCATGGCTAACGTCTTTCTTAAATTCTAAATTCTATGAGCCTTGTTCTTGTGACAAACACGGTCTTAAAGATACGTTCTGTAATTTCTTCTGCAGAAACTGCGAAAAGAACAAAATATTTTGTGAAGGCTGCAAAAATAAGCACGATGCTGAAGGTCACCAACACAAAGTTCTCCAAGTTTTTTTTTTTTTTTGGTGTCAATAATGATGGTTACTTTCTTAATATATAAATATATAATATCATATTGTTGTAGTCATAAATCTAAATATTATTATTTTTTATAGGTTCGCAAAGCTTCACATCATAATGCAATTCGAAGTATAAGCAATATAAGTGGATTGCTAGATATCTCTAATATACACCATTACACGGTTAACCACAAAAAAATAGTTTTTCTTCAAACAAGAAATAAAACAAATGAATATCAGGCTAATCATGGTTGTCAAAATCACGATCTGAATCGTAGCATCGCACGATTTTACGATCTCACATCATCAAAACGTTTAGAATCGCACTAGGATCGTAAAAATGGTAGGATCGTGTAAGATCGTAGGATCGTATGGGATCCTACCGATTCTACCGATCCTATCAAAACATCAGTTTTTGGTTTTTTTTTCTTAAGGGATAAATTTTTGGTTTTGATGAAGTTTTAAGGGTTTTTATTTTCTATGTTGTGATGGCATGGCTTTTTATTTTTTATTTTTATAAAATTATGTTAACCTAAGCAAATGTTTTCTAATTTTTAGTACACTTGTAATCAAAATGAATGAATGCTTCATCATTTCTAAATGAAGAATTTATATTGGCTTTGCTACATTTTAATCTATAATGTTGTTAAATTTGTTTGATCAATATAATTGTAGGGTTCAATTTCTTTATGTAAACCCAAAGACAATGAATTTGTAGAGTATGGGTCAAAGAACTAGAATTGGCAAGGGATTAATAACAATGGATCTTCACCATTTCAACTGTGTATTCATCAGTTTGTATACATTCATAGCTTTTAACACTCTCTTCTTTTTCTTCCTCTTTTTCTCCTTTTTTTTGTTGACAGGTGCTCCCCTCCATTTTATAGTCACTCTTATACCCTCATCTCCATCGTCCACGTGCTCCCCATCCATGAAATTGCTCAAGTACTTGTCACGTCAGGCAGCTTTTTTTCATCCCTGGGTGAGTGGCGGTAGGTTAGGATGCACTGTTCAGAGGTCTTCTCCACATAAATGCGGCCAGAAAAGCTGTTGCAATGCATTGAATATGGTGGCAGCAGCCTTTCCCTCAGATATTTCCCCATCCTTATCGTTCCTGAATATGCTTTGAGCTTATCTTGATCAGGTGGAGTCCTCGGACAGTCACTCAGGCTTTTCCCCTACTCAATTAGTATCCGATATCACATCAGAGCAAAACATCTTCCTCGGACAGGAGATGTACTCCTCGGACTGGAGATATCCTCCTCGGACAGCGATGATCCTTCACCAAGAGGATTCCACTCCAGTCTGGGCCTTGTCTTCTCCGCATCCCTCTTTTCGGATGTGAAACAGTCCTCTCGTGGGCATTCGGCCCATTAACTTGGGCCTGACCCCTTTTTCCCCCACAATAATAATTTGTATTATAATATTACTAAAATGTTTTTCTTATATATAATTTTATTTGTATGCTTGTATTTGTATATTGATTGGTTGATTTTTTTTAAGTATGCTCTGTAATTGTTACTGAGTAGTATAACTTGAATAGTTAAATATGAAGTTGTATTTTGATCTCTTTTTGCAGTTCTAGTATACAAATTTACAATGTCTGCATAGATGATGAAATGGATGATGATGATTAGGACGATGGTCATAAAAACCCTATAATGAGAATAATTATATATTCACTTCACCTTAATATTAATCTTGCTTTTGGATTTCATATTTTAGTTAGCTAGTTTTCATTTGATAACTTATTCTGGATTTTAAACTTGGAACTTGGAACTTAGAACTTGAAACATATTTCCATATTGTTGATAAATATTTTGGTATTTAGTTGCTAATTAAACATTTATTGAACTTTTTAGATACATTGGGTCAAAACTTAAATATATTTGTTTCGTTAGTATAGACATAGCGATGTATGACATGCAAATTACATCATATAACGCAAATCTTTGTTTTTTTATGGATAAATTCACAATTTACGTGATTATTTAATATACAAAGTCATTATCAATGTTCTTTTTTTTTCTTTAAATATGAAAATATGTAGGATCTTATGATCCACGATCCGATCCTATGATCCACGATCTCACCTACCTCTCATGATCCTACGTAGAATTCCGATTTTGACAACCTTGGGGCTAATGCACCTTACAAGTGTCAAGTATGTGGATATGAACTATTGGATATATCTAATTTTTATACAGATAAACAAAGGGCTTCATTCAAGTTCTGTTCAATTGCATGCAAAGTAAGAATTTTTTTTTTTTTAAACTTTTTTTTTTAAGTACACTATTTGTTAGTGTTTTATTTGATATGTTTGAATATAGGTTTCTCACTAGAACAATAATTTGATTATAGGTGAAAGATACGGTGATATCAAGAGTAGATCCTTACTATGAAGTGCCATGTTTGAAAAGCAATTGGAGTGATGAATTTCTTGTGATACCAAGAGTAGATCCTTCTTGTGAAGTGCCTTATTTGACAAGTAATAGGAGTGATGAATTTCATCAATCAAATCGCAAAAGAAGAAGAAAAGGGACACCCTTTAGATCTCCTTTCTTTTAGATTTTTCATGATGCTGCATTCTATATTATGTAATGTTCCCAATGAGAACGTCTGAACTCTGAAGATTTTAGCAAACATGCTTTTTATTATGTTTAAAGTTAGATAAGAGCTTATTAGATCATGATTCTTCAACTAGAAATTTGTAATGCTTTCTTGGTCTATGCCAATATATACTTTGTAATTTCATATTTTTAGCAATAAATTTTTATAGATTTCTTTTCTCAAGAAAAAAATTCTATTGATTTCGTTCAGAAAATCATGAGATTTAATTTTTTCTTTTAATTAAGCATGAATCCAAAAAAAAAAAAAGATTATTTATTTACTGTTTCTATAAAGAGATTGTTTAATTATGAGATATAGCTTTGGCAGTAATATAGTTTAGAACAAAGTTTAGCTACAAAATTGGTTGTAGCCTAAACCTATAACCTTACTGAATAAAGTAATTATTACTATTGTAGGGTTAAGAGCCCAAATCATATTTTGGGCCTTGGGCCTTGGCCGAGAGCATGAGTAGTCCGAAGAGAAACAAAGGATAATGAATGGTTCAAACTCAGAATTCACTGAGCACGATACAAATGGGAAGGTCATCCGAGGAGGAATAACTCCTCAGATACGACAAGTACAGCTCAAATATGTATTCCGACAATCAAGGTGACCTTCCAAGAGGCTCCATGGATAGGGACGTGCATCTTGAACATACGAAAAGGAGGGGAACCCAGAAATATCTAAGAGAAAGCTACTACCACCGCATTGAATGCACTGCAGCTGCTTTTTTTGCCATATTTATGTAGAAAAGACCCCCTGAATAGTACTACCTTAGCTACCACAACTCACAGAAAGCCAAAAAGGGTGTCTAATGGGACAGGTACTTAAGTAAGGGCTCAAACAATCAACAAGTGTAGGATCAAGATGATCCAAAGAGAGCTATATAATGTAAGAGACCCTCCATGAGGAAGAGATCGGAAAAATAGAGAAAGAATATTGTAGCAATCAAAGTTGTACTTGTACCCATCTGTTATTGATTTGTATGAAAAATATCTCCTTAGACAGTGAATCCATTCAGCTCTATTTTCCTCGTTTTTGCTTGATCATCTTTTAAATCCATACTAACCATTGCCAAATTCATTAGGGCCTAGTTTTACGACCCACTCTCTACGAATTTATTGTACTAAGCTCACTGGGCCAATATCCCAAATGTCTTGGGCTTGGGCTGCGAATCATGTCCCTACAACTATATATTTTGAAAATCTATTCGATGAATTGCATGCTCTTTACGCTTTTAATATATATGTCAAATTTTGTGTCAATCAAATATTACTTAATATATGATCTATAAGCTTTTATTTTGCACATAATTTTGAATTACAAAACTTGCAATTTAAACAATTTAGCTATTGATTTTTAATTTTTAAGAAATTTTGCAAGCATGAAAGATATAAGAAGAAGATGTAATACAACCGTAGATTTGTCAAAATTCACCTCCAATAAAAAGAAATTAAATAAGATTGTAACTTAAGGCTACAACTAATTTTATAGCTAAACTTTATCCTATAATTTATAAATGTTAATTAATTCCAAAGTCACCTCAAAAAGGATTCTTTATTGGGAAAAAAAAAAAAAAAAAAAAAGCTTTCCAAAATTTATCTTCCAAAATGCAAACTCAAAGTAAATTACACATAGTAATTTTACACTGAATAGAAAAGATTGGGTTCATTGATTTGGATTTGAGTTTAGTTGGGCCCAATAGAAGTATCCATTCATAAATCATCTTATTTCTCCTGGGCCAAGCTTATAGCCTTCTCTTCCGACCCAAAAAACTAGCCCATCCATTCCCAACCTTACCCGACACTTAAAATGTGGCCATGGTAATTGGTAAGTACATGTCAAATTGCTTGCAGCATGATTCGGTTGCCACATCTTTACTATATATTTATATGCTATGAAAATTATAAGTGTATTTATTTTTAATTTGTAATTGTATGTTCTAATAAGTATTATTGTTTTCCGAAAAAAAAAAATACACTATTTATAATTTGTGTTAATTTCTATTTACGTAAGTATTTGAATTCATATATATCCAAAAAAATATTTATATTAGAATTCATGTTATACATTGAAAAACAAAGGCATCCTTAGGAGATTTGGAAAGCAAAAGAAACAGTTATGAACAAAAACGCAAATTAAATTTGATAGCTTTTTTTTGTTTGTCATATTTATAGTCACGCGTTAAATATATTAATTTTTTACTCTATATGTAAAATGAAAAAAGGTAAAAATAAAAACCCAACTCTTAGCGTTATTTTCTAATTGTGATATGTTTATAGTTTAAGCAAACAATATTGTGGACACAACCATTCTTACATCCAGTTTTATAAGTTGTTGGCATGTGTAATTGTGAGTGGTTAATAAAAAGTGCTGAGTTCAAATAGGCAGAAAATATTCATCATTCACAGTTGTATAAATCAACAAGTTATAGAATTTGGTATGCATCAAGAATGATTCTTCGATTAGACCCAAGAGAAAAAGAAAAAGAAGTGTAGTACTATAGAGCAAGGTTGTCAAAATCGGGATCCTACGTAAAATCATAAGAGGTAGGTGGGATCGTAAATCGTAAAATCGAATCGTGGATCGTAAGATCCTACATTATTTAAGAAAAAAACAAAAAATACATATTGGTATGTTAAATAATCACATAAATTATTCATTCATTGATATAATTACAGTACATCACTACATCCAATTATAAACATCATTTAAAGAAACCAAAAACCTCAAAACGTAACACCCTATTAGAATATTTTTTTATTTAGGTCCAACTGACACTCTCTCTACATTAGAGTGGAAACACTTGGTTTGTTGGGATTTTATTTTTCATTTGGGTCTAACTAAATCTTCTGTCAAGTTAAAAAAGATTACAAGAAATCAAGGTTGTTTGGGATTGTCAGAATCTTACGATCCTATTGATCCTAAACGATCGCAAAGATCCTTGAAAGATCCGGATTGTTTTGAGCAGGTGGGATCGTAAAATCGTAGGATTGTAGGATCCAGATCAGGATTTTGACAACCATACTATAGAGGACTAGTAGCTTTAAATGTAGATTGTTAACTTTTGAGTGATTACCAAAAGTCAAAAGAGACAAAATTTGGTTTTAAACATATTTGAAACCATCTTTTCCAACCCATTACATGAGGTTTATATAAAATTATAAATGTGTATTATTTAAACAAGTCACATGGCTCATAAAAAAGTCATGTGACTAGAGTTCTAGACTACATATGAATTGTCTCTTTAGTTGCCATATAATAGCTTTTTTTTATTGTTTTTTAAATTGATAGTATTTTCTTGTGCAATTAAATTAAGTTAGTGATTATCATATACTTTTTTATTTATTAGTTATATTTGATAATAATAATCTAGAAAAATTCAGTTCAATTGTTGGGTTTTAATTGATAATAACTTGAGATTGATTATTAACTATATATAATATATATATATATTAAAAAATTTAGTTATAAATTAATTATAAATAATATTAATTCCATAACAAAACAAAAAAAAAAAAAAAACTGCATGACACAAATTTGTTGAGTTAAAGTAAATATGTTAAACTAATAACTTGTTTTTAATTAATTTTTTGGGTTGTCTTTATATATGTGATTAACACAAGGTTCCCACGCACCAAAAAGACCTATATACCTTGGGATTTAGAACTCTAACCGGCAACACCAATATTCTTATTATTAAGTACCAGTTGGGATAGGATAGAAATCCTATTCCTCTTTCAACTCGATAAATACATATATAAATTTGTGAGATTTTCTTCATGTTCTTTACATTAAGAACATTAAGAAGAAAAAAGAGCATAATCCCAATAGAAAATATTAAGGAAGAAGCACCAATATGCATGGTTCCTAACTTTCCATCTGCATGACTTACCTCTATGATTAATATCCGCACGATATGATGTAACTCATTATTAGTTTTTTTTTCAATATTTCAATAAGATTTAATTTAACTGGTTGACATCTCAATTTATAATAGAGACATTCAGATCCAGATCACTCACCCTCAACTATCGATATATTAAAAAAAATTTCAATAACTTTCCTTGTAAAAAAAAGGTAATCTTTAGTTATTTTATAGAAAAAATAGAAAGACACTAAGAATAGTGTATTGATTTGATCATAGTATATATATGTGCTTTTAAATTTAAAACTGCATGATATATTGAATCATATAAATAGACATGTTTCATACCTACTAAAAATGCAAATATCCTTCAATTATTATTTTTTACATTCTGGATTTTGTGTTAGTAAAGTTATTTATTTTTTTTCCCTTTTTGTTGGACATTGTTTTTGTAAGGACTGGATTTGAATCTTGGGCCCAAGAGGTGATTGGATTCAAGCCCAATAAGCCTAAAGCAATAAATTTGTAGAGAGTGGATTGAAGAACTAGGCTTTAACAAATGGGACAACAGTTAGAACAAGGTTCCCAGACAATTAGACAACACAAATGTAAGTTTGTATAAGAAAATATGTCCTTGGCACAATTCGAGGAGCTCTATTCTATTGTATATTGAATGAGTAGGGTTACAAGAATGGTTGAGATTGCGACAATGCTTTCTCTTACAAAGTTCTGATCCCTACTTCCATGGTCCATTCTCCATTTTATACTACCTTCCTCTTTCATCTCCACCCTCCACGTGCTAGTCAGATTATTAGAGCTGGTTCTTGTCCTATCAGCCCATCCCTAAAGTCTTTGGGTAATAGCTATAAGGCTAAAAATCACTGTTCGAGGATTATTTCTTCATTAATGCGGTCAGAGAGTTAGCTGGGATGCATTCAATGCGGTGGTAACAGCTTTTCATTAGATATTATTGGAAAGAGCTTATAAAATCATCATTATTTATTTGCCTTTATAAATAGAGATTGTTTATGAGATATAGGTTTGCTAGTAATACATTTGTTGCGTGGAAAGAACATTCTCTTGCTGTAGGAACTTGTTTTGCAAATCGCTTATTTAACTCGGAACCAAGAATAAATATGTGAAAGAATATGACAATGCAACATTTGTCAAGTGACTTTCTTTGTTTTTCTTTTTCTTTTTTTCTTCCAAGAGGAAATAAAAAGAAACAAAAAGAACAAAAAGAATTGAAGTGGGTGAGTTTATAAATGTCAATTAATTCCAAAGCCAGCTATTAAAAAAAAAAAAAAAAAAAAAACTGCTTCCCAAAATTTGTCTTCCAAAATTCAAACTATATAGCAAGATTTGGGCCCTTTGATTTCGATTTAAGTTCCTAAATCTAAAGATTTGTATTTGGGCCTTTTAATACTCTGCTTTAGTCCACACACATTGGACCCCTTTTAAAAATTTCTGAATCTAATAGTCACAAGCTTTGGCATAATTAAGAAATATGAATGTGTTTGGTGAGGTAAATGAAGTCTAAATAAAGGCTATAAAGCTTGCTAAGGACGGAAAATTATTAGGTATTTCGGAGTACCATAAATGTGTAGTCCTTTTTCTCACATGAATGGTAAGTCCTACTATGAATTTAATTAGTAGGACCCACCATTCATGTGAGAGAATGAAGTACGCATTTATAATATTCTGGGAGTACACAATAATTTACTGTTAAAGGCATGGTTTTGTAGTAGGTTAGAGGTATGTTTAATATTATCTTTAGATAATAATTGAAATTTTGGTTGCTGGATTCTTGAAATGGCAACCATGAGCAGCGGGCTTTTTTTGAATATTACATCAATCTAATTTGCTCTCTTTTTATTTTTTATTTTTATTTATTTATTTATTTTTTTATTGAAGTCTAATTTGCTATCAAATTTAGATAATTTGATTAGCTAATATAAGCTTTTCCGAGCTTTTTTAGGGGAAATGATCACTGAAAAACATGCTAAATTTGAGAATTCTCGTTATTTAGCATTAAATGTTGTTAAATAGCTTTTCATAGCTTGAGATGATTAGGCTGAAATTTTAGGGACATACAGAAAATTATACTTCTATTTTTGGTAAATACAACAAATTATTCAAATTTTCATATGGACACATGGCTTCTTCAAGAGTTTCAAGCCCACTAGACAAATCCACCTCTTGGGCCCATAGCTAAGGTCAAATAGGTCATACTCTTTGCTTTCATGCCACGTTCCTTCACAAATCCCATTAAAAAAATTAATGGATTTAGTCCATACGAAAATATAAGAAATTGATGGATCCAAATATAAAAATGGCATTAACAACAACTTCAAGTTGCGGTCACTTAAATATAAACTAGTTAGGGCTGCACGTGCAAGGCACGTGCCGCTCCTTTGTTTTACTTAAAAAATTATATTTTTCATTAGATAACACAAAACCACAAGGTTTTGTACTAAAAAAATGCATAGATAATACTAATTTCTTAATCTTAACAAATTTTTCTACATGATTAGAATAATTACATATAACTATAAGATACCGATTTATCTATATAATCAAGTTATCTTTTTAGAGCTATACAATGTAAAAGTATAACCTAATCATTAATCACTCTCCAAAAACTTCAAAAGTTATAAAAAAAACTTCCCCAAGAGCTTTTCTAAGAGCTACAATGAATATCTCCTTTTCTATTGTTGCAGTAGCACCATAACAGCAAAGCACTATAGTTCTCTCCAGGTTGTCCTTGCACGCTAAAGTTGATCCAATCTTCTCTTCTTAAAGGGATTAATATTGAATGTTTGATCTTGAAGTTCAGCAGAAAACTTGTCCCACCATAAATCTCTTATCTCTTATCTTAACAAGTGATATTGTCATGCCACCTGAAATGAACACAACAATCATAATCATAGTTGGTTTTATGATGGTATAACAAAAACTTAACCAACCGAAAGTCCAACATGAGGGCAATATCAGATTTTAAAAAAAAGGTAAAAACCAATGATTTAAAACACTAAAACATGAACTCAATTAAAGGCTGTTCTTTTTACCCCTCTTAGTTAACAAGTCCACCAAACTCTTTCTTAATGCATCCTAAAACTATTACAATCCACATATCAATAATTCACAACAAAACCTTTGGTCAAGAAAACAAAAAATAAACATTATATCTAGGACCCAAGTACAAAAACACAGCACTACAGCTAGTTTGGTTATTTAAATAGAATTTTTCATTTTTCAAAAATCAAATCAACAAATTAAGCCACAATCCAACTCAAGCCAATAAAACCAACATCAAGCTACTTGGAACAGCTATACAATTAACACTAACAGTACACGGTAATAGTTCCAAAAAGCTATTTACAGGGTCTACACAAACAGTGGAAAACTATCACACACAAGTCACATATCAGACAATTTCCCTAGACTCAAGCAACAGACCTTGCATGGACTACTCACTAACAATTCTCCAAAATCAATAATCTCTAAGAAAAATTCAGCAAAAAAATGATGACATGATTAGGTTAATCGACTTCTATAATGCTAGAAAACATGCATGCTTTTCTTATAGTTCTCACAAATGAGAAAGATTTTTAAATTCTGCAGGCTTAAACTCCCATTATATTGAGGTCCTTTAACTGGCTGTCATACCAAAGAAAAGAATGAAAGCAGTACAAAAATTTAAGGAGGGTATGAAAGAAGAATGCAATCACTAATCTATAAGTATCAGTACATACAAGAACTACCAATTTCATTAACATTTCAAACTCTGTTTTAAATTGTTCAAGGTGTAGTCTAAAAATTCCCCATGCAAATAAGCTTTAGCCATCCAATTGTATGATAGTGTTTTAGGGGTAAAATGAATAAAATTGATTAGGATAAGGGAATTATAGATTTAGGTAACTAATCTACTATGTTCCCATCACTTAATATGCTCCATATTATATATAAAAAAAATAATTTTTTCACACATCCAATGTTAGAGCACAGATGACAGCATCCTCCAAAATTAAAATAAATAAAAATGTAGGTGATTGCTTTTTGATAAATCAGTAAATTTGCACTGAACAAAACAAAGCTATATACAAATTAACAGCCCTACAAGACAGTAGAACCAAACATATCACAGATCCCAAGCTAAAAGTACAAGAGAAGACATGAAGGCAACTGTAAAATAGAGAAATCAGCAAAAAAAATAATAGTATAAAGCACAGTGTAGGTCCTGAAACAATTAGAGGCTTTCTAGTTAAAAAGACAAAATAAAAAGTATTTGTTTCATGTAAAAGACTCACCGGTGATTTGCGAAATGAATAAACCAAAGAAAAATTTAGAGAGATATAGAATACTAAAATTCGTAAATTTGTTAAATATTAATTCAAACTTTTTTAAAATTAATGTATTGTAAGATTTAGTTAATAGAACTAAAGGAGGAAAGAATAAAGTGTAAGTACCCATCTCAATCCGTCTGCATCCATGAATGTTCTTCTAACTGCATTCAAAGTTCCAAATACCATTAGAATTCTACCAAGGCCTCAAAAACAAAGAAAAAAACCAATAACTGTTCAGAGCTAGGCACTTGAGTATGTTACACACATCAAGAATTAAAGTTTCTACAAATCCATTAAGAAAAAAGAAAAAAAAAGAAAAAATGAATCATACAAAGATCAAGAATGAACCAGCAAGTGATACAAAGCATAAAAATTGATCACTTGGCAAAATTGTATTTCTTAAAAAAAAAATATCTTGAAAATCCAAATCAGAATTGAACAATTGAACTTCATAACCTCTGAAGACTCCTAGAAATTCACAATAACAATAGAAAAAAACAAAACCAGAAAAAAAAAACATTTATGGGTCTCATCATTTGCAGTCAGATCTTCCTATGTTGATACAGTACTCTTTCTATATGTATACAACCATAGGCAGAGAGACCTTTATTCAGAAATCATGCCCCCAATACAATACACCAAAAACAAAAAACAACAACCGCTACATCTTCTTCATCCGAAAATTCAGTTGTTAAAATTTTAAGAAATGAAACCAAAAAAGAATGGAAAGAAGAAAAGAAGCAAACCATAGAGAAAGATAAATTTTTTAGAGAGAAAAAAAATACCTTAAGTGTGATTTGAGTAAAAACACCAAACCCACCCCAATCTCCATCTCTCAGATTTGTCCGAAGAAAAGAGTGAGATCACTCTTTCTGTATTTTCTCACCAATCCCCTCTCTCTCTGCTGGCCTCTCTCTTCTTCAAACAGTACGTACCCCACTCCCTGAGCCAAAAGATATTTTATTTCTCTCTCAGTTTTGTCTTTGTTTGGTCTCCCACTAAAACCTCACCCAAACGCACCGTTTTACTCACCAAAACTTGAATAAACCAAAATACTGTAGATAGAGCTATTATAGTTAGTAGAAATAACACATGCTTGATCTCCAACAATAGGCACGTGCTTGATCTATTAGAGGATTATATTCTACCAATATAACTTAGATCTAAATATAAGCAAATCACACAATTAGTTATATATTGTAATCCTTTATAGTTCCCTAAACCCATCTAAGATTCACCAAAATGCAAAACATTTTATGCAGTTCTTGTGCGTGCAACATTATATGATTGAACCATTAGTTATCAATCAAACTTACACTTCTACATTTAAATTTAAAATTTTTATTCCAAAATACTAATGAATAAACAAATGAAAAAATTAAACAAAAATAAATAAATAAATAAATACAAATTTTCCTACACCAACCAACAAAGCAAGCTACAATCAGAAATACAAAACCCAATTCCTTCTCTCAAACCACCAAAACCTTGAACTTTGGCCAATGTCCCTATCAAAACGCAACCAAACCATCCCAAAATTCAACTCTTCTGTATCATCATAACCTTCTCATTCTTCTATAGGTGAGGGTCGTAATATTCTTAGCACATTCAACTTTCAATTCAGAATGAAATATATATATATATACATGACTATGTAAGGAACTAAAACATACCAAATAGAAAGAAGTTAATAATCCACATGTTCTTACCACTCTCTCCAAAAAGAAAAAAAACAAAAACAAAAAACAAAAACAAAAGAGATGAACCCATTATAAAGAAGCTAAATCTAAGTGAGATAAACATATCTTAAAAGGGCAAAAACATCAAGATCAAGATAAATATAGCGAACTCATAAATAATAGAACTTTGATACACACTGTGAACTAAGTTCAAGGCTTAGAACCTATTAGGTACCACCAGTTTGATTTAAATCATAGAAGAAACACCTAGTAACTTCCAATTCTAATACTTTCTAAAGTGTAAACGGATTGCCAATATAAATAACAATCTTATGCATTAGTCTCCAACAATAAACTAATAATAACATACAATTACACTCCAATGACACATACTTGATCTCTTGGTAATAATAACATACAATTACACTCCACTCAAAGAACAATGTCTAAGATTATGAGCACCAATAAACTCTATGAGAGACAGGAACTTAATCTTCGATGAACAAATGGCCAAGAAACTCAAAAACCCAAGCTTGAGTTTGTCTCCAATGCTCTGTTATAATATTAGCTGCTTGCTTACAAATTGTTGATATATAATTCCAAGTTTGAAATCTCCTATTCCAATATTCAATATTTATTCTAATGAAGTTAACAATGAAGCGAATACAAGCATTGTGATGTAAGTCATATAATGCTTAAGGTGGCTGTATATGAACCTTACTTGAACTCCAAATTTCAACAAAGAAAAATTGAAACTAAGATTCTGAACCTAAAGATTAGTCCTCATGCATTGCAAATTCTTTCTTGGATTTCATTGCTCTTTTAAATTTTCAGTTATAATTTATTGAGAGGAAGTATTATAATATATCATGTGTATTTTCATCACAACCACTAACAATATTCCATTCTTCCGATTTCACCCAAAAAAAAATGATAGGTAAAACTCCCACTCTATTCAAAATTCAAACCTATTCAAAGAAATGAAATCCTTACAAAATTGATTATCTACCATATGAAGAACATGAAACCCCCATGAAACTAAGATTAAAGAATAAGTATAAACAAACTCATGTAATGAATAAAAATTCTTCTTTTAAAACTGTGTATCCAGAGACAGAGAAAGAGCTGACATGGGCTGCCTCTCTTGGGAGTGGAGACTGGAGAGGATTTCAGGGAGGAAAATAAAAGAATGACACAAAGGATTTGAGGGAAGGACATGTAAGAGCAATACCGAGCAGATAATCCCTCTTTGCTCCATCATTGCCCAAAAACGCACACATCCCATGATTCGAATTCAAGAACCCAACAAACTCCCTAACCCCAAAATTTTAAATTACCAAAACCCCACATGGAAATTCCATACCCCAACAATATAAATAATATCAAAAATTCACATTTAATTCAAAACCCATTACAAGATTCACGGTAAACTCACTCCATCAAGAATTACCCAAAAATGCACGCACCCCAAACTTCAAATTCAAGAACCCAACAAACTCTCTAACCCCAAAATTTAAAATCAGCAAAACCCCACACTCAAATTCAAAAAATCACATCCACATTTACAACCCCCAAATCGAAAAAAAAAAAAAATTTAACTGAAAACCCATTACACAGATTCAAAATTGAAAAATTAAAGAAAACCCATTACAGAAAACCTCGAAATGAACATACCCTTGAGTCCGCAAGAGGAGTCTCTGCTGTACAGTGGCGCAAATGGAGAACAAGGACAACAAGCTAGCCCTTCTGATCCGTACGGGCTGGAGTTTCCTAAGGCCACGAGAGCGAAATTGAACTCGTCGACGTGCTCCATCATCTCTCCAAACTCCTCAGCCTCCATCAACTGTATGTGAGCCGATCTGGTCCTGATTGTTATGTTTTATTCAGCCAAACGCGTCGTTTAGCCCGTGGGCCCCGCGGATGACGCATAACCTTTTTTTTTTTTTGAACGACGCATAACCTTTTTTTTTTTATAACGACGCATAACCTTTTTGTTTGTTTTTGTCTTTGCAAGGGCGTTACGTGACATTCCTCGCTAGTAGAACAAATGCAGAACTCCAATTACACGACCAAACAAAATCAAAAACCACCGAGTTTCAAGAAAAGATCAAAAAAACCAACTTAACAACCAAAGGGACATAACACAAGTACCATCTAAAAAGACCGAGGACACCACACGCGCAGTTGTGATCCCCACACTACACGTGGAACAAACCCACGAATATGGTTTGAGTTTTTTTATTTTTATTTTTTGGGTTTACAGGAATATATAATAAAACAACTGGAGTTTACAGACACCACCCTTGTCAGCCTGACACACCGTCCATATCTGCATACAAAATCGGGAGTAATTCATCACAGGGCTTCAATCCCTCGTAATTTGCTCAAAATTTCTAACTTTAACCGACGTAACATGTCTCTTCACTTCTTCAATTCCATTCTCATAATCTCTATAGGACTCTCTGTTTTGTTTTTCCCAATCTCAGCAGTTGAATCCTCAATCCAAGTATGGCCAAAGCCACGAACTTTTTCATGGCCACAACCACAAGCCACTCTTCTCTCTTCCACCTTCACCATTTCAGCTCCCAACCAAACACATATACACCTCTCCTCCGCCATCAAACGCTACCTCAATCTTATCCAAACAGAGCACCACATTCCATTAGTCCCTCCCATACTAAACTTCACAACCTCCACCCCTCCTTTACAGACCCTTTTGGTCTTTGTCTCAGACCTCACAGCCCCACTTCACCACAACGTGAATGAGTCCTATACACTCACTATTCCCACATGGGGTCCTGCCAATTTGTCTGCAGAGACTGTGTGGGGCGCCATGAGAGGCCTTGAGACTTTTTCTCAGCTTGTTTGGGGTGACCCTTTACGCGTGGCTGTGGGGTTGTACATATGGGATGCACCACTTTTTGGACACAGAGGGGTTGTGTTGGATACTGCTAGGAATTACTACCCAGTTGAGGATATATTGAGGACTATTGGGGCTATGAGTGGGAATAAGATGAATGTGTTTCATTGGCGCGTCACTGACTCACACTCTTTCCCACTTTTGGTGCCATCTGAGCCTGATTTGGCAGCTAAGGGGTCATATGGTCCTGACATGCTTTACACTCCTTATGATGTTAACAGAATTGTGCAGTTTGGCTTGGAGCATGGGGTTAGAGTGGTTCCAGAGATTGACACACCCGGTCAGTAAAACTTTTCTCGTTTGCCTTTACTCTTTTGTTTGATATCCTACTCTTTTTCTCTTTTTAGTACAAAATTTCTGGGATTGTATTGCTAGTTATAAAGGTCGTGTCTAGTACACAAAATTGTCACATTGTGAGGGAGGGATTGTGAGGGATTTCACGATTCGCTCCAATACCAATAGGCTTCTTTCACCAATTGGTCGTTGGATGGATCGGTAAGGCACATAGTCTGACACTGATGAACAAGTGCCCTTTGTTCAACATACAAAAACATAACATAGTAGCAAGAACAAGCAGCTATTCAAAGCTGCAAACACTCCTTGCCAGGGGTACAAACAGATCTTTCACAATGACAAACAATACAGATAAAACTAACCATAACTACCATTACCATCTAATTATTCAACAAAACATGACAGAAATCACACCCTAAGCTCTTCAGCCTCTTCTACAGTGACATTTATTCGTCTTAAGAAAACATCCCCCACTGACTGCATAGAATTTTATTTTGCATTACTGCAAAAATTCCCACTAAATCAACCCAAGCCCTCACCTTCCATTTAATTGAATGATGCTTTCCTCTGCCTTAACCTGTCCATGGTGATTCTTGCCTTTGGCATCAAATATGATAAATGGAAGAAGCCCAAGCTAGTTTACACAGGATATTGGATTATCAAGCATACAGCTTCCTATTAGATGCTTTCATTATTTTTTCATTGTTTGCCAAAACTTATTAGACATTTTATATATTTGACTTTGAATATGTGCTAGATATAATTTCAAAATCAAACTCAAATATAATTGGAGAAACCTTGATAATTCTTATATTACAATATGGTGAATATACACAAGCTAATACTACTTTTGACAGTGGGATTGGGTGAGGCTTTTTGAAAGACATAAAACACAAGATGATTCAAATGATTGAACCATTTAATCTAGAATCATAATGCATACAATGATATCAAGTAAATTTCAGTCCATTCCTTTTTCCATACAATAGGTTTGTACTTAATTAAACTTTAGTAATTGTTGTGGTGAAATGGAAGGAGTTTAAAATTTTTTTTTTTTTTACTTGCAGCCCATACGGGATCATGGGCAGAATCCTACCCCGACATTATAACATGTGCAAACATGTCCTGGTGGCCAGCCGGAAGCAAGCGGGAAGACCGTCCTGCCTCTGAACCTGGAACAGGCCAATTGAACCCCTTAAACCCCAAGACTTACCAAGTCCTGAAACGAGTTATTAACGATGTAGCCACCCTATTCCCAGAACCATTCTACCATGCTGGAACTGATGAGATCATCCCTGGTTGTTGGAAAGCCGATCCGGCCATTCAGTCCTTCCTCTCAAATGGTGGAACTCTCAGTCAGCTACTCGAGATCTTTGTCAACTCTACATTTCCTTATATTGTATCCCTCAACCGAACAGTGGTCTACTGGGAAGATGTTATATTGGATGCTAATATCAAGGTACCAACCACAGCTCTTCCTCCAGAGCATACCATCTTGCAAACATGGAACAATGGCCATAATAACACCAAAAAGATTGTTTCTTCTGGATACCGGGCTATTGTATCATCTGCGGATTTCTATTATCTAGACTGTGGGCACGGTGGCTTTGTAGGGAATGACAGCCAGTGTGGTAATCAAACAAGTGGTACCTCTGGAAATGGAGGATCATGGTGTGCACCTCGCAAGACATGGCAAACCATATACGACTATGATATAACATATGGGTTGAGCAAGGAGGAGGCCAATCTAGTGTTAGGTGGGGAGGTGGCATTGTGTTCTGAGCAAGCAGACCCTGTAGTTTTAGATGCAAGAATATGGCCACGAGCTTCAGCAATGGCAGAGACACTGTGGTCTGGGAATCGTGATGAGGCAGGTAAGAAAAGGTATGCTGAGGCAACTGATAGGTTGAACGAATGGAGATATAGAATGGCGCAAAGAGGTATTGGAGCTAAACCCATTCAGCGAATTTGGTGCATTAGGCACCCTGGCATGTGCAACACAGTTCAGTCTCCTCCTTAAGTATTTCCTTCTTATATGCTTGAAAAATAATAGTACTAATAACAGTCATTGATTTGATTTTTTGTCTTACTTTCTTGTTAATGCATTAGTTGAGGAAGATGAGTGGCAATTGTATTTAATTTTCAAAATGTATCAAACCTTCAACTTATGTGACAAATGGTTCAACTCCTCTTTGTTTTAAATCACTCTACTGTGTGCAACGCAGTTTTAAGCAGCGAGCCTCCTAAACTTGGGTCAATCTAAACTTCTATTAAAATAGTTATGGAACTTATTTATCGATATTTCTTTTACAATTTTTACTCTACGTTAAATCTTTCTCTTGGCTAGCACTAGCTTGAGAGGGTGTTATGCGAATGAATTAAGATTATGTTGAAGCTATAGAGGAAAAGAATGACAAGGAAGTGGTGTTTTGGCTATGATACATTCGTTGGTGGAGCTATAATACACTAGAACAGGTAATCTTGTATTCTAGTTTGTCACTGTGATTGGATGATTAATTTCTTGTTTGATGTTAACAAAATACTTTCTGCAGTGCAGAAAACAGAGAAAGAACTGAGCAGTGAAACAAGGACTCCAGCTGCAATATATATAACATCAATTTCTTGTGGTCATATCTGACTATTAAATCATCATTATTTATTTGCAATTGTTTATGAGATATATAGGTTTGCTAGTAATATATTTGTTGCGTGGAAAGAAGAACATGGACTTGCCGTAGGAATTTGTTTTGCATATTGCTTATTTAACTCGGAACCAAGAATAAACATGTGAAAGAATATAACAAAGCAACATTTGTCTAGTGACCTTCTTGTTTTTGTTTTTTCCTCCAAGCAGAAATAAAAAGAAACGACAGAATTTAAGTGGACGAAAGTTTATAAGTGTCGATTAATTCCAAAGCCACTTCAAAAAGTATTCTTTTAAGGGCAAAAATAACTGCTTCCCGAAATTTCTCTTCCAAAATTCAAATTATATTAATTTACTCATTCTTTGGGTAGCAAGATTGGGGGTGAAAGAATATAACAAAGCAACATTTGTCTAGTGACCTTCTTGTTTTTGTTTTTTCCTCCAAGCAGAAATAAAAAGAAACGACAGAATTTAAGTGGACGAAAGTTTATAAGTGTCGATTAATTCCAAAGCCACTTCAAAAAGTATTCTTTTAAGGGCAAAAATAACTGCTTCCCGAAATTTCTCTTCCAAAATTCAAATTATATTAATTTACTCATTCTTTGGGTAGCAAGATTGGGGCCTTTTGATTTGGATTTGAGTTTCTAAAACTAAATACTCTGATTAAATAGTTTAAATGTCAATTATTTGTATTTGGGCCAAATTCATCAAAGATTTAAAAACTTGAAATCCTTTGAATTTTTTGTTAGACAATTGAAATCTTTGGGTTTGAAATAAGATTTAGCACCTTTAATTTTAGATTTAACACTTCAAAAATTTTAAATCCCCCAACTCCCCAAAAAATTTCATTCATGTTGAAGGAGAGGAGAGAGAACTACTTATGCTACCACACACCCATACAAAGCCCCTTTCAAAATTTGTTGAATCTAATAGAGAAATGATATGTCTACAACATTTTTATAACAAATCCTAAATAGCAGTTTGTCAATCTAATAACCTTAAGCTTTGATATAATTCAGAAATATAAATGTGGTTGGTGAGGTAAATGAAGTCTAATTAAAGCTTGGCTTGGGACAAAGTTTTGTAGTAGATCGTGGGTATGTCTAATATTATCTTTAGATAATAATCGAAGGTTTTGGTGACTGGATTTTTGAAATGACAACCTTAAGAAATATGCTTTTTGGGATATTACATCAATCTAGTTTACTATAAATTTTGGATAATTTGGTTAGCTATACAAACTTTTATGAGTCTTTTCAGGAGAAATGATAGCTTAAAAACCACCTAAAAGAAAGACAAAAAAATAAAAATAAAGAGATAGTATTCACTTTTTTTTGGGTGAGCAAAATATTGAATGGAAGAGATGTATAAAATAAAAGATTGAATAGAAGAGATAATAAGTGCCCGTTTGGTACATATGTTTAAAAACTGAAAATTGTTGTTTAAAAATATTTGTAAAAATACGTGTGGGTGAAAAAGTATGTTAAAATGTATGAAATGCAGTTTAAAAACTAAAAATAGTTGTTTGAAAACACAAACCAAACGTAACAATTTTTTAGTAAATTGTAATGTTAAAGTATAGATTAGTAGGAGGATTAAAAGGTAAAGTGAAGAGAAAAATAAAACAGAAAATATTGAAAATAAGTACATGATGTAATAGTTAATGCACTTCAACATAAACATAACAATAATAAATATTATATTTTAATTTTTAGATATATAAATATAAAAATAAGTATAGATATATAAATATAAATTGGACGGCAGGGTTTCCACAAATATTAGAGATTACACGTCAAAGAAGGGGTAAATTGACTGATAAACAAAGTAGATCTTAAATTATACTACCATTCAATGTTTCTTTTCAGCTTCGGCAAAATAAAAGTCAATCACTAATAACGAAAAGCAAAGTCACAAGGATCCAGGTATTGCACGGTGGCAATAGCTCTATTTTTAGCTGTAGATTTAATCAATGGCTTAAATATTTGACACCTCATCAAATGACAAAAAGACTATTTTGCCCTTAAAAAATTTCACACCCTCCCACTGTTTCAGGATTCAGCCCGCCCACTGTTTCATAAAACATAAACTCAAAATTTTTTTTTTTCTCTCTCTCCCCTGCGCAGCTGCCTCTCCTTCAATCCATTGTCACAGCAACCCGATACCAGTCCACACAAGGCCAAGCCTCTCTCTTTGCCATCACTGTTGCTTCCAAAGCTCCGGCGAAGCTTCAAGCTCGTCCGATTCCGACGCCGACGAAGAAGACCCATCTCGCTCTTCAACAAGAAAACTTCCTCCCTCTTTCTCGTGTGTGAAGCTGTCCCAAGTCCCAACTCTCATGGAGTGAAGGTCTCCCTCTTTCTGGTACCCCTTTTCCCTCTTTCACTTCCTATATATTTGTGTGTGTGTTTGTTATGCATAAGATTTTTTTTTTTTTTTTGAGAATTGTTATGTATAAGATAATTTAATGGTAGTGAAGAAGAATTTAAAATAGGCAATGAAGTTTTTGGAGTCTAATTAAGTGGAATCGTTAATTTTTGAAGTGTCCCATATAATAAAAATTACTCTATTTTCATTTTCTTTGTCCTACCTAACAAAACAGAGTATAAGTAGTGGTTGGCCATTTGGGTTTTATGCTAAAAATTCAATTTTTGCTTCAAGAAAACTAAACATAGAAAAATTTGGGCTTTTGTTGTAAATTTGATAACTTTTCGTAAAATGAAGCTTAATTGCTTTAAACTTGAAGGTTAATTTCTTTAATCTTAATTGCTGTGATGTAGGAATGGAGGATGTTCTGGTGAGCTATGTGTTTGGGAAGAAGAAGACAACAGAAGTCGCTCACTTGTAAGTACTTAAAGACTGGAATCCTTGAAATATTGATTTTATATAGTTGTATATTTGGCTTGCTATTTTGATTCTTTACAAAGATTTTAAACCTTGCTAATTCGGATTAAGATGTAGTTGATTAGAAGGAAATAGAAGCATATAAGTTGGAACATTGGGCAGGTTGGATCACTCTCTACAATTTTCCTATCTTTTTTTATCAATCTAACAATTAACGGAAGCCACTTTAAGGTGGATGGGTGGTTAAAATTGGGTAGAGTTAGTGAAACTGAGAGTGTATTAAAAGCAATGTTAGTGGATGGGTTTAGTCCTGATTGTTTGACTTTCAGTTACCTTATTGAGGGTTTAGGGAGGGCTGGTCAGATTGATGATGCCGTTGAGATTTTTGAGCACATGAAGGAGAAAGGTTGTGTGCCAGACACTGGAACTTACAATGCAATGATCTCAAATATATATTACTATATGAATAAAAGTCAGCATTGTTTCAGTAGAACCTTCAAAATGCTTGTTATTAATTCACATATAAAATGATACTTTAGTTCTCTCTCCCCCTCTTTTGCTTAGTTTGGAATTTGAATCCCAGCATGTGCGTGTAATTACTTATGAAGCACGGGGTGCATTTTTGGATTCGAGTGTGGGCGCAGGACTCGGCAATTTTTGAAAAAGTAGAGTGTGGGTGTGGCGGGTGCGGCGATTAAAAAATTATTAAATATATTTTTATTTATATTTTTTATGTATTTTTACTATTAAAATATTCTTAAAAAATACATTACTATGTCTTGATTCACAAAACAAAGAAAGAAGGCAAGAAACACAAAACAAAACACAAAAAAAAAAAAAGAAAACATAAAAGAAGCAACAAATATTTAGAATAAAATTGAGGAATGATAGATTTAGGATGTTTGGGTCTCATTTAAAGCCGATTTTGACTATTCCGGCATGATTCAAGGCCGAATTTGGCCTGTTTCGGCCGTTTTGGTTGCCAGCCAATATGACCCAATTCGGCCGATACGGCTTGATTCTGGCCAAATCTGCCCGGTTTGGCGCAAATTCAAGCCGAGTCGGTGCGAATCCGTCAAAAAAAAAAAAAACTCAGGCTAGGCACTGAGGCGCAGACAGCCACGTCAGACTCCGGTGCAGCACCCTCCTCGGGAAGAGCCTCTAAGACTGCGAGAGTGTAACAGCCAGGGGCAAATTTTCCTGCAAGAAGTTTAAGGGGAACTCAAATCTCTAAATTACAAAAACCAAATCATAAAAACCCAAATTTTTGTCGGCAAAATATGGACCAAAAAAGCATAATTTGACTGACAGCTACTTGAAATATGGTTCAGCTACTTAATTGTTGACATGTAAGATTACATTAACAGCTCATGATAAGATTGAATGTGGCCACACGGCTTTTGGCCACATTTTCTAAGTTCATAGTTGCCCATGCAATTACAGTGTTGTAACTAACTGATTTTCATCCAAACTCTTATATATATGTATGAATTCTTTTGCAAAAGAGAGGAGGCCAAAAACTTACAATCAAAAGCTCCAAAGTCCCCTCCCCTGTACACAAACTCTGAGCTTGTTTACTACCAAAACTGGAAATCGAGATATAAACTTATCTCACCTCTAATTAGGTATTGTCTTCTAAATGAACTACTGAATCTGAGCATCATGTGTTGGTTGATATTTGCATTTCTTTGCAGAATATCAAAAAGCATTCTTTTAAAATTTAATGTTTGCAGCTATAAACCTAAAAGATCAGGACAGAAAGAATCCAACATAGCAAGAGGTGGATCACTTGAAGAACGCATTGTCTGGAGTCAATACTTGGACAGCCACTTGAAAGTTGATATCAATTGAGGACAAAATTTTGACAAATCTTGATCCCATGTTATATCTAACTCCTACCACATCTATTCATGGCTAATAATAATAGTGAAGTATGCTTTTATAATAACTTCTACCAACAAATGAGTAACAGATAATGAATAACCATACAGCAAACTTAAGCAGAAAGATGAAAAGTACTGCAACTCACCCAGCCCTAGGATCTCTGACAATTCTCTGGAGCCGTTTCAGTCTCAATGTTGTGGGCAAACACATCCAATCCTGAGTGGGCAAACACATCCAATCCTGAGTGTACCAGAGCATCTACAGCCTTCAAATCCCCCCGAAAATCAGAAGTTAAACACTCAACCATAATCTCAGGCTTGAGTTGCTGCAAAAGAGTCATATGGTATCCAATCAAACCTCTATTCTCATTCCAACCCCTTTTGTGGTAATTTGAATAACAAAACCAATAATTGGAGAGCACATTGAGATCATCACCTTCATAGCTTTGACGGTTTGAGCAAAATGCCCACTTCCACCATCAGGTAGATCATCACGATCTACACTCGTTAGAACAATATAGTCCACACTGTCAATATTAAACACAGAATTTCAAATTATGAAAGTAGAATTTTTAAACTTCTATGATAGATAAGCATATATCGAAAAGATGCACATGATATGTGTACAGCCTAAGTACGCATCATAATTAACCAGTGCACCTGCAAAGACATTAACTCAACAAAGTCTCATAAACGTTCAAGGTTATTGGAAGTTCCAATATTTTGCAAATATTAAGCTACCAATTCCAAAGTCTTATAGAACAAAATAAAAGTGGCAAGCATCATCATTATCAAATCCTTGTTCTGAATATGTATAATGGGCTGCAAAAATTAAGATAAATAAGCTCTCCAAACATATCAGATGTTGAATGCTGACAGAATTCTTAATTTTACACTTCCTCAAAATGAATAAGAGGACAATCATAGCCATTGATTAAGGAGCTATAAATGAACAAGAACGAAGTTACAATAGTCTAGCAAATATGAATGCCAAATCCTCATTGTTCCAAGCTCTAAAATATCACGTACAATATATTCAAGGATAGCAAAACACATTAAAAAAAAAAAAAAAGCACCCACTTATATGATGTCATTTAGGAAAAACCATATTCAGGGACCTTAAAATACATTTTGAGGTTTGAAAAAAGAAAAAATATAGTAAATCTTCCTAAATTGCAGCTTGCAACATTGTGTTTATAGTGTAGCTATTAATATCATAACAAATGATGAAAATGCAAAGTGTTTTTAACTTTGAAGAAGACTTAGATAGCCCCATGTCACTTTGCAAGCAACTCCCTAAATGTGTCTTGCTCACTGTACCTCACTATAAATCATAGATAAGAATGTGCTCAACAAGTGTTACTCGCTCACTGTCATAGAAATGGTCATTAGTAATTAAGAAACATATTCCATTTCTTAATCAAACAACTAACAACAACTCAATGCTAGTAATAGTATGGATTTTATGGTCCATCTAAGTACAGCACATTAAATCAAATAAAGGGTCCGGCTAACATGTGTTCTAAGCACACAGGCTAAGTAGTATTAAAAATCAATTATGAATGGTAATGCATGTCTTTCGAAAGGAAAAAGAAATACAATTGTCGATAATTCATGGGATCACATCCACAAATCCAAGGTGATTATGCATGCTTTTCTAATATTTGGTTTTTCATTTCTATTTTCTACAAGTTACACATGCAGTTAATGGTTCTATGACTCCACTTAAAAAGTGATAAATTACCACTTATCCCAAAACCTTAAACCATTAGATAATTATAAATCCAATCATCTAATTATAATTCTAGCACTCCCCAATCCACTCGTGTGTAACCATACTTCCTGTTAATAAGTAAGGCCCAACACATAAAGATTTTTAACTTTTTTAAATTGGAGGTAATACGAAAACAGGGAGGAAAGGACCAGACTCCCTTGCTTTAATATTTTTTCTAAACATTTAAGCTATTATAAAACTGTAAATTCAGGGTGTGTAAAGTGCTTCAAGTACCTTAAAAACCTCTTAACAGAAATTGCCAAACTTTTGGAGCTATTCAGTGTTCATGCTTTATAAATTCAAAGCTGTAAAACACTATTCCATTGTAATTTGTCAAACGCTTAAAACACTAAACAACTTTTCAGTTAGAACTCTATATTGCAATGCAAAATGGGCACTAAATCATTTAACTGCTATTCTAACAGAAGGCGAAGTTTTTGCGATTTACCCCCAACTTGCAATAGCCTCAGCAGTATGCTGTGGCTCCAAAGGATCAGGAGGAGCAGGGTTTCTACCAGTTTTGACAGCACAAAATCTACACAAAATCTACATCCACGAGTACAAGTATCCCCAAGGACCATAATAGTTGCAGTTGCAACACCATCTCCACCACCATTCCAACACTCTCCAATGTTAGGACATTGAGCTTCCTCACAAACCGTGTTGAGCTTCAAGCGTGAGAGTGAGTCCTTGACCTCATTGAACCTCTCACCCTGAGGGGCTCCCTGTCTCAACCACTCTGGCTTTTTCACATTTGGGTCTCTCCCTGTGTTGGGCCCCATTCCTCCTGGGTATGGCCCATTTGTTGGGTTCGATAAAGATTGTGTTTTTGCTGCTGTTGTTGTTGTTGTTGATGATGGAGAATTCAGGGACTCACAATGAATTCTGGTTCTGATATATTTGGAATGTGGGGGTTTTGGAAATGGGGTTTTTGGGATTAGAGAAGTTTTATAAAATGATTGTTGAATCATTGTTTTGAGTGTGTGTGATTTGATTACGATGACGAATCTGGGATTTCACGAGAGAAAGAGAGAGTGTTTGTGTTTTGTGTGTAAAAAATAATTCTAAGTTTGGTGTTAATATGAGAAAGGAGAGAAGTGGCAGTTGGGGGGCCTTTGGTTTCTCCGTATGCCTGTTTTTGTTGGTGGGTTTGGTAGTTTCAACTGTATTTCTACTCCAAACCAAAACACTTTTCTTTGATTTTTATTTAGGCAAACCAAAACACTACACAAAAATGAAAACAGCCTTTTAAGGAAGTAGAAAAACCTTATGTCCAAAACGAGATTAAAGAATGTAGGCATCGGTCATCAAAGTCAGCCCCAAAAGCGACAATCTTGCTCTTCTCATTCCTGGGCTCATTGTTACGCAGGATCGATATCTCCTTGCCAGATCCTTGAATTGTTTCTTTTCATTTTTTGCTATTTGTTCATTTTTTTGGCTTTGTTTTGGATCTCTGTAAGTTCAATTTATGTGCAATTATCTCTCCTTTAACTCTAATGTACACCTTATCCAAAAAAAAAACTCTAATGTACACAATTTTTTAAAGTATATAGGTAATTTGGTAAATTCAAATTATACAATTTTTTTTTTTTGAATGAACATTTTTCTTTGCAAATTATATCTAATATACAAAATCAAAACCCTCAATGTACACAATTTTTCAACAATTTCACACACGTACTCATTTTTCTGAATAATGTACACTATTTTATATAGAGAAATGCTAGCTAATGTTCTTAGGACATTGGTTAATAATTCATTTAAAGAAAGTTTTTATGGAAAAAGAAAAAAAATAATATTTTGATAGTTTTTTCATTTCTCATAAAAGTGGTGTCAAAACTTTTCTAAGGACACTCGTTAACATAACTCTTCTATATATCTCACGTTCACAATTTTTTTAAAAAAATATACACAACTCTATATATATTATCATACATGATTTTTCAAACATTATACATAATTCTTTTTTTTGAAAGTAAAATTATACATAATTCTAAATATCTAATATACACAATTTTTTTAAGAATCTGTAGAATTTTGTACATTCAACTTACACGACTGATAAAAAATGTACACAATTCTGTACACTTAATGTACAAAATTTTTTAAAGAATGTACATTGCACACAATTCTATAGATTTAATGTACACAAATTTTCAATTATGATGACAATTATGTACACTTAATGTACACAAATTTTCAAATAATGTACACTATACTATAGATTCAACATATAAAAATTTTCAATAAATATACACAATTTTGTATATCTGTATGTGCAAATTAGACTAACAAACTTTTAAAGGAAAAATGAGCTATGGATCTAACAGTACATTTAAGTGAAAAAGCTCAAGGACAATAAAAATGGGAACGTCAACACTTTAATGTCTAAAGAAATGTAAAAGCGTTACAAGGAATTAAAGTAAAGAAGGCACGGAAAGTATGTGGAAAACCCTTTGGAAGGGATGAAAAACCACGGGTGAGCGAAATAAAATGTCCCACACTCTTAGAGCTCTCTATTATGTGAAAGCTAAGGTTTTCCTGCAATGGTGACATTCTTCCCAAAAAAAGCCTCTCTTTTTACCTCACTTTCCTACCCAAACTTTTGCTTCTTTCTCTCTATCTTTCTAGTTTTTTGCCCTAATTTTTCAACAACATGTTCCTATTATAGTATGAGAAATGTTGTTAAGTACATAAGGACAAGTGTCAAGCCATGATTCCTCCGTTTCAAACTCTAATACAGCTATTGTACTATATTATGATTGGAGGAGAGAAATGACATGCCAATGTTAGGGTAGGGAATGGGAGGGCGGTTTTACTACAATGTGGGGATAGACAAGGAAATGGACATCAAGAAGGCCAAGAATGATGTACTTGTCCTCAGCAGTGGTTTAGCACAAGCTCAGCCAATAAAGGCCATTCTATAGCATCTATCTATAGGGGGGTCGCTATCTTGCTTTTACATTAGTGTTGAGTCTTCATGCTAGGTGCATTTTTCACCCTTCCACAAGATGGTCACGGTGTTGGCATAAGCCAAAGATGCTCTCCCTTAGCTAATATTCTCCTTCCTTTCCTCATAGCTAGCCCACATGTAGGCCATGTTAGCACTCACACGTACTTTGGCTCGTGTAACGTACAATATCTAACATTCATAATTTCCCAAAAAATGTACATAATTTTTTACATTAGACATACTCAAATTTTCGATGAATATACTAAATTCTATACATTCAACGTATACAAATTTTCAAAAAATTTACAAAATTTTATATATCTAATGTACAAAATTATTCAAAAAATTTACACAATTCTATACATTCAATGTATACAATTTTTCAATGAATGTACTCAATTTTGCAGATTCAAAGTATACAAATCTTCAAAGAATACACATTCTGTTACTGTAATGTAATTTAATTTAGGTTTTCTTTTTATGTTTGTTATGTAATTGTTGGTATTATTATTTCGTTGAGTGTAAATTTGTAATGTAATTTTCCTTTACCTCTCTTTAATAGTTGTGAAACTTTTTCCACTGCAATTTCCTACGGTTTATTGGTTAATATAGTTTTCAAGGCTGTATGGTTGAATTTAATTAAAAAAATCTCAAGTATAAGGGGGTGTCCATTGGTTGAATTCAGGTTCAAAAATGACTAACCCAGTGCTGACTGTTGATGCTCTGGTGTTTGATTGGCCGATACCCTTTGATGAGTGATCAGATCCAATTAGTTTAATTGGTATGACACGGTGACAACAAGGAGTAAATACGTAGAGTCACGATAACTGGGGGAGAATGGAGTTCTAAAAATACACCCCTTGATCTGGATAGAGATCTTCAAATGTGGGCAAAGACTTACGGATCTTTGTTCTCCTTTGTAAATAATAAGTGATCGAACAAGTAAAATGTGTCATATTCTCATCTCATGTGGCAAATCAGACACTTGATCCAATATAATTGAGCTCCGTTATCATAATTGGTAAAATTTATTATTCTAAAACAAAGGATTTAAGTTCGAATTTTACTAGATTTGTTAACTAGTTCAGTTTCATGAAAAAGTCTAGAGGGTAGAGACACAAATAATTTGACATCTGCCGATACGGTAGATTGTTAACGATAGGTAAAAAAAAGAAGTAATCATTACTAGATTGTTAGAATAAAAACCAATAAAACACTTATCAACTCAACTAAAATGTTGTTAAATTTGTTATGTACGAAGCATTACTTTACTTGTTTTAGAGCAACTGCATCAGTTCATGCAAACTCTCAGTCTATTTTGCACAAAAAAAACTATTTTTTCTATTTTACACACCTATTTTTATAAAACACCCACATCCGTCTATCTATTCTATAGATCTATTCAATAAAATATTCTTTCTTTTATAATTTTTTATTATTTCATCACTCACTACTCCTCCCTTTTACAAACCCAACACTACAAAAAAAAACTAAAATATTAAATGCACGAGCTACAAGTATATATGCACATTTACTATAACACTTGTATATTTATACATAATTTTACACTAACTGTGTTTTTTTTTTTCAAAATATGTAAAATACACTACTTTTTTTTGTATTTTGCAAGATTATAAATTATCTGATGCGGTTACTCTTTACAGTGAGCGGGTTACATCTTACATAAAATGATAAAATTCAATCGAGGGTGGGCTGAATCTTCTGGACTACCCGGCCGGGCCCCATCTGTTTCTCGGAGAGAAAGAAAGGAATGTCCCATCTTTCACGTAACACTCAGAGAGAGAAAAAGGCATTTTGGCTTTGGCGGGGATGGATTGAATTGAAAGTGAAAAGAAAAGAATAAGAGAGAGAAATGGAGGAGGAAGTGAAGAAATTGGTGGTGGTGGAGAAGAAGAAAGAGGAGGTTCCTCCATCTCCAGGGGTGTTCAAAATGAAAATGAAATCGCTTTCACTTTTGAATCGCAACAAATCCAAATCCAATGCCAATGCCAATGCCATTGCCCTTTCCCCTAAACCCATTCCTCAACTCTCTCCTCTCGCCAACTCCGTCGTTTGTCGCTGTTCCACGTAACCACCTCTCTCTCTCTCTCTCTCTCTCTCTCTCTCAATTCATATATATATGATCATCTTTGTGCAGTTTTTCAATTTGTTTCAACTTTTGTTTTGGTAGTAATTTAGATCACTTTTCAGTTATACCTTCAATCTAGGATTAGGGTTCTTACATTTCCATTTTGCCTACATAGCTAAGTTGAAGTTACAGTTTCTGTTTTGTTTTCTTAACATTGCACTGCCACTTAATAACTTACCTAAAATATTATTTTTCGTACCTAAACTTTAAAAAAGTTTATTTTTTTCGTCCCTAAAGTAATGAAAATGTTAAGCTTATCAATTTTCAATTTAAAAAAAGTTCATTTTTTTTTTCCCTCTTTAAACTATTGTAATAAGTTTTGACGAAAAATGAATTTTTTTTTAATAAAAAGTTTAGGGTCGAAAAGCTATATTCATGCAAACTTTTGGGACAGAAATGATATTTTAGCCTGGTAATTTTTTTGTTGGATTAACGTTTTTGAAAATGTTCCGCTGTTGACAGTTGAAAATTTTGAAAAAAAAGTAAAAATTTTATGCATGGAATAACTATTAATAGCTAATCACCTTGACGTTTTGTAAACATGGAGGGTAAATCCAACCTTGGATTCGGTTATTAATATATAAAAAAGGGGAAAGAATCTGTTCAATATAAAGTAATTAAATGGTGCATATTTCACAAATATGGAGTGTGGTCTAACCTGAATTATGTAACCACATTGGAGTTGCATACACACATTAGTCAAGAACCAGGGTTGAAATCTTTGTGTAATTTCAGAGGAACAACTGATTTTTTCTTTGACTTGTGCTTGATATACATTGTTAGCCTACTCTTTATTAGGCTTTGAATGTCGTTGAGATCATTGTTTTTTACTCCTCAGAATCCAATTTCTAGCATTTTAAGCTTTTGGGTTTGGTGGTTCTCTGATGTAGATGACTTACATATGGTGTTCTGTATAAGTATGCCCATTATGTACAAATTGCCAGGATATATGATTCATCTAGCAAATGCTGTTTTACTACCAAGTTCAGATTTATAAAAGCCACAGATTCAATTTGACTCGTTCTTGAATTCAGGCTATACGTTTATAAAACCAACTAGATAAAGGGTGTTCTTGGCTACCAATTTATTCTCCCAGTTAGAGCTTTGTACATCCAACATATATTCTCTGATTTTAGAGATGCTCTGTTCAGAATTCAGTTTTCTTCATATGTTTGATATGTTAACCATATCGTTCTGGTTAGCTTCAAGTGTTGATTGATATAAAATGAAACTACATAGGTACCCTCTTTCCTGCGAAGTTTCTTTCCAGCAAAAATGGAAAGCATTTTGTTTTAATTTTTCTCTTTTCTATAAATGTCTTAACATGCCTTAAAGAAAGTTTTGGATGTGTTGAAAATATTATTATTGTTTTATAAGTAATGAAATTCTCAAGAATCACTATAACTATATCTTGTTAAAAAACACATTTAACTTTGTTGCAGGGTCCTTCAAGTCCCCACTGAAGAACTACAGCATCGATTCGACACAGAGCTACCAGAGAGTGTCAAGGAACGTCTGACTTATGCAAGGAATTTTTTAGAATTCTGCTCATATCAAGCACTTCATCAGTTGAGTACAAGTGCAAATTTTTTGAGTGGCAAGGATTTTCGTCAATTGACGTATGACATGATGCTTGCATGGGAAGCTCCCAGTGTTGAGAGTGAAACACTAGATAAAGTGAGACAGCTTATAGTTGTTTTCCATTGATTTTTGTAAGATGTGTTGAATTATTTATTAAAGGACCCCTTTTTCAAAATTTATCTTAGAAATTTGAAGATTAAAGTTAACTTTTGCCGCTTTTAAGGGCTTGAAGACATTGCTTAAACTCTTAAACTCATACTATTCAACTGTAGGAAAGTCCTTCAAGTAGTAACCAGGAAATAGAGGAAGAGGATGGGTGGTCACTATTTTCTTCAAGTTCTACGACTTTGGCAGTTCAGGTTCTTTCATCATCAATCTCCTTATTGCTCTGTCTGCAAGTAGCGTATTGTAATAATATCAGGTGCATGGGTATCCACATTTATCTTTTGTACTCTCCATTAGGTTGATGACAAGAAAACTGTTGGGCGAGAGGCTTTTGCACGAATAGCTCCTGTTTGTTCTGCTGTTGCTGATATAATAACAGTCCACAATCTTTTTGATGCACTGACAAGTTCTTCAGGCTATCGACTTCATTTTCTTGTATATGAAAAGTACATTCGAAGCCTTGACAAGTATGATTCTTCTTCTTGAGTGCTATTAATCATGTGACTATAGGTTCTGTATGTTTGTGGAACTGTTCTCCAACTCACTTTGTATGGAGATATAGTGAATGATTTGGCTAATATATTTCCTCACACTCATCTCTGTGACAGTTTTCTATTTATCACTACTGGTTTATAATTTTTTTTTCTTTCAATCCACATTACTCTAGTATATTGTTGATTCTATCTATAATTCCACATGGTGAGTAATAGGAGAAGAATGAAGAAACTTTGATAGATGTGGAAACTCTATTTAATTTAAGTTGAAATTGTTTTCTGCCCAAAAGAAGGGGAAAAAAGATGCGAAATTCATAAATGATACAAAAATTATAAACTGTCAGACGATTTGATAGCATGTAAACAGATATATACCATGTTCAAATGATCAAAAAATAAATGGATTTGAAGGATCATCCACAGGATGATTTGTTTCATTTGAAGGAGACTCTTTCAAGAGAAATAAATATATAAATAATTCTGTCTTTTTGTTTCTCTTAATATTTTTGACTTAACAGTATGCTACTTGAATGTTTATACATGTATCATTATTCTCCTGCAGAATTATTAAGGCCGCAAAAAATGCATTGGCCCCTGCAATTGTAAATCTTCAGCTTTCTGAAGGAGAGATTGTCATTGATGTTGATGGTACAGTTCCTACTCAACCAGTTTTGCAACACATTGGAATCTCTGCGTGGCCTGGTGAGTCATTGAATTCCTGAAAGTGGAACAAATTCTTGAGTTTTAATCATCATAGCTTTCTACTGTTGATTTGAAAATATGTGTCTTAGAGCTAGATTGGATCCTGCACGCATGATTGAGGGCTCTTGTGTCTACCGTAAGGGACCAACAGATGATGTCAATGATTTAGGAGAGAGGAGAGATGCACTCCCTGCTTGTGAATGTGTATGTGTGGAGGAGAGCCCAATCCTTAGCTTATGTTAGTGGGTGCATTAATAGGCAACCGGACATGTATGATGGTCAAGACACATGACTGTGGTTGCTAATGGGATGTGAACACATTCAATGCATTGACCTCTCTTAGAGCAACATGTGCCTGACTCTCATCTCTCTTCACAGGGCTTAAGCTAGGGGCAGCACAAAGGTCTCACTAATAGGAGCCTCACCAAATGTGCTAAGCCATCATTGTCATGGAACATATCTTTTGGTTTTAGCCCCTCGCATTCTTCTCGGACAGCAATTAAAATCTTTTTTCTATGTTCTTTTTTCTTTCCGATATTTTATTTAGAAAGAAGAAAATTGGCCATAGCCTATGTATGCTGGTTTATACAAGAAAGCGTCTTTAGAAATCAGAAGAAATCACAGCATGATGCAGCAGAGATGTCTTCGCAGTGCCCATGTGGCACCTATATGGCAGGTGTATCAGCACAAATGAGATCATGTGCCTAATATATCAATACATTCAGTACTAGGTGATGTTGTCATAACATTATATGGCCAGGTTGTCCACCAAATATTTATGGTTCTTTGTGTCTTCTTTAAGCCAGCTCTTAGCCATAAAAAAATAGGATGGCTTTGTCCAATTATCTCAAGTATTTATTTGTTTTGGTAAGTTTAAAGCTTGTATTATGTTTCTGTAACTTTGTAGTCGCTAACTAATCCAAGTCATGAACTTATTTGGAAGACTGGTCATGTCTTTCAATGATTTTTTCCATTTTATATTCTTTTATCTGGACAGCATTATCAATTGAAATTCTATCTGTGTAGGGCGATTGACACTGACCAATTATGCTTTGTACTTTGAGTCGGGAGTTGGCTTATATGATAAAGCTGTTAGATATGATCTGGCAACAGACATGAAGCAGGTGATAAAACCTGAATTGACTGGACCACTGGGTGCTCGTCTTTTTGATAAAGCTGTGATGTACAAGTCGACATCTATGTATGTTACTTGAATGCACAACTTATTTATTTATATAAATCATGACCTTACTCTCAACATCAGTTTTTTTTTTTTTTTGGTTCTTTTAATAATTCTGTTACAGAGAGGAGCCTGTATATTTGGAGTTTCCTGAATTTAGAGGCAGTTCTCGACGTGACTATTGGTTGGATATATGTCTTGAGATCCTGTATGCACAGAGGTTTATAAGAAAAAATAACCTTAAAGAAATTCAGAAATCAGAAATACTTGCAAAGGCTATTCTAGGCATATTCCGTTATCGTGCAGTTAGAGAAGCTTTCCGCTTCTCATCATCCCATTACAAAACCTTACTTGCGTTTAACCTAGCTGAAAGTCTTCCAGGGGGAGATAAGATTTTGGAAACTTTGTCAAGTCGCTTGGCACTTCTGAACGATGGTGCTGGAATTGCAAATGCAAAAAGGCAGTCGACACTATCCCCAACAAAACAGCAGCCAACGTTGTCCCCAGTTTCACTTCTGGCACTTAGTCAACTTGGATTTGTATTAGAAAAAGAAGCAAATCTAGATGGACAAGCAGTAATTATTGGAGATATCTGTGTTGGGGAGACAAATCCCTTGGAATTGGCAGTGAAACAGTCATTATTTGACACGGGGATGGCTGAAGCTGCTCAGGCAACTGTGGACCAAGTGAAGGTGGAAGGAATTGATACAAATGTTGCAGTAATGAAGGTTAATTATGATTATACCAAATTTGCTTTCCCCATCAAAAATACTTTTATCTCTGTTTTGTTTTCAAAAATTATGAAGCATGGAAAAAATACCGGGAACAAAGAGCTTACAATTGTTAAATGTTTCTTAAGAAACAAAACCATTCTTTGTGCTTTTTTTATTCCTTCCTCATATTTCCAGCTAGGAGCCTAGGAAGCACGGACAATTTATTTAGGGTGCTGTACCTGTGTCATAGCAGTATCGTAACGGCTGTTTCATGTTATAATTTTTCAGAAATTGCTCATGTTGCTGTGTCGTATCCATACCTGTGTCTGTGTCCATGCTTCTTAGATTTCCAGTGCTTTAGAAGAGCTGGTGTATATTTTGTAATCTCAAAAATTGGGTTTACTTCGCTTTCCATAGTGGAGAAAATCAGGGGAACTTTTTCCTTGCCTTTGTTCTCGCTCAGATCCTTATTGATCAATTAGACCTTGCATAGGCAATAAGCCCTTGATCAATTTTATTGAATCAAGCAATCCAAACCGTCTAATCCTGTGCAATAGGTTGAGAAAGTACTCTTTATGTGTATTAAGTTACTAAATGCACAGCATGGGCACTGAGCATTGCATGTTTGTTTGTTCGTTTCTATCTTTCTTTGTTTCTTTTGATCATATAAGTTCCAATGGATTGCAGTTTGCAGAAACTTTATGGTGTAGACACCCACACACGCTTGCAAAAATTGCATGCTAAATGGGGTTCTATTTTCATTGATAGCTGTGGTTCCTTTTAGAGTCACAATGTCTGTAGAGCTTATATGATGGAAGTTCCATTTTTTAGTTTTTGTTTTTGTTTTTTGTTTTTATCATTCAGATGATTGTTTCTGTTTGTAGGAACTACTGTATCCCGTTATAGAACTAGTTAGCCGCTTTCAAATTTTGGCCTCATGGGAAGACCCTTATAAATCAATGGTTTTTCTGGTGATGATTGGCTACATTATTATAAGGTAACTTGACCTTGACTGGAGCTTTTCATACTTGGCTTTCCTTGTTGATATCTTTTCTTTTGTGGGCTGAGCACACTGTCATTGCACCAAAAGTGCTGTCAATTTTCTAATATGGTGTAAATTTATTATCTTGGCTTCCTGGTTTGACATTTAAAAGCTTAAGCAATAACTTTGACAAACAAAGCAATGTGACAAAATGTTTAAATACAAATGCAGGGGGTGGATCAGGTATATATTGCCAGCCTTTTTTGTGTTCGTTGCAATTCTCATGCTCTGGTGCAGGCATTTTAACAAAGGGAGGCCGTTAGAAGCCTTTAGAGTAACGGCTCCCCCTGCACGAAATGCTGTAGAGCAGCTGCTGACATTGCAAGATGCCATCACTCAAGTTGAAGCATTAATTCAAGCAGGGAATATTATTCTCCTGAAGATAAGAGCTCTCTTATTTGCCATACTTCCACAGGTATATATTCCCTGGCCAAGCTTTGTTTCCTATGAGAAAAAAAAGTGAAATTGAATACTGAGCATTCAGCAAATGCTTTTATTGGGCATGGAATTTACCTGTGGATAAAGAGGAAGGTTTTGCATCTGATTTAACCTACTTTGTATTCATTCATTCTGCTTTTCTTCCTTCACTGAATCATACATACATACATACATACATCTTGGGCATGTGCATAAGTGATGATTATACAAGAGTTCTCTTGTTATGAGTGTTACTGGAATCACTTGCAGTTTCTAACATATGTTGTACAGCACGCATGCCTTTTGACACTAGAAGTTGCTCTAGAAACTTCTACTTTAAGAGTGCTCTGCAAGTCATAAGCTTGTCACACTACAGGCTTGTCATTAGGTAGAAAGTCAAATCTTGATTATCCATTGGAAAGAGATTGTAAGTTTATCCGGTATGAAACACGATCTTGATGTTGCACTTAAATATTTATCCAGTCAATTAATTCCAACTGCAAAATATGCTCTCTTTACTTGACGTAATGGGTGAAGGCTGAAAATGAAGCTAGTTGGAAAGCACTAAAATTTTGGTGTACCCTTTCTAGATTTGCCTCCTAATCACACATTTTGCAGTTTAGATGAAAATTTCGTATTTTTACAGGTCATGTAAACAAATGAATACACTTAAGCTGTATTGATTGAATATAAATTTTAATAGAAAATTTATTTTTTAGCTGCTGCCAGTTTATGATGAAATATTGTTTTGTCTGTTTTCAGGCCACAGAAAAGGTTGCTCTACTGCTGATTTTCATTGCTGCAGCATTTGCATTTGTGCCAATGAGATACTTGGTTCTACTAGTATTTCTAGAGGCTTTCACGAGGAAAATGCCATACAGGAAAGAAAGCAGTGACAAGTGGATAAGGCGGGTTAAAGAATGGTGGATTAGAATACCAGCGGCTCCGGTTCAGCTCATTAAAGTTGATGAGAAGAAGAAAAGGAAATGAAAATTGCTTGTGAATGGCAAAGTCGACGCCACTTTCAAATGACAGTCCTTGCCACTATGTACTCATGTAATGTAAATAACTAGGATACACGTTTGATGAATTCTTCCTGTACCAATTTCTATATGTGAATAGGAAACTCTCTCTTCTCTCTCTCTCTCTCTCTCTCTCTCTCCCCTTATCTGCAATAACTGCTGCACTTTCCTTACCATTTTGGGGAGTACCTTCAACTCCATCAAAGGCTGACGATCTGAATTAGCAATATGATGTAAAAAGTAAAATTTGAATTTGAGGATTAAAAATCAAGAGATTTGATAAGAATTGCTAGTATAAATTGGTTTGAGTTTTAGTGAGATGTGATTGATTACCTGAATAAAAGTAGTTCTGTTTAACATGCTACCCCTAATCATTTCAAATAAATGTGTACCACTTCAGAAAATAAATGTGATTGATTACCTGAATAAAAGTAGTTCTGTTTATAATTTGGTATCACTATGAAATTGTAAAGGCCATAACTCCAAACTGGCCAACGAGTTAGGCAAGAACCGAATAACCTACGTTAATCTAGCATTCGCTGCACTAATAAGAGAGAGAGAGAGAGAGAGAGAGCGAGAGAGAGAATTATATCCTCTTGTTTTGTTTTTGGTAATAGAAAGAAAAGTTATATAATTTTCATTTGTTAAATAATCAAAAAACATCTTCCTTATCTGAGCATAGTTTATGCTTTCCAGTAAAAACGCTCATCATAACATAAATAATCCCATGGCCATTGGATAGTCGTTTTTTTTTTTTCTTTTTTTTTTTTCAATAATTCCATAGTTACGATGAGTTGAGGAGATTTGAACTCTAAATAAGAAATATTAGGAGATGTTAGATAAACTACATAGATAAACTAACTCTCGGCTATTGGATAATCTTATATTTTTAGACATCCACCATACTTAATTGTACCTATGTCAGCATGTCCAAATTCAGAGGAAAAAACAAATGTCAGCATGCAAGTTATTTGCTGGAAGACCCAAATTTGCATTATGTTATTAATATTCACGTAAAGAATTGGATTACAGTGAAGGAGAGGATAAAGTGTTGGAGTTATCCACAAAATATTCAGTTTGTTCTACCATATAAGGAAGTTTTGATGTTGCCCATGCTATACATTCAATTCTACTAATGCATGGTACCAACTTTCCTTTTACCAATGTGGTTGGTGGCATGTGTTGCTTCTACTAAGGTCTAAAACTCCAAAGATGATAGAGGAAGAAGAACAATTCTACCAATGGTGTTAGCAAAATTTTCAATTTGTTTTGGTAACTATTATATATTATATATTTATGTATTTATAACTATTACTATTATATATATATTTTTTTGAGAAGCATTACTATTATATTTATATTATAACTCCTCATTAGTAGAAATAATAAATAAGATTATGTCTATTAAAGAAGTAATAAAGAGTATGACTTTATATAGAATATAATGGAATATATATATATATTTTTAGAGATTATTACAATATGCTGCAAATTCCGTAACTTGAATCATTTCTCCCCAGTTCTCCAAGCACTTTGTGTATGGAGAGGTGCAAATTCATCTACAAGATCTTTGGCTAATAGAATATATGTGTGTGTGTGACCAATTCTAACTAATGACCCTAATTAATTTATTAAGAATTTATAGCCGGTCTCAAAATTTTGGGGCTAAATTTTGTTATTGTTGTAAAACTATAACTCCTCATTATATATATATATAAGTATAATAGGCTTATATAATGTCCTTTCGAAATCAAATGTTAGAAAATTTAATAGCATTATTAATTTTGAAAAATGCTAATCATTATTTATACCACTTGGAATTTTAACCAATAAAATACGTAGGGTTCCTACGTATTGGTTTTGACAATGGTACCAAAAATACTGGTCCTACTAGTCACGAAGAAGCAATATTTAAAGACTTGATTCGAAATATTATCTCTTTCTACTACCAAATATTAGTGTACCGTCCATGCATATACACAATACAATTAAAATTTTTTACAATTACACACATATATGGATTCAAATTATACTCTCTCTCAAAAAACAAAAAAAATTATACTCTCTCTCTTCTATTTTTATTTTATTTTAATTTCTTTTAGATATACACATGAGTTTACTTTTTTTTTTTTAATTGAGTTTTTTATGATTTATTTTATTAGACTGTTTGTTTTTTGCACATCATTAACTCACCTAGAACAAAAATTAAAAAAAAAAAAAAACTTAAATAGAACATGTGGTGCAAAATTAGACAACAATTGGAGTCTAATTTAAAACCTAATTGGATTTTCTCTCAGTTGTATATATATATATATAAATAAAAGGGGAAAAAATATGCAATTATTGTATATAACATTTTTGAGAAAGATAAGGCTTAGAGGTTAATTTGGGTACATAATTAGTTTTAATTTTTTTATTTAGAAAAGTTTTCTTAGAGTTGGATGCATGAATGTCGAGTACTATAGCTCATACACGAAAAAAAGGTGCATGCATGGCTTGGCCTATTTAACCTTCTATATTTTCTTTTTCTCTCTCAGATTGTATTGGATGTTTAGAGACCAAAATATACACACCATTGATGAAGTAAATCCTGATTATTGTTGATACCATACCATCAAATGACAGTCTTGGTGTTTTGGGGGCTAATTTTGGCCTTCCGTATCAGCTTTGCTCTGTTGAAATGGAGTGACATAAAAAATATAGAAGGAAACACTTGCCACCAGGAACAATGGGGTGGCCACTTTTTGGTGAGACTGTAGATTTTCTCAAATATGGACCGGATTTCATGAAGAAACATAGTGCAAAGTGAGCTTTTTATTATGGATTTCTTATTATTATTATTATTATTATTAATTACGAGTGGAATATTACACCATGAACGGTTTTAGACCCCTTAAACCAACCAGATTAACCTAGTTAATTAGCCAAGTTATTACTTAGTCAAATTATGCAATTCTAGGTTATCATAAACATACAATCATATTAAAAGTATAAAGCAGCGGAATAAAAAATAACACAAGATATGATCACCCAGGAAAACCAAACCGGTAAAAAATCTGGGGAGGATTTGACCTAACTATCCTCGAGGTAAATTTGAATCCACTATGAAAGAATCGAAGTTCATACAAAAGGACTTACAAGCTCCCCGCTTGACTTTCTAATACTACCCACCTATAGAACTTACTGACACGACCACGTGTAAACTCCGAATCCACGGACTCATTCTTTCTTGGATTCTCCAATTAGCTACAAGCACCCACGCTTATTATTCTTTAAGCTCCAATGACAGCAATCGAGTTGATCATCAAGGTTTTGAAGTAATCTCTACCTAGAAAACCCTAAGTTTTGTGTAAAGGAAAACTCCTTTAGATCTCACAAGAAATTTACACAAAACAGAAAAGTATGAGTAACAATACAACAGGAGCAACTCTAAAATGTGACTAGAGTTTTTCTTTATATACCTAGGGTAAAAATAAAAAACCCAAAACGTTTAATGAGTTAGGGCTAAGCTGGAATATTCTACAGAAAAACATTCTGCCCGAGATTTGATCGATCGAGCCAGGCCGAAATGCATCAATGCATTTGCAGCCTCTCGATTCCAACTTTACATGAAAGACTCAACTTTGAGCAAGCCTAAACAAGACTTAAACATATTGTTTTGATCATGGTTTGCCAACATTACACATTAGAGTTCTAAATACATAAATTCCTAAATCTTTAGAACCTAACAAACTCCCCCTTTAGTAATTCGTGACAAAACACAAACTAAAGCTCAAAGTTTACAAGAGAAATCTCTTTACATAAATAATGCTCATAAAAACTAAAATTCAATTCTAACTACTATCCATCAGTTGCAAGTGTAGACAGCAGCTCAATTGAATCAACCTGTATATTCCTGAAACACTCAACAAATGCATGAACGCATGTGTGGCAGAAAATAGTAAATAAACAGGTATAACATTCTTGTATGATTCACACAGAAACATATATCAATGAATAATCTCATAAATATAAAACAATAAACAGTGAATCCAAAGACACAAGAATCGTGTATATATCATGTATATCAAAAAACAATGTAACTTCCCCTAACATGAATATCCCCAAAAAATGATATACAAAGTGAAGCACCTAGGTACAATCTAATATCTCCACTAGCTCCTCAAAGCAAAAAAAAAAAAAAAAAAACTCTCCCCCTAACTACAAAACTCCTCTACAAAGTCTACTCCCCCTTTTTGTGATGGAATGCCAAAGGGCAATCACAATCCATCATCAAAAGGAGGTGGTGAGGGTGAACGAAGATGAGACAGATCAGCTCGCAACGCACGGATCTCGCCAAGCAAGTCCACCAAAATCTGACCATGAGCCGCCTGAATGGTCATGACAGTCTCCAAAGTATGATAGATATCAAAGTCATCCGATGGAGGAGGAGGAACATCAATAGCAGCAGCAGCATCAGGATCAGGAACAGCCTCACTAGCAGGACCTGTAGAAGAAGAGGGAGGAGGTGCGAAACCAGAAAGCTCAGACCTAGGGTGTTTAGAGCCAGCTCGAAGGTGAGCAGCCCTCTGCCTAAGAAAAAGACGCACCTATAGGAGCAATCACATGAACAGGTTCAGAGGAAGGGAAACCATTAAGATCAAGATAAAGTAAAATCCTATGAATGAAAATAGGATGAACAAGAGCATGTGAAAAAGATGAACTCTTATAAACTTCGTTCAAAGAACGAAGAAACAAATGAGGAAAACTGATAGGAGCATTAGTGACAAGAGCGTACAAAAATACACACCGCTCGAGAGGAATGGTGTGAAGATGAAAAATGGGCCAGATAGAGTGACACGCTATCCTAAAGAAGATATAGTCCAACTCAGAAAGTTCAGCAGAGGTGATCCTAGGATCAGAACCCCACTGGATAGAGGACCCAGTGATGTAAGACATGACATCACTCAAAACAGGAGACTCATCATAAGGATAGATTGGGTGCTGGACCAAGGGTACCCCAAGAGCATCAGCCACTACCGAAAGAGTAATGGAGTACTCTATGCCTTGTATCCATCTTTTTACCAAAGTGTTGGAATTATAGACGCAGATAGAGATGTTCGAGAAGAACTCTCTAGTTAGGGTAGCTGGAGGAGGAGGATCAGAATCATCCAACAGTGGTAACCAGTCCCGACGCTTAAAGTTTGCCCTAATGGCAGGATCAAGCTCAGCTAAGATGACAGAATGCTCAGACCAAATCTTTCTCTTAAGGTTCAGCTTCTCATAAGTTTCTTGGTTTTTCTCACTTGGAAACCTCTCATGGTCAAAGGAAGGAAGGGAAGGAATAGGTGAGGGGGCAGACCTACGAGCCCTAGTCTTCCTAGGCATAGTGCTAAGGAAAGGACAGAGATACAAAGAGAAAACCAATAAAAAAAAAAAATACAAAAACCAAGGGCAGACTGCAAGTTAGCACAAAAAGAGATAGAACAAAAATCTATATGATGCATGAACAACCACAATGTCGTGATGCATGTACTAATACAGTAAGCAAAGTTCAAATTAAGTTCAATTTGCACAAAATTGGCTTGATCATAGAGTTTCTAACAAAAACCCTAAAAATTTGAAAAACCACTTGAAAATTTTGAAACAGATTGATGAATTGAGTATTACATAACACAACACACAGATTATAATGCTTAATTACATTAAAACAACAAGCCAATTTTATCAATTTCAACCTAATTGAACAGAATCCCCAAATCGGAATTAATACAAACCCTAGAAATTTCAATTTTTCACAAACCCCAAAATTGATCAAATTAAACTAGCAAGATCATGTTTATATCATGTCCCCATAAAAACCCATTGATCAATTGCACAAATTTGGGCTTGAATCAACAAAAATCCCAAAAAGAAAAAGGTCCGAAAATTTGAGTGTAAATGCATGAAAAATGTAAATAAACTCAAAAAGGAAAGGCAAAAGAGACTTACCGGCTTGAGGAAAGAGAATCTTTACAAAAAATTTGGAGGAAAACGACAAAAAATTGACTGTAGAGCCTTACCTAGTCAGAAAGAGAAGAAAAGTTTGAAAAAAACTTTTTGAAAAAGTGTTTGAATCAGTTAAGAAGAGTGTTTTAAAAAAAATAATTCGCGACTTTCGATTGATCAAAAATTACATTCGATCGATCGAATCAATCCGAGATTTTTAAAAGAATTTTAAATATTTTCGATCGATCGAAAAACAGCTTGGATCGATCGAAATAGACAGTGGCTCACAGTATTTTGAGAAAAATTACAGTTTTGAAAAACTCAAACCAGTTTTTGAAAATAACTCCTCAAAGCATTAAACAAAATGCATAAGTATGAGATGTAATGGAACGCGTTTTCAAAAACCCAAATTTTTAATCCCAGTTTCTCCAAAGAAAGTTTTAGCCATTCTCCCTTTAAGTTCTCAAGCAAACAAAATGTTTTGCATAATACTCAAGGTATTTTCAAACTTGGTTGGTTAGGCCAAAAACACACACAATTACATGTACATTGTTTAGCAAAGAGTAACTTGTGTAGTGTGTGCAAACTAACAAAAACTTGAGATACATGTGAGGTGATATATGAATAGAAATCAATCACAGAGTCTACAAAATTCATCACACAGAATTTTAAAAGAGACTATCACCTAAAGAGTTACATCATATAACTCCCACATCTCCTAGAACATAAGTTTGCAATCATGTACGTTTCTTGAATTTTGCCTCATTATTTTTTGTGTGGATTGGTATCAAGCCTAATAGTACACGCCAATTTTAATTATGTGAAATGACATCAAGCCTAATAATACACACCAATTTTAAGCATTAACCAATTAATCGAGGCTACACCTTATGTTCTTTTTGTGCATGTGCTACACTTTCTCGAATACAAAATCTTATGATATACACTAAGGTGTTCATAATTGGCTAGTGAACAGTGGTGAGATAGTTATTTATGCCTTTCTCAAAAGGGTCAAGTTCGACAGTCAAATAACATGTGACTTCAAGATCAAGACAAAGTGATAAACACCATAAACATCTTTCCCACACAACATGCACTATAAAGTTTCAACTAGTCAAGTGCAATAAATAAGTTCATCAAAGCTAAACAAGATATATAAGACATGTTATGTGTAAATAAATTGACCAACCTTGTTTTCAAAGTCCAAGAAAAATAGTGCCAAACATATTTTGCTTTCCTTTTTTTTTTTTAAAAAGAGAAAACAAATAAATCATAGAATGAAATGCATGAATGTAATGCAATGCAAGTCCTAGAATAAAAACACAAAAAAACACAAAAACCAAAGAGTAATGGTTACAAAGAAATGAGCAATGAAGCACAAGGACCATGTCAGAAAGACTCAATTAGATCGAGTCTTTTGCATCCAAAACTTTTTAGATGCACTACAAGCATTGAAGTTCTTATTCATATTCGAGTGATTTCCAACTCCAGGATTGGAATAAAGGTTCAAAGCCTTTACCAATTCACCAATGAGTGCCATAGGATCTTGTGCTTGAGGCACAGACACTTTTGGTTTGTTTGCTCTCTTAGCTGCTTGTAGCTTGTAACAATTGGGACGAATATGTCCAGACTTTCCACAAAAATGACAAACCCAAGCAGGTTTTCTATGCACCTTGTCCTTAGAAATGGTAGAATCTTTAGGTTTGGACTCTCCTAGATCAACCCTAATCTTCCTAGGGGGTGAAACTTCTATAGGTTGGACAACCTCACTCACAGGGGGTTTAACAATTTTACTCACAACCTCACTCATGGAAGGTTCAGAAGAAGGTGAAGGAACAAAGTTCGTGGAAGTAGGTGCAGACACAGAGATGCTTTCAACATAACCTAAATCAGATTTGTCAGAAGGATACTTTTGAACATTCAGCATTTGATCAAGTTTAAAACTAGCAGATCTAGTAACAGATAAATCATGTTCCAAAGTTTTAACTTTATCAAGTAAAAGCATGTTCTCAGATTTCATATGATTCAAAAGATCATTAGCATTAAATAATTTAATAAGCAAATTTTTCTTTTCAAGCTCAAGAGAATCAATTTTCTTCAGACCAAGTTCAACATTCATAGCATCCTTTACAGTAACTTTGCAAAGTTTATTTTAGACCTCTTGAAGATCTGCATCCTCAGAGAATTTCCCATCAGAAGGGTTCTCTTCAACAGATATACTTTCATTGACTACAACAGTAGTGCTGAAAGTAATGAAGTTTCCATCCTCGTTACATTTAGACTCATCATTAGAAACCTCATTATCATTAAGAGTTACAGCCATAGCTTTACCCTTAGACCTCAAGAATGTAGGACATTCAGATTTAACATGACTATACCCTTGATAGCCAAAACACTGAGCACCCAAAGAATTGTTTGAAGATTGACCAACTTTATCTCTAGGTTTTTCAAAGTTATTAACCTTAGTGAGATCATTTTTCCTAAAGTTTTTAGGTTCAGCAGTGTTTGTACCTCTTGCCTTTCTGTTGTTATTCCTAAGAAAGTTTCTAAAGTTCTTGGCAAGGTACGCAATCTCTATAGTAGAGAGCTCATCATCAAATCCACCAACTTCAACATCATTAACAGACTTAAGAGCCATTGATTTGGATTTGGAAGTTTTTGGTAGGTCAGACTCATAGGACTGAAGAGATCCTACAAGCTCATCAACAGAAATAGAGTCCACATCCTTGCTTTCAGTAATGACAGTTATTTTGGGTCAAAAATCTTCAGTTAAAGATCTAAAAATCTTCTTAACAATTTTAGGTTGATCATAGATTTCACTCAAATTAAAAGCAAAATTAACAATATCATTCAATTTAGCATAGAATTCATCAAAAGATTCATCATCAGACATTCTAATGCTTTCAAATCTAGAAGTTAATTGTTGCAGCTTGTTAATCTTAACTACCTTTGTGCCTTCATGCACAGTCTGGAGGATTTTCCAAGCAGTATGAGCAACCTCAACATTAGAAATTCTCTTAAATTCCTCCATGGAAACAGCATTAAAAATGGCATTTATAGCCTTGCTATTGAAACCACTTGCTTTTTTTTGAGAAGTTTGCCACTCACTCATAGGAGTAGTGGGCTTCTTCCATCCGTACTCAACGGAATTCCAAACTCTCTTATCAATGGATTTCAAGAATGCTCTCATCCTTACTTTCCAATAAGCATAGTTATTCCCATCAAAGTGAGGAGGAACAACGAAAGAGTGTCCATGCTCCATGACAACAGGGGTCAAGGATCAGCTCAGAGATCAAAAAATCTCCAACAAGAGAACTACCCACTTTGATACCACTTGAACGGTTTTAAATCCCTTAAACCAACCAGATTAACCTAGTTAATTAGCCAAATTATTACTTAGTCAAATTATGCAGTTCTAGGTTATCACAAACATACAATCATATCAAAAGTATAAAGCAGCGGAATAAAAAATAACACAAGATATGATCATCCAGGAAAACCAAACCGGTAAAAAACCTGGAGAGGATTTGACCTAGCTATCCTCAAGGTAAACCTAAATCCACTATGAAAGAATCGAAATTCATACAAAAGGACTTACAAGCTCCCCGCTTGACTTTCTAATGCTACCCACTAGTAGAACTTACTGATACGACCACGTGTAAGCTCCGAATCTACGGACTCCTTCTTTCTTGGATTCTCCAATCAGGTACAAGCACCCACGCTTATTATTCTTTAAGCTCCAATGATAGCAACCGAGTTGATAATCAAGGTTTTGAAGTAATCTCTACCTAGAAAACCCTAAACTTTGTGTAAAGGAAAACTCCTCTAGATCTCACAAGAGATTTACACAAAACAGAAAAGTATGAGCAACAATACAACATGAGCAACTCTAAAAACGTGGCTAGGGTTTTTCTTTATATACCTAGGGTAAAAACAGAAAACCCAAAACGTTTAATGAGTTAGGGCTGAGCTGGAATATTCTGCAGAAAAACATTCTGCCCGAGTTTCGATCGATCGAGTCTTTCTTTTGATCGATCGAGCTAGGCCGAAATACACCAATGCATCTGCAGCTTCTCGATTCCAACTTTACATGAAAGACCCAACTTTGAGTAAGCCTAAACAAGACTTAAACATATTGTTTTGATCATTGTTTGCCAACATTACACATTAGAGTTCTAAATACATAAATTCCTAAATCTTTAGAACCTAACACACCACATGGAAAATCCCACGGTAATGCACATAGTAGATTAAGGTTCCTAAATCTTTAGAACCTAACACACCACATGGAAAATCCCACGGTAATGCACATAGTAGATTAAGGTCCACACTGTTTCAAAAGAAATGGACCTTAATTCATGGTCAAGGACAAAATTAAGTTGAAACTAAGGGGGGCATGGTCCCCTTTGAATTTAAAAAAAAATAAAAAAATAAAAAAGTACATATAAACATATAAGATTTCCAAGTTTGAATCTAAAAAATTAATACTTAGTCCCCAAAATTGAAAGTTGACCTCTATCTCTCTCTCTCTCTATTAATTTCTTATTTATCTAATTGTCTCAAATCTCAATGAACATATATATATATATATACACAAAAATGACTTATGATGGTTTGTTTGGAGAGGAGACATCTTATGGAGCAACTTTCATCTTCTCACAAATGTGTGGGTCTCACATGCAATGAAAGATTGGCTTCATGAAGCCATTTCATAAGATAATTTTTGTGTTAGGCATGTCACTTTGACTATTTATTGTTTGAGATCCAAAATAAAAAATTTGAAAATTTTGAGTTTGGGTGTTTGGCTTTATTTAAAAGATTGTTTTAGTATTTTCTTTGTTATTTATTTATTTACTTATTTTATATGCGTTTGGATGTATTTTTTAAAATTATTGATTATAGGAAAACCAACACAAAACTTGATCTTTTTTGTTCAATTTATAAAAAAAAAATGTAGATAATTCAAAAGCCTGTAGTACTACTAATAATAAAAACAACAACAATAATAATAATAATTCCAAATTATTAATGATGTGGTAGAAATCATGTACACATCCCATATTTCACATGATTAGTCCATTAATCTTTAACGGAAAAAATAAAAATAAAAGGTAATTAGATTTATGTTGATAAAGATGTGAGGAAAATGAAAAAAATACATTTTGTCACATCCTTATTTTTGTGTTGACAGGTATGGAAGTGTATTCAAGTCCCACATACTGGGTTGTCCTACCGTTATCTCTATGGATCAAGAGCTCAACAGATATATCCTTATGAATGAAGGAAAGGGACTTGTTCCTGGCTACCCACAGTCCATGCTAGATGTAATGGGGAAGACCAATATTGCTGCTGTGCATGGTTCTGCTCCCAAATTCATTAGGGGGTCATTGCTATCTCTTGTTGGTACTGCAGCAATTAAAGATCAACTTTTTCCAGATATTGATAAGTTCATGAGAATTATTTTGAATAACTGGGATGGCAAAACCATTGACTTTCAGGAAAAAGCCAATGAGGTATATAATCACAATCTTAGGAGTGTAATAAATTAAATCCTATAGTTTGAAAGGTAATAAATTAAATCCTGAAATTTTAAAAAATAACAATTTAAACCCCAACTCATTTAACAGGATTGAGTGTGTTTGGAGTTTAATATATAGATTGAGGTTTAATTTGTTATATATCTTTCCACGCATTGTATTTAATTTGTTACATTTGAAACTATGTGAATATATGATATAACTTGGTACACCCCAAATGTATAGGGTTTAAAAAAAATATATATATATATATATATTTTTTTTTTCCAAAAAATTAAAATGATGGCACAATTCATACTTGTCATGTTTTTCTATGCAGATGGCCTTTTATGTAGCCTTCAGACAGATTATAATCGCTGAATGTGATTTAATTTATGAGGCTTTTGATAAGGTAGCAACAGCGGCACTTTCATTGCCTATCAACATTCCAGGCAGAAGTTACTATCAGGGTTTACAGGTATGTAATTGAAGAATTAATTGCATCATGTCACATAATATTTATATTTCATGTACATATTGGAACATTTTGACCTATGAAAAGTTGAGATTATTCCTTTACAGACAAGGAAGAATATCCATAAAATTTTTAGACAAATTGTGGAAGAGAGAAAAGCTTCAAGGAAAACTCACAATGACATGTTTGCCGAGCTTATAGGAAATGAGAAGTCAAGATATCGTCTAACCGAGGAGCAGGTGTTTAATCAAATATTTACAATATTGTATTCAGGTTATGAAACTGTCTCCGTTACTACCATGATGGCCATCAAGTATCTACATGATCACCCCAAAGCCCTTCAAGAACTTAAAGTGAGAGTTTTACTAAGCTTCTATGTTTTATAACTTTTTTTCATCATGATAATGTTCATAATTCCTTTTTGGCTTAACTCAATCAGGAATAACAGTTAGCAATACGAGAAAGAAAAAAACCGGACGAACCAATTGACTGAAATGACTACAAGTCTATGAGTTTCACCCATGCGGTAAGTAGAATTGGAATTTAATCAAAGTTTTCCTCCAAATAAGTTTGGAAGAAAATTTCTTCAACTCACTATGTGACGATTAAAATGAGTATCCATATTTAATTTTAGTCACATACCTTATTTAACGAGAGTCATTTAATTTAACACACATTAATAGTATTATCAATCGTCACATAATAGGTTGGAAATTCCTCCAAATTGGTTTTCAAATAGTGTTACATGCTTCTCTTCTTATTCAAATAGGAAAAAAAAAATCTCCCTTTAAAAGCCTATTATATTTAAATGTTTAACCAAAAAAGAAATTTCTTATTCTCTTGATAGAGGTGATCCTTGAAACCTCAAGTTTGGCCACTATTGTTAATGGATTACTGGGGAAGATAACACAAGATGTGGAACTGAATGGTATGTTCAACAACCTTATGGTTGTTTTTATAATGGTGACATAATCTGCAATGATTAGTGCATCATAAAAATATGGTGTTGTTGTTTGATACATGTAAAAGTAATGTTGCTTAAATATAATCACAACATACCATATTGATAATTGTGAAGAATGTTGTGTGCTTAGTACCACTCAAATCATAATGGGAAGTGTTGTTTAGTCAATTTGTTACATTTCTATTGGGTTTTCCCTTTTCAAGATTCCTCATTCCAAAAGGATGGAGAATATATGTTTTCACAAGGGAGCTCAACTATGATCCAGTCCTCTATCCAGAGCCTTCTAGCTACATTCAATCCTTGGAGATGGCTGGTTAGTTACTGTGGGGACTCAATTTGGATTGGACCCAGAGTATGAACGGGTTTTCAACCCAACAAGCCCAAACAATAAATTTTTAGAGAGTGGATCGAAGGTTTAGGCACTGTCCGGCGTTCCGTGAGCATGAACTCTCTTCTTTTATTAGAAAATGCTTAGAACTATTTACAACTGGGGGATGCTCCTCGGCCCATGGCCGCGGAGCCCTTTTTCTTCTTTCTTTTCCCCCCCCTTTACTTTAATCGCTCCTCTTTATATAGTCTTCATTGTCCTATCTCGTTCTTCCATCTGTTGATCATCCATTCGCCTTTCTTCTGACCGTCTGTCATATCAGAGGCCTTATCAACACTCAAGTGGTTCACACTGATCAACGTCGCCCTGCTAAGGGGTTGCATCCCCATTAATGTGGCCAGAGGGGTTAGGTGAATGCATTAAGTGTGGAGGTGACAGCTTGCTCTGGGCTTATCCCTTCCTAAAATTATCCTTAGGATGCCGAGGACGAAGAGGTCCTCGGCGTGGATCCAGAAAAGAGTCTCTCCCTAATTTAGCCTTGGATGGTCATCCTTCCTCGGCGCGGGCCTTGGGTCTACTACACGATGGGCTGAGGCTATCAGGCCCACGGGCCCCACAATAGCCCCTCAAAACCCTGCTTCACGTTCCCCCGGACGGGGAGGAGGGTTTTGATATCTACGGGCCCTCTAGATGAACCGCCCCACTTCGGTCCGCGCTAATGTTGGCGACTTTTCGACTGCCCGATGTACGTTTTGGCGTTTCAAGACTCAATGTGTGCCCACATTAAATTTTGGTGGCACCACGTTTCCCACTTTCAACAGTGTGATGGTAATTGTTCGGTGGGGATATCTTGCTTTTATGGGTAGACGGTTACATTTGGGGAGCCTAAGGGGGAGTATAAGTACTTGTTTGAACCGCCTGGTTTCCTCATTTTCGCGCTTACGACCATTGATGCGTATAATTTGAATCTGGTTCAACTTGCACACTACCTGAAGAGGATCGTCATATTTCTATAAGTCTTCTTCTTCCGGTGACCCCAAATTTTCCTTGATTCTACTCCTTTTCTTCTTCTGGAACCTTTAGTCGTTCTTGGGGGATGGGTAAGTTTAAGAAGTTGGTTGAGTCCAACGAGATGATGAACAAATTCATTGTTGACTATGGGATACCCAACAATGTGAGTTTAAGGTACTGTGAAGAAGGGGAGTAGTACATTAAGAGGAGAGAGGGTGAAGTCGTGATTCTGATAGTTGCTTTCGTAGAGGGAGGGATGAGAATCCCTATGAGGCCAGTGACTCTCGGTTACCTTAAGCATTTTCGTCTAGCTCCTACCCAGTGCGCCGTGAATGTATTTAGGATATTAGGGTGTGTAGATATCTTGAATGAGAAAATGAGGCTGAGACTGACTCACCACGATGTGAACTGGTGCTACAACCTTCATCACCTAAGGGGTAAGACGTACTATATGAAGACGAGGGACGATAGGGTCCGACTCATCCAGTGTCTTCCTGATTCTAATAAGGGGTTGACTCAAGATTTCCTCATAGTGTCGGGGGAGTGGCACAACGGTTTTCACTGCCCAACAGTTGAGGGGGAGCCAGGTAGGGTATTCGAAGTAGGAGACGATCCAGGTTTCAGTATTTTTTTTTTTTTTTTTTTTTTATAGCTGTATATTTGCTTTGATTGATTAACCACAGGAGTTTCGCTTTTCTTTTCGCAGATCCGCGCGCCTTCGCACGTCATTTCCACCTGGTCAACAAAGCGGATTTGGAAACCGTTCTTAGGTCAGAACTTTTCCTGAACGAAACTGATAACCAAGTTAGAGCTGCTCACAAAATTCTCGGATGCGACCCAGCTAAGAAATCATTCCCAGTCCCGAGATACGTAATTAGAGCTCGTGACCCTCGGCTTACGCAGATTACCGTGGTGGAGGACGGTTTTGCATTTTTCGAGGGATCTCACATACCTGAAGGTATTCCGCTAGCAGGTCCCTCCTCATCCCACCAAGTAACGGTGGCCAAGGAAGGACAATCTAAGAAGGCAGGGGAGGTGGTTGAACTGAGCTCTTCTGAGGACGAATATAATGTGTTCAACCTAGCTGATCAGTCTGAGGATCCCCCTGGTGATCTAGGAGACCCTCATCTGTCTGAAGACGACCTCCGGTCCCTAAGAGTTGGTACTCAGGCCGAGATGGGTTTAAAAAGGCAGCCCCAAACCAATCTTCTTGACCTGCTTGAAGGCGGCTCCAAGAAGGGTGCGCCGGAAGAGTCGCAGCCCATACCCTCAACATATCTGCCCCAGATTTTAACTGTGCAAACCAGGTCATCCTCTGTCCCTATAGTATCAGACCCTCAGACCGAGTCTCATGACCCAAAAAGGAAGAGAATTTCCAAGGGTAAGGAGCCAATGGATAGGAGCAAATCCCATTCCCTGCCCGAGGAGGGTGGATTTCGCAGGCCTCCGAAGCAACTCAAGCTCGGTGGTCAACGGAAAGGTAGGAAGATCATCCAGCAGTCCGAGGCCCAAGCTTGGCTACCTGCTGCTATGCTTCATGATCAGCCCCTGATGGATGATGCATCGATACGGGAATCTCCTTGAGGGGGCTCTCGTAGCTGATGCCCTGGAGAAGTCTCTTCTCCTTCCCACTGACATGGCCGAGCTAAGAAATATGAGTGGGACAGAGGTTGTCCTTAACCTTAAGAAATATCTAGGCATGGTGGGTCTCTTGGTACCTATTTACTTTATTTGAACTTTGTTGCTTTGTACCTTCCCTTCTCTTTACGGAGTTACTTGTTTTTATTGGCAGGCTATCCAGGCTATTTTCAGGTTAGACGAGGAGGTTGATGGCAAAAGCAGCGCCTTAGCGCAAGAGCGTGACAAGTTCTTGAAAGCTGCCAGTACTCTCAAGAAATCTGAGGCCGACCTAAAAAAGGCGACCGAAAATCTGGAGGAGATGACAAAGGTCAGGGACATTGTTGCCTCCGACTTAGCCGCGGCTAGGAAGCGAGCTGAGGATCAAACCAATCACTTGCAAGACGTTGAGGGCCAACTACAGACTGCCAAAGGGGACATTGCCTACCTGAAGAAAAAGTTGGCCGAGGCAATCCATGAGAAAGGTATTGCCGAGTATGCCCGGGACGAGGCTGTGAGAGCCAAAGATGAAGCGGTATTTGAAAAAATAGATGCTGAGCACTCTGTAGAACAGGCGGAGGAGGAGGCTTTCGCAGATGGGGTGGCTACGACGGAAGCCACCCTTCGGGCTCAAGTTCCTGCAGTGTGCAGGCATTATTGTTCTGCGACCTGGCATGAACCCCTCAACCAAGCAGGGGTTGATGCCTCATCTAACCTTAGGAGGGAGGATAGGGTATATTACCCTATTGCAATTCGCGAGACTGCCCCTACTGCTCCCGAGGAGGAGTCCGCATTACCAGCTAGTGAGAGCCACAATAAGACCGTCGAGGCTACGTCTTCAGCTGGCCAACCCCCCGAGGAGGTTGAACCCCAGAGAACGTTGGGGGGAGTTAGAACCGAGGGTCAGGAAATGCCACAAGACGTGGCAAGGCCTCCTGCGGATCCTCCGAGACAAAGCCCTTAGGCCTTGGCCAAAGCCTTTTGATCTGCTTATCGAATTAATTTGCCTACTAAGTTGGGGAGACTGGTGTATGACATAGGATAATTCTATTTATTTTCTTTTTTATTTCATTTTGTTTCTTGCATTGGTGGCGTTGTAAGGAAACTGTATATTTTCTGTTTGAACTGAATACTCAATACTTTGCTTCCAACTATGGATATTTTCTTTTACTTGCTTTACTCTAATATTCTACTCAATACTTGTATCCTATTCTGGAGTTAGTCTCATGAGATCACCTGTTATCCTTCAAATATAAATCTAAGGATCGTATTATAGCTTGACTCTAAGTAACACTCTGGTTTTTCTACAGATAGTTATTTTCTCCATAGGTTCGAGTCCTTGGACCATGTAATACATTGGTTCTGTCTAGTACCCAGGTATAATGGTGTGAATAGTTTTGCCATAGGCTTGGGTCCGAGGACCATGCAATGCCTTGGTTCTGTCTACCACTTCTATTTTTCTGTAAATATCTAGTTTCCCCATAGGTTTGAGTCCGACGACCATGCAATACCTTGGTTCTGTCTAATACCCAGGTATAATGGTGTGAATAGTTTTACCATAGGCTTGGGTCCGAGGACCATACAATGCCTTGGTTCTGTCTACCACTTCTATTTTTCTGTAAGTATCTAGTTTCCCCAAAGGTTAGAGTCCGAGGACCATGTAATACCTTGGTTCTGTCTAGTACCCAGGTATAATGGTGTGAATAGTTTTGCCATAGGCTTGGGTCCGAGGACCATGCAATGCCTTGGTTCTGTCTACCACTTTTATTTTTCTATAAATATCTAGTTTCCCTATAGGTTTGAGTCCGAGGACCATGCAATACCTTGGTTCTGTTTAGTACCCAGGTATAATGGTGTGAATAGTTTTGCCATAGGCTTGGGTCCGAGGACCATGCAATGCCTTGGTTCTGTCTACCACTTCTATTTTTCTGTAAATATCTAGTTTCTCCACAGGTTTGAGTCCAAGGACCATGCAATACCTTGGTTCTGTCTAGTACCTAGGTATAATGGTGTGAATAGTTTTACCATAGGCTTAGGTCCAAGGACCATGCAATGCCTTGGTTTTGTCTACCACTTCTATTTTTCTGTAAGTATCTAGTTTCCCCATAGGTTTGAGTCCGAGAACCATGCAATACCTTGGTTCTGTCTAGTACCTAGGTATAATGGTGTGAATAGTTTTGCCATAGGCTTGGGTCCGAGGACCATGCAATGCCTTGGTTCTATCTACCAATTCTATTTTTCTGTAAATATCTAGTTTCCCCATAGGTTTGAGTCCGAGGACCATGCAATACATTGGTTCTGTCTAGTACCCAGGTATAATGGTGTGAATAGTTTTGCCATAGGCTTGGGTCCTAGGACCATGCAATGCCTTGGTTCTGTTTACCACTTCTATTTTTTTGTAAATATCTAGTTTCCCCATAGGTTTGAGTCCGAGGACCATGCAATACCTTGGTTCTGTCTAGTACCCAGGTATAATGGTGTGAATAGTTTTGCCATAGGCTTGGGTTCGAGGACCATGCAATGCCTTGGTTCTGTCTACCACTTCTATTTTTCTGTAAATATCTAGTTTTCCCATAGGTTTGAGTCCGAGGACCATGCAATACCTTGGTTCTGTCTAATACCCAAGTATAATGGTGTGAATAGTTTTACCATAGGTTTGGGTCCGAGGACCATGCAATGCCTTAGTTCTGTCTACCACTTCTATTTTTCCGTAAATATCTAGTTTTCCTATAGGTTTGAGTCCGAGGACCATGCAATACCTTGGTTCTGTCTAGTACTCAGGTATAATGGTGTGAATAGTTTTACCATAGGCTTGGGTCCGAAGACCATGCATTGCCTTGGTTCTGTCTACCACTTCTATTTTTCTGTAAGTATCTAGTTTCCCCATAGGTTTGAGTCCGAGGACCATGCAATACCTTGGTTCTGTCTAGTACCCAAATATAATGGTGTGAATAGTTTTGCTATAGGCTTGGGTCCGAGGACCATGCAATGCCTTGGTTATGTCTACCACTTCTATTTTTCTGTAAATATCTAGTTTCCTCATAGGTTTGAGTCCGAGGACCATGCAATACCTTGGTTCTGTCTAGTACCCAGGTATAATGGTGTGAATAGTTTTGCCATAGGCTTGGGTCCGAGGACTATACAATACCTTGGTTCTGTCTACCACTTCTATATTTCTGTAAATATCTAGTTTCCCCATAGGTTTGAGTCCGAGGATCATGCAATACCTTGGTTCTATCTAGTACCCAGGTATAATGGTGTGAATAGTTTTGCCATAGGCTTGGGTCCGAGGACCATGCAATGCCTTGGTTCTGTCTACCACTTCTATTTTTCTGTAAATATCTAGTTTCCCCATAGGTTTGAGTCCGAGGACCATGCAATAACTTGGTTCTGTCTAGTACCCAAGTATAATGGTGTGAATAGTTTTACCATAGGCTTGGGTCCGAGGACCATGCAATGCCTTGGTTCTGTCTACCACTTCTATTTTTCTGCAAGTAGGGGTTTGTCCTCGGACCGCTTTACTGGAGACGATTCCTCCTTGGGTCGGATTATGATCTTTACACGTGGCGTTGATCTCACCTCCAGCTCGAGCCCCCATCTTTTTCATTTATGAAGCGTCCTTTGGCCGTTCGTGTTCCGCGCTTAACGCTTCGGTGCGCGAGACGCGCCTTCATTAATGTCCTCGTGAATTAACACGAGTCCAACGGTCTACGGCCCCCTTGGAATTTGGTAGCTTCATTATTAGCCCTGCTGATAACTCCTTTTTCGAATTCTGCGTGAATTAATTCTCACCAACCCTCATCCTCTATATAAGGCTTTCCGGGGGGATGGTTTATCCATACTCCATGAACCTCCCAACACAGACAGACAGAACACACCCTTTCAATTTCCCCAAGCCCCTTTAATAACCCCGTTGGAATTGTGATCGGAGCCGGCAGATATGGGGCAGCTTTGGGCGGGTGTGAGGACATTCGTGCCAAGAGCCGTTGTGGCCGCAACCCCCACTGGGCTTTTGACGCGGCAGAATCTAGGCGTAACCCCGATGGTGCCATACAAGGTGGCCTGGAGGGATGTCATTGAAGTACCTAATGTCTCTCCTCAGAGCGCACCCTCGACGAAGGAGACGTGCGAATTCATGTCATGGGCGGTGCTCGAGTGTTGCCGTCTCCAGCGGTCAACGCTCGTGAGGATTGGAGAGAATCAAGGGAACATCACGGGGGAAGGCGGCCTGGAGCCCCTGCATCTGCTCCTCGCTTTGTTCAAGCTCCGCCACCTCGAGAAAGGAGTTGTTGGTGGCCTTGAAACAAGCTGGCCCTCCCCCTTCCCTGCTTTTATTGTCAAGTTCTCCCATTCTCTTGATGCCAATAAAAACATGGGTTGACACTTCCCTCTAGATAGTTTTAGGGCGGGTCCACTTGGGCCTCTGATTGTAGAACTAGCTGGTAGGAATAGTTGTAAAGGAAGCCTGCCTGAGCCTCTGATTGTAATCTGTAACTTTTCTTTTTATGAAATAATATCAAGATTTCTCTTTTCGCTATCAAATCTTCTATTTTCTTGCAAAATTTTTTTTTTTTTTTTTAACTTCGCCAACCTACTGTAAAATGACCACTTAGAACAATCGCCTGGTGCGCCGGCGGCCAGCGCACTAATCCTTCTCACAGACGACGCCAATTATGGGGACTCAATTTGGATTAGACCCAGAGTATGAACGGGTTTTCAACTCAACAAGCCCAAACAATAAATTTTTAGAGAGTGGATCGAAGGTTTAGGCACTGTCCAGCGTTCCGTGAGCATGAACTCTCTTCTTTTATTAGAAAATGCTTAGAACTATTTACAACTGGGGGATGCTCCTCGGCCCATGGCCGAGGAGCCCTTTTTCTTCTTTCTTTTTTTCTCCCCCCTTTACTTTAATCGCTCCTCTTTATATAGTCTTCATTGTCCTATCTCGTTCTTCCATCTGTTGATCATCTATTCGCCTTTCTTCTGACCGTCCGTCATATCAGAGGCCTTATCAACACTCAAGTGGTTCACACTGATCAACGTCGCCCTGCTAAGGGGTTGCATCCCCATTATTGTGGCCAGAGGGGTTAGGTGAATGCATTAAGTGTGGAGGTGACAGCTTGCTCTGGGCTTGTCCCTTCCCAAAATTATCCTTAATATGCCGAGGACGAAGAGGTTCTCGGCGTGGATCCAGAAAAGAGTCTCTCCCTAATTTAGCCTTGGAGGTCATCCTTCCTCGGCGCGGGCCTTGGGCCTACTACACGATGGGCTGAGGCTATCAGGCCCGCGGGCCCCACGGTTACTTAAGCCAAATATTTTATAAAACTAGAAGCCTTTTCTATTTTTCATTTCTATATCCTTAAAAAGTAATTATTAATGAAATGGAATACAGGATAAGTGCTTGGAGTCTCACAGCTATTGCTTCTTATTTGGAGCTGGAGGCGGGCTGTGTCCTGGAAAGGAACTGGGCATGGTTAAAGTTTCTACATTCCTTCACTATTATGTTACTAAATACAGGTTTGTTGCATAATTAGGACACTAATTTATATACCATAAACCTAATGGCATTATTTTTTCTTTGGAAAAATGTGAAACTTTTACTAAAGTAATTATCCTGGTTACAGATGGGAGGAAGTTGAGGAAGTAGAAATCATAAAATTTCCCAGAGTTGAAGTACCAAATGGGCTGCATGTTAGGGTATCAAAGCACTAATGTTTATAGAGTAAGGACATATGAAATATTAGAAGGAACATAAAGATGAGCAGTTTATCCAAAAAATGTATGGAAAAAGTTTTTTCTTCATTATGCATGGTACTAATGAGAATCAAAGTATTTTTTTCTATGTTTTGCTATTTTTGACCTCAAAGCTTCAAATTTTAGGCCATTTTTCTATTTTCTTAATGCAAATTAGAGAGGATCAAAATTACTAGACCGACTGGACTCCATGCACGTACCATCACTACAATAAAAGTGGGCTATGGTGACGAAACCTTTTGTCACAATATGTCCTTATTTCGTCACCGAATACATATGGTGATGAAATGGTGACGAAATAGCATTCGTCACCTAAGCTCCGTCACTGAATGTATTGGTGACGAAAATGTTTCGTCACCAATAAAAAAAATGATAGGTGATGAAATTTTTTCGTCACCAATAAAAAATGATAGGTGACAAAAGTTTTTCGTCACCTAATATTTTCGTCACTAAACCTTATTTTCAGTGACAGAATATTTCGTTACCAAATGTATTTTTTTTTCCTAATTTCAAAAGATTAGGTGACAAAGTTTTGCATCACCGATTGTTTTTTTTTTTTTTTTTAATTATATATTTCAATAGATCAGGTGACGAATTATTTCGTCACCAATTTCTGCTTATAGTCAGATATGGCAACGAAAACTATCGCCACCAATTTTATTTTATTTTTATTAAGACTCTTTACATTTACTTGCCATTACATTAAACTATTCATTTTTAACCAATTCCATAAAAACAAACATCCATTCATTTCTAACCAAATCCATAAAAACAAACATCCATACAATCTAAAAATGCAATAAAGATGTTCACAAAGTAATTACAACCATTTATATACAAATGATGTCTTAGCTTCCAAACTTTACAGAAAATTATTTGAGTTGAAGTAGTCCCACAAAAGCTATCTTTTTGCCACCAATCCCATATCTGCACAAGTTTTTTAAAAAAAATACATCAATAACAAACTAGACTACAAACCTATATCCCTAATAAGATGTACTACAACAACAAAAAGATTATTATTAGTAAGACAATGCAAAAAAAGTCCACAGAATACCCAATAACAAACTAGACAAAATAATCATAATGCAACATCATATGAAGCCAAACTATCAAAGAAATAAGACCCACAACATTCTCATCAAATAAAAACCAAACCCACATTACAAACCATGGAAGAATCATAAAGAATGCAGAAAAATCCTCTTAAGTGTTTAAACTTAAATCCAATCATGCTTGAAGTCCTGAGACCAAATGATTTGGATTAGTTAACACTCCATTACATTTCTCCTAAGTGTTTAAACTTAAATCCAATCATGCCTAAAGTATTCGGACCAGATGATTTGGGTTAGTTAACACTCCATTATAGTTCTCCTAAGTGTTTAAACTTAAATCTAATCATACCTGAAGTCCTCGGACCAGATGATTTGGGTTAGTTAACACTCCATTACAGTTCTCTTAAGTGTTTAAATTTAAATCCAATCATGCTTGAAGTTCTCGGATCGAATGATTTGGGTTAGTTAACACTCCATTACATTTCTCCTAAGTGTTTAAACTTAAATCCAATCATGCCTGAAGTCCTCAGACTAGATGATTCAGGTTAATTAATACTCTCTTACGATTCTCCTAAGTATTTAAAATTATTTGAATAAATGCTAGCTTATGATAAATCTCTTCGGCCATGCACTTAATACAAAGTTTGTGCTCAGTAGTATTCTTCGTAAATATTCGAGAAAAACTGCGAGTTCTTCATATCATTCATTGCTTTTAGTGCTTGTTAATAATTCTTACACAATCAGTTTCTTCCAGTATTGGAGTAAATTGTTTGCATCATTAATATGATATCATTGTTAAGTTTGGCTATGTTAGATTAACTACAAGTCAGTCATTTGCAATAATAGTAAATTTTGCAACATGTACAATGAAGACAGAAAATAAAAGAACAATTTCATTGATTAAAAAGAAAGTACATTACAATGCCTTACATAAAAGAAAATAAAATAAAAAATAAAAAACTAACTAACTAACTAACTAACTAACTAATACAAGTACGAAATTGAAATTCTTAGACTTCTAAGTCTTCGTCCGAAGAGCCAAAGGGTCAGTAGTCTGGCTGGGCTAGGCTGGGCAGCAGCATCCGTGGTTTGACCTTTAGGTTCAAGAGGAGTTTTTCTTCTTCTTTAAATCTTTATCTTTGTTTTGGGGACTCTCGGCCTGTTTACCCTGGTCTCCAGGTTGACCAGATTCCTAGGGGGCTTCAGGAATGATAGGAGGGACTTGACCGATCAAAGACTACTCCAAAGCCTCTGGGAGTTGTTTAGGGGGAGAAGAGTTAGGATCTGGGAGTTCTCAAATTTCAGGGTCGTAGTATATACTCCCAAGTTGCCTCAAGTTTGACTCTGCAGAGACCCCAGCGGCATCAAGGGCTTTGCCCTAAGTTATATCGCAGTAATATCTGCTAAGCGTGGCAAACTCCTCAGTGAGTTTGAGTTGGGTCTCCTCCACCCCAAGCGTATATGCTCCTTTCTTTTAGCCTCCACTGCCTCCTTGGCCAATTGGGCATTTTTCTCGGCCAAGTGGGCAGCTTCCTTGGCTTTTAGAAGCTCAACATGAAGATTTTTGACCAACTCTCTCTCTGTTGCTAGATTGATTTCGGCCATGTGTAGTTGTTTGCGTTGGTCTTCAACCTGCTTCTCAGTGTTTTTAAGGCCTATATTAAGAATGTCCCTTTGTCTAGTTATTTCTTTCAACTGCTCGGACAGCAGAGAATAATCCTCCTTTAGACTACCTAGTGATTTTTCTGCCTCAAATCGAGAATGGGCCTTTGCTTAGGCTTCAATATAGGACTTCTTGTTCCACTCCTCGGCCACATAAACTTGCTGAGTAATCTACATAACAAAAAATTTCAATATAGAGCAAGAAAAAGGACAAATAAAAAAGATCAGCATCATAATTAAGCGGATCAGTTCACTTACCATGGCTAAATCCCTCTTAAGGGATAGGAAGGGCTCGTATTGGCTGAAGCGCCTGTAAGATTCCATGTCCTTTGGAAGGAGAAGTGGCTGCTCCAAGGCCTCAGCAATGAGACCTGCCTTCCCTTCTTAATAATTTCTAAGGGAGGTTTCCCAGGGGATGAGAACACCGTCCAATTCCAATTTGGGGCACCATGTGCGTTTCCCTTGACGCACCTCAGCAGCGAGATTGTCTTCTCAGCTTTCAGTAGACGAGGCTCTTTTACTATGATGGCCCTTAACCACCTTCTGCTTCTTAGGCCCTTTTGGAGGCATCACCTCTTTTTCAGTATTTATCAAAGGTCGTTTCTTCTTCAGATCTGGTAATGGTTGTAAGCCGAGATTTGAAGGGATCTGGGAAGGTGGTGGAGGAGGGTTGATGACTGGTTAAGAAGGACCAGTCCCTTTAGCCCCAGGTGTTGGCTTCCTAGCCTTCATCAAATCCCTTAAACTCGCCATGTCTTCTTCTTCTTCCGAAGAGTCTTCTGGAAGAGCAGTTATCAAAACAAGAGGGCGGACACTAGACTGCCTATCAATTTTCTCCTTGGCGTTCAAAACTTGTATCAGTTGAACCTCTCCCAAAGCCTCTCCTTCGAATTTAAATTTATCAATTTGCTCTTCAAGTGAAGAAGTCGAGAAAGCAACACCTTCGCCTTTTGCTACTGGTTTGAAAGGAACCTGTTGAACGGGTTGGACGAGCAATGGCGCACCCTGCGGATTTAGATGTGGCACGGGGGCAAGATCGAACGATACTAGAAAATGGCGTCGAGAGACGTCTATTCAGTGAATCCAATTGTCTCCTTGTGTTATAGCGTTGCCGATCGGTTGAAAATCGCTCGATTTTGGGGTATAACCAATAATAAGATGGATAGCCTGTAGTTGTCCATCCTCACTTACGAAAATCTCTGATTTCAGTTGATAGTTGAGTGTGGCAGTATTAGTCAGGCTGAGCTGAGGAGCAACTTGCCTTTTATTTGTTAACACCACAACGAAATTAACAATAATCAGAAACTCAAAGATGCTGATATGGAGAAAAGAAAAATAATGTTAAGTGACGAGTAGCCTAAGTCTATTGTTAGGAAACCTAAATCTGTGATATCCCACCTGGCTCTCTTGGTTGGATTGAGCAATGAAGACCGTCATGCCATGCGCTCGAGACGATCAAATAGTCGTCTTTCATCCCCTTATTAGACTTGGGTAGGCAGGAAATGAGCCTAACGATGTTGGATCGGGATTTAAGATAATATCCCGCTCCTTTTTGTCTATGACATTCATACATGTGTACTATGTCAAGCCAGGTGAGCCCTAGTCCTAAATGATGATTCAAAGCGTCAATTACCCCTAGGATCCTAAACATATTAGGTGCGCATTGATCAGGAGAAAGTCTATAGTTACGTAGATAATTTTGGGTAACTGGACCCATAGGGAGAGTCATTCCTCCTTCTATGAATGCTATCATAGGGATTGCGACTTCTCGTTCTCTTCGGTCAGTTAATATCTTTTTTGGGGGACAATACCTCAGGTTTACTCTCTGTGGTATGCCGTATGTTTCCTTAAATGCCTCTATTAAGGCAGGACTATCGACCAGGTACTGAAATTTACCCATTTCAGATGAGTAAAAAGAAAGAAACACTAAGAATAGAGGAAAGATGAGAATCTGGTGGCCGAGAAAGGTGGCCGAAGAGAAGAGGACAGACTTGAAGGAATTAGAACTTGCATGAACTAGGTTGGGGGAAGATCTTTAAATCTTTGATAGGAGTTTTGCGAATTCGTGAGGAAATAATGCTGATGATCTGGAAAGCTTTGGAAGTTTGAATGTCTGAGTTCGCTGGAAAATCTGAGAAACTGTGAAGTAAAGGAAAAACGTTTTCCTTCAAGACTTTATATAGGGGGGGTTCAGAAAATGAGTGGGAATTACCCCACCCAAATTCTGAGGGAAAATACTGTCCGTTGGATCGATGGCTCATCGTTGGATACCAAAGACATAGTGCCGCCTGGAGCAATTAATAGCGCTTCGTGAATGCCGAAACGTCAGCAAATAATGATGGAGCGCCTAAATCTATACTTGCACGTGTAAATTCAGGTACTTTTCATATTCTTAGCCATTATTTTCTGTGACAAGTCAAAATCCTATTTTTTCTCCTCGGATGAGAGGGAAAAAATAAAATTTTGAGGGGCTATTGTAGGGGTAAAAGCCCAGAATTATGTATTGGGCCTAGGGCCCTATTGGAAAACTGGGTGTGTCCGAAGAGGAGAAAATGATTGAGAAGGAACCCAGGCGGGAGAAATGCACCTAGAATTGAATGAAGGATATAGTCCGAAGAGAGCGTCAATAGTCCGAAGAGTTTGTTCTCCTCGAATATAAAAAGTCTCGGTCAAGCAGATACCTGGGAAGTTCGAATAATCTTCCTAACGGTTCCAAGGATAAGGATAAGCTTCAGGCATGTATGGCGATGATAAGAATGGATAAATATCTAGAGGAAAAGCTGCTACCACCACATTAAATGCATTGCCGCAACTATTCTGACCGCATAAATGTGGAGAACGTTAGGACATATATGTTTTAACTTGTTTAAGAACATATGTCACTTAGTTATGTATATTGGCTAATCCTTTGACAAAACGCACTCTGCTTGTAATTGGGTAGTTCTAGGTGTTTTTAATACTTCAAGAAACAATGTTTCAAGCTCAAGTGTTGAAGTCATCAAGTTTGTCCAAGAAAAAGCAAGTTGAAGTGCAGGATTTTTAAATCTCGACACCTCTCGATAGCTACCTCGACACCTGCTATCTATCGAGAATTAAAAAATCAGAATTCCAATATGATTTTCTTGGGATCCGTGAATATGTTTTTGGGCTTTCTTTTCTTCTAACCCTAAACATATAAAAGGATTATTTTAAGAGCCGTTTTGGTAGACACAAGTTGTATTATCATTGAGCAATCTCTGTTTATGCAAATTGTGCTCAACAGACAAGGTTCTTGACCTAGTTCATCTTCCATAAAGAAGTTGCTGTGTATTTGCACCGTAGGGTTTTGTGACCAAGTATCTTCCTGCTATTCATCACGTGGGATTCCTTTCTTGTAACTGCTTGATTTGATAATAGTGGAGTTTCGGGAGTGGTGACCTGAAAATCACCCGGTGGGGTTTTTGCCGTTAGGGTTTTCCCCATTCGTAAACAAATCACCGTGTCATTTATTTTTCCGTTGCATAATTAGTATTTGGTGATTTGTTTGTGCTTCCACGTATTTGCATGTTAAATTGATTAATTAATAACTTGGCTAATTAATTAATTAATTAGGGTTAATCACAAGAGGTCATTCAGATTGTGACCAAACAAGTGGTATCAGAGCAGGCACACTCTGATTAGGGTTTAATCTTTGCTGTGTTGATCCATTGACCCCTGTTGTCATTGGCTGTAACCTGCTTGATGAGATCTGTGTTCTCAGATACATCTTGTTTTTCTAATCACTATTTGCTTGAGTGTCTCAGAAAATACAAGTCTAAAAGTAATTTGAATTCTCTTATGATGACTTTTGGAAAAGATCTCAGTTTTGCTAAGAAGAAACTAGACTGTCTCAGAATGAAAATGTGCAAAGGAGTTCGTATGAGAAGAGTGAAAGTCATAGGCCTAGCTCATAAAAGGCAGTTGAGAGAAAGAACCATTCCCTCTGATTTATCATCTAAGCATGAAGTATGTTTCATGATAAAGTCTGCATTCAAGGTAATGGACACATGTCTATGGTATCTTGACAGTGGCTGCTCACGACACATGACTGGAGACAGATCTCTCTTCAAGATCTTTGAGTCTAAGAAAGGTGGCAATGTTACCTTTGGTGATGGAAGCAAGTCACAAATTAAAGGGAAAGGGATTATATCTCTGCCAGGACTGCCAGACATTGCAAATGTCCTTTATGTAGAAGGTCTAAGGGTGAACCTGTTGAGCATTAGTCAGATATGTGATCAAGACTTCATGGTGCTATTCTCAAAAGGAAAGTGTCTTGTCATGGATGAGTCTGGAAAGAAACTCATTAGTGGGGTTCGCACTTTGGACAACTGCTATGGATTGGTTCCTGATGCTGATATTGTGTGTAACAGCATTCGTTTGCCTAATGAAGATCTGTGGCATCAACGAATGGGACATGCTAGTTACAAGCATCTATCTATTGTATCTAAGCATGAGTCAGTCTTGGGAATACCAAAGCTTAGTAGAATCAGCAATGTGGTGTGTGGACCATGTCAGCTTGGAAAACAGACAAAAGCTAAGCATCCAGGCACTCAGACGACAGCTACATCCAGACCATTGGAGCTGTTGCACTTAGATCTTATGGGTCCAACCAGAACTGAGTCTCTTGGGGGTAAGAGATACATCATGGTTGTGGTAGACGACTTCACCAGATACACTTGGGTCATTCTACTACGATCCAAGTCTGATGCTCCTGAGCACATTGAAGCTTTATGCACAAGACTACAAAATGAAAAGAGCCTGAAGATTGATCGAATTCGGAGTGACCATGGGAAGGAATTCGAGAACTCATACATGGAGTCCTTCTGCACAAGATCGGGTATATCTCAAGAATTCTCTGCTCCTATTACCCCTCAGCAGAATGGTGTGGTAGAAAGGAAGAACAGGGTTATTCAAGAGATGGCTAGAGCCATGCTGCATAACAAAGATGTGGCTAGAAACTTGTGGGGAGAAGCTGTAAACACTGCATGTCATACAGTAAATAGGGTATATTTCAGACCCGGTACCAAAAAGACTCCCTATGAGTTGTGGAAAGGAAGGAAGCCTAATGTGAAGTACTTCAGAATTTTTGGAAGTACCTGCTTCATTCTCAAGGATAGAGAGAATGTGGGAAAGTTTGACTCCCGGAGTGATGAAGGCATATTTCTTGGTTACTCTTCTACAAGCAAGGCTTATCGAGTGTACAACAAAAGAACTATGAAGGTAATGGAGACAGTAAATGTCGTCATTGATGAGTCTTCAGAGTCAATGACTGAGAAGGGCACTGAGGGACTTCCCAAGGAAATTCTTCCTTCTGAGCCTAGGGAAGTTCAAGACATTACTGAACAAGAACCTGCTTCTCCAAGTACTCCCAGTACTCCCAGTATTGTGGAAGACCCTGCAGGCTTACCCATTTCACCAGAGTCTGAATCTCAAGAAAAGAAGGGACCTTCATCTAGAATCAAATTAAATCATCCTCCAGAAGTCATTGTGGGAGACATGAATGAACTCACATTAAGGAAACGTACAGTTGACAAATGTGTTGCTAACTTTGTGTCTTATTCCTGCTACTTGTCACAGGTTGAACCTAAGAAAGTTGAGGAAGCATTACAAGATGAAAGTTGGGTTGAAGCAATGCATGATGAATTACTCCAGTTTCAAAGGAATGATGTTTGGACTCTAGTACCTAGACCGGAAGGAGAACACATCATCGGTACAAAGTGGATATTCCGCAACAAGACTGATGAAGAAGGAAATGTGATTCGCAACAAAGCTCGACTTGTGGCTCAAGGATACTCACAAATGGAAGGAGTAGACTATGATGAGACATTTGCCCCAGTTGCCCGAATGGAGTCAATCAGAATTCTTCTTGCTCTAGCATGTCAACTGAACTTCAAACTCTATCAGATGGATGTAAAGACTGCCTTTTTGAATGGGTTACTCAAAGAGGATGTCTATGTGGCTCAACCAAAAGGATTCATTGATCCACACTTTCCGGATCATGTGCTGTACCTTAAAAGGGCACTTTATGGGTTGAAGCAAGCTCCTAGAGCCTGGTATGATAGACTCACACAATATCTTGTATCACATGGGTTCACAAGAGGGAAGGCTGATCAAACCCTCTTCATAAAAAGGGAAGATGCGGAGTTGATAGTTGCTCAAGTCTATGTTGATGATATCATCTTTGGGTCGACTAAGGATGAACTGGCTCATGGCTTCTCAAAACTCATGCAAGCCGAGTTCGAGATGAGCATGATTGGAGAGCTGACTCACTTCCTAGGATTGCAGATTCGCCAACAAGACTCAGGTATATTTCTTTCTCAATCTAAATATGCTAAGAATCTTGTGAAAAAGTTTGGTTTGGATTCTGCTAGTCCTGTTAGAACCCCTATGAGCCCTAATGTTAAACTCTCCGTAGACTTGTTAGGCAAGAGTGTTGATCCTTCTCTCTATAGAAGCATGATAGGTAGTCTCCTTTACCTTACTGCTAGTAGACCTGACATTAGTTATAGTGTTGGTGTGTGTGCTAGATATCAGGCTAACCCCAAAGAATCTCACATGACTGCTTTAAAAAGAATTATAAAGTATGTCAAAACCACTGCTGAGTTCGGTGTGTGGTATAGCAAGGACACTAATGGTGTCTTAGCTGGGTACTCTGATGCCGATTGGGCTGGAAATGCTGATGATAGAAAGAGTACCTCGGGGGGTTGCTTTTATGTGGGTAACAATCTTGTCTCTTGGATGAGCAAAAAGCAGAACTCCATCTCCTTATCCACTGCAGAAGCTGAGTACATCGCTGCTGGTAGCTGTTGCACCCAACTCCTCTGGATGCAAAAACTCCTCCATGATTATGGTATTTGTCAAGAGCATCTCACTATTTACTGTGACAATACCAGTGCCATCAATATCTCAAAGAATCCGGTTCAACATTCTCGAACCAAACACATAGAGATTCGACATCACTTCATTAGGGAGCTTGTCGAAGATGGTACTCTCACTCTTGAGTTTATCCACACTGATGATCAAAAGGCTGATTTGTTCACCAAACCTCTTGACAGCAAACGTTTTGAATTCCTTCGTCAAAACATTGGTGTCATCTCCATGGATTGATCTCCGTCTCTTGTCCCTCTTCCTCATGCATTTGCATCTAGTTTTTTATTATTTTGTTTAACATGTTTTGTGTGTTTACTTTCAGTTTTGTTTATTTTTTTTTTTTTAAAAAAAGAAAATTGAAAAATCAGAAAAATACAAAAACAGTGTGTGTTTTGTGTACTTTGGTACTTGTGTACCTTGGATGGCCAATGAAACAAAGTTTTCTAAACTTTGTATCTCTTGTACCTTAGATGAGCATCTCTATGCACAACTAAGCAAGTGAGCTTTGTGGCTCTTGTTTGTGATGAGTAAGATTAGGTTATCTCTTAAAACTTAACACTCATATCACTCTTTTTGACGGGTAGGACTAGAAAATCCTAAGAGAAAGGCATAAATGACCATCTCACCACTGTTGCCCGCCAATCATTGTAATGACACCTGTATGCTTCGGCATAGCAAAAGTGCAGTGTCAAAGACATCCGTATGCTTCGGCATAGCAAAAGTGCAATGTCTATGCTTAACATCTTGGATATTTCTTTTCTCTCTTTTATATACCCATGTATGATATGCAAAAATAAAAGAAAATATGCAAAGAAAATAAAAAGCAAAAAGATTAAAAATGCTTTAAACATGATTGCAAGCGTGTTTTCTAGGAGATGTGGGAGTCATAGGATGTACCTTGAAGGTGATAGTCCCCATCAAACAGTTATGATTGTGTGTGAGTTAAAAGTTATTTACTCATATCTCAGATCATCATAACATCTATACACATATGCAATCTTGCGATGTTTTTCACACATAACACGCAATATTCTTTGCTACTTTTGATACATGTGCGGGTACAATGTGATTTGGCCATCACAAGTGTTTTACATGTGCTAATGTATGCTCACTAAACTGTCATAACTTGTTTTTGAAATATAAAATTGGTTAGACTTGTTTAGTATGTGTGTGTGTTTTGCATGATCTTTGTGCTTAATTTCTTGTTGAGAGATGTTTTGAAAGGTTTAAAAGTTGAGTGAATCTTTGGTAGAGATGTGTGTTGGATTGCATTCTGTCTGTGTTTTTCCCTTCTCAAAAAACTGCCTTGTTATGCTGGCTCGACACCTACCTCGACACCTCCTCGATACCTGGTTATCTGTCGAGCTTCTCAAGCTATTTCTTATCGCAATCTCGACACCTACTCGACACCTGATGGATCGATCGAGATTTCTTCTGTCCCCTCGATAGATTCTCGACACCTGTTGGATCGATCGAGATTCACTTGTGGTGTTTTGAGTTTTCTTTCTCGACACCTGTCTCGACACCTTGTGGATCGATCGAGATTTCTTCTGTCCTCTCGACAGCTCCTCGATACCTTGTCGATCGATCGAGTTTCATGTATCTGATTTTGGCCTTGCTCCTCGATACTTCTTGTTACCTGCATCTGTCGAAGGCATAATTCCTCGATACCTTCCTCGACAGCTTCTCGATACCTCTCGACACCTCTGCTGTCGAGATTAAATGAGGGTTCTATTTAAGTGCAAATCGCATTTTTTCTCTCATTCTCTCGATCTCACTCGATCTGTCCGAGGCTTTTCAACTTCCCAACTCCTTTTTCTCACTCAATCTTCTATGCCTCTTGGATCTTGCTCATTCCTTGCTTCAATCTCGAGGTAAGATCACTTTTCCCCTTCATTTTCATGCATTTCATGTTTGAAAACCTAGTTTTTGGGATTTTTCATAAAAATTTGGGGTTTTTCAAAATTGTTGAGTTTTTCTTCAAATTTTGGGTTGGGTTTGCACTTAAATGATTTCAAAATGTCATACATTGCATTTCATTTGCATTATAATGATATTTACATGCATTTAGATGTGTGCCTTATGTTTGTGTGCTGCTAGGATTGGATTGGGCTAAGCCCATGATGTTTTTCTCTTTACATGACACATGTCCATGCATTCCCATGCATACGTTCTTGTTGTTCAACATATTTGATATATTTGAACTGTGTTTGGGACTTTTCTGATTGTTTCCCCCCCTCTATCTTTTCTCATTCTTTTATGTTAGTCGTGTCTATGGCACCCAAACGTAAGTCTACTCCTGCTCGGAACCCTTTGCGTTCTGGAGCTTCTTCCTCTTCAGATAATACTCCTTTTAACATTCGGTTCCGTGACGGAGATGCTGATAAGGCATTTTCGGAGAACTTTTCCAAACGAGGTGTTCATTCGGAACGCCAAGTTATTCTGGCGGACTTCGCCGATACTGACCTTCCCTCTGTCATTCACAGTAGGGGATGGGGGTCACTGTGTGACATCCTGGTCACTTGTCCTCTCGTGCTGATACAGGAGTTTTACTCTAACATGCACGGGATTGATCTTTCAGTACCTCATTTTATCACTCGTGTTCGAGGTATGCGCATTCCTATCACACCGCAACCTGTTGCGGATGTGCTTAGGGTTCCTAGGATAGAGTTTCCAGATTACCCATCTTGTGAGCGTCTGAGGACTGTGTCCAAAGATGAGCTCATATATGCTTTTTGTGAGTGCCCTGCTGATTGGGGTGAGCACCAGTTCACATCATGTAGGCCTTTCGCTAAAGGTCCTAGATTCATTAACATAATGATGACCTTTGTTCTCCATCCTCTTTCTCATTATAACTCTATCACAGAGCCTCGTGCTCGATTTTTGCTTTCCTTGCTTGAGCATCTTACTATAGACTTCCCCTCTCACTTCATCCGATCTATCATAGAGGTCTATCTTGATTCGGCGTCCCGTGATAAGCTCATCTTTCCTTCTGCTATCACGCGGATTCTACCCCATTTTTCTATTCCCTTTCCTGTGTCCGACCACTTCACACACATATCTACCATAGACGCCGCTACCATAAAACGTAGTGAGGCGCAGTTCAGGTCGAGACAGCCTGGTGCCACTCCTCCCTCCCGTTCAGCACCATCCAGATCAGCTCCATCTACATCTGCTCCTTCTTCCTCTTCGAGCGATGTATCCCTTGGTGATATCATGGCGCAGCTGTAGCGCATGGACACTCGTCTTGATACACTCTCTGCTGAGTTGTATCAGGTGAATGTTCATGTGGGTCGTATTGCACGACGGCAGGCGATCATGGGTGGATTTGCTCTAGAGGCTACTCCTTCACCACCTACTCCAGCAGTGTCAGATTCTGAGGATGATAAGGATGATGAGGATGATAATGATGATGATGGGGATGCTAGCTCTGCCGATGAGATGTCTACATGACACTCTACCCTTTGTCACTCGTGACAAAAAGGGGGAGTAGTTTTGGGCTATGAGAGTAGTCATCTTAGGGGGAGAGTTAGTATAGGATATTTTTGATAGGGGGAGTGTTTCATTTTTTTGAGGGATGTAGTGAGGCTATATGTATTTTTTTCTTTTCTTATCTCTTAGATATACATTGGTCTTGTATATGAGGTCCTTTGACCATTTTTACATACATTGTACTTATCTCATATCTTATATATGTTGATGTATGTTTCTTTCACCTCTCTCTTCATGTGTTGTTTCTTTTCTATCTTTATACACATGTTCTTTATATTTGTATGCAATCTATTATTTCTGTTTCACACTAAGATACCTTGAGAAGTTTTGTTTAAAGTGTTTCAGAAATACAGGTTGTCAAAGTCTACTTATCATAAGCTCTCTTCTTGCAAAGTTTTTCAAGAGTTTGTGTTAGGATAGATTTTATTGTATTCAACAAGTGAATATGAGTTGAGTGATTTATGACTTCTCTCATATGCTCATTTGTTTGTTGTGGTTTTGTCACGGATTGCCAAAGGGGGAGACTGTTAGGACATATATGTTTTACCTTGTTTAAGAACATATGTCACTTAGTTATGTAAATTGGCTAATCCTTTGACAAAACGCACTCTGCTTGTAATTGGGTAGTTCTAGGTGTTTTTAATACTTCAAGAAACAATGTTTCAAGGTCAAGTGTTGAAGTCATCAAGTCTGTCCAAGAAAAAGCAAGCTAAAGTGTAAAGTTTTTAAAGCTCGACACCTCTCGATAGCTACCTCGACACCTGCTATCTGTCGAGAATTAAAAAGTCAGAATTCCAATATGATTTTCTTAGGATCCATGAATATGTTTTTGGGCTTTCTTTTCTTCTAACCCTAAACATATAAAAGGATTATTTTAAGAGCCGTTTTGGGAGACACAAGTTGTAGTATCATTGAGCAATCTCTGTTTATGCAAATTGTGCTCAACAGACAAGGTTCTTGACCTAGTTCATCTTCCATCAAGAAGTTGCTGTGTATTTGCACCATAGGGTTTTGTAACCAAGCATCTTCCTGCTATTCATCACGTGGATGAACTGAAGAACTTTGCAGCCAACCATTCTTCCTCAAGTTGGTGTTCTGAAGTCGCGTACTTAGATCCTCGCATTGGTTAGTCACGTACTTGGGAGCCGTGCATCAAAGGTGGAGACTGTCACTACAGATCAAGTCCAATTAGGTATTGGGGTAAGGGTTCAACTGTAGGTTGGTAAGGTACTTGAGATTCCTTTCTTGTAACCGCTTGATTTGATAATAATGGAGTTTCGGGAGTGGTGACCTGAAAATCACCTGGTGGGGTTTTTGCCGTTAGGGTTTTCCCCATTCGTAAACAAATCACCGTGTCATTTATTTTTTCCCTGCATATTTAGTATTTGGTGATTTGTTTATGCTTCCACGTATTTGCATGTCAAATTGATTAATTAATAACTTGGCTAATTAATTAATTAATTAGGGTTAATCACAAGGGGTCATTCAGATTGTGACCAAACAGTAATGTCATCAGTAAAGGTTTAGTTATCAAGCCAATTTGGTATGAAGGACTTGGGTGAGGCTAACTTTATTCTAGGGATCAAGCTTTGGCGAGATCGCAAGAATAAGATGTTAGGCTTATCACAAGCTGTGTATATAGATAAGATTCTAGAACGGTTTAGCATGCAAAACTCTAAGAAAGGATTACTTCCTTTCAGACATGGAGTTCCTCTGTCTGATGAACAAAGGCCTAAGACTCAAGAGGAAGAAAACATGATGAGACAAGTTCCTTATGCTTCTGCAGTGGGAAGTCTCATGTATGCCATACTTTGTACTAGACTAGATATCTGTTATTCAATTGGCATGGTCAGTCGATATCAATCAAATTTAGGGCCAAAACACTGGCAAGCTGTAAAACATATTCTCAAGTATCTACGAAGAACGAGAGAATATATGCTTGTTTACTGAAGTGAAGATTTGATACCTATTGGCTATACAGATTTAGATTTTCAATCTGATTTAGATTTCAGAAAATCCACATCAGGATGTGTTTTCACCTTGGGAGGTAGAGCCATAAGTTGGCGGAGTATTAAGCAATCTTGTATTACAGACTATACCATGGAAGCAGAATATGTTGCTGCTTGTGAGGCAGCAAAAGAAGCTGTATGGCTCAAGAAATTCCTTTCTGACCTTGGTGTAATGAGAATGGAGCAAGTTCCAATCACATTGTTTTATGACAACAGTGGAGCAGTTGCACAATCTAAAGATCTAAGGAATCATAAGAAAGGAAAGCACAATGAGAGGAAGTACCATAACGTTCGAGATATTGTTGCTCGTGTAGATGTGGTGGTAGCAAAGATTAAAAGTGCAAATAATCTAGCAGATTCATTTACTAAAGCTTTGCCTCAAAGGACTATTGAGTCACATTTGAAAAGAATGAGAGTTAGATTAGTGCATAATAGTCTTTAGGGTAAGTGGGAGATTTTTAGGATTAGTGCCCTTAAGTCCTATTGTATGATGCTATGTATGATATTAAGTTTGACATTGTGTATGACATTATGTATGACTCAATATTGTGCTTAATGAATTTGTTTTATTGTTATCTGAAGTAATGATAACATGAATATTCGGACATTATCATTTAGTCCATAAGATACATAGTATGTGATTTATGTGAAAAGTCACAGAAGATATAAATCACAAGTTCTTTGTAAACTCAGAATTATAGTTCGTAGTCGGTGATGAAATTGGGCATTTCATCTGCGAAGACTATAACATATCAATCATGATGATTTGTCTTGATCATGGAAGTAGAGACTTCTGGTTGATGTGTTAATATGTTTTAAAAGTTAAGACATATTGAACTAGACCGCTGTGAGATTTATTATTTTTCTAATGACTGTCCTATGAATAATAAATTTCACAACTTATATTTACATGAACTCTTAATCCTGAGAGAATAATGGACCTGATCATAAGGTGTAGGTTGCTTTCATATATCAGGAGTGAGATCTATAGTAATAGTCAAAACCTCAGTATGTTGGACAGCCACATTTAGTGTTAATGGAACATGTATTCTCAAGATGGAATTCATAGTCTCTTAATGGAGATATAAAGTATTCTCTTGAGATAAGTTTAATGAGTTTGTTATTCAGAGAGTTAGGCCTAACCACTTTAGTAAGACTAAAGTATATATTTATGGAATTGGATTTCATAAATATATAATGAATAACATTAAAGGATTAAACCGGGTACTCAAGGATTAAGATGTAGTAATTTACAAAGTGGCAGTCTACATTAATGACTTTGTATTACTACAAATATTTTATGAAGGGGTTGCATGTATAATAAAGTCTTGGGATATAATTTATAGGTAAGGCCTAGAGTGCAACTATATTTATATAGTGGTATTAAATATAGTTAATGGTAACTTTGGACTTATCAAGAGTTAACAGAAAAGCCCAAGGCCCATTGGAGCTAATGTCTTATTGGTCCCTTTTGGTCCCATTCCAAGCCACACACTTAAGCCCAATTGGAAAGGCCCAAAAGGACAGCCCAATTAGATAATTGGTTGGATAAAAAGGGAAAAACGTACAGAATTTTCTAAGTGAGAAAAAATATCATTGAAAGGTGGTGTGTATGAGAGTGTAAGTCACTCTTTTGATTATCCCTTTGTAACCAATTGAGAGTCCACACTTCTTGGGCGTTATTGGAATTGGAGTGAAGACTAAAAGTATTCCTAAGTGCTTCAATCTTTGGGTTTTGAAATTCATCGCTTCAAGGTATGCTCACTTGTTCTCTAATTCTGAAATTTTACTTAACGCATGTTATCAACTTTGAATGATGTAGATCCGTTTTAAACTTAATTATCCACTGCGTTTATCTTTAAACCCATCACAACCATCATCGACACCACCGGTGGTGGTCTAATCTCTGGCTCATCTCTCTCAACCCAAACCAAAACCATTTTTGTGATTTGTGGGTTTGTTCCTAAAGTTGGCGTGGTTTCTGCCATGGGTGGGTGTTTATGGGTTTGTTCCTAAGGTGGGTGTTCTTATTCTTCTTCTTCTGCTATGGGTGTTTGTGGGTTTGTTCCTGTGTTCCTGGGGTTGTTCTTGATTTGGGTCTGGAGAAAGGTCTCTACCCACATCTTTGTGGGTTTGTTCTTGATTTGGTCTAGAGATTTTGTTTGTTCTTGATTTGGTTTGGAGATTTAGGTCTAGAGAAAGATTTTGGACTTTGGAGAATAAAGAACAAAGGAAAAAGAACAAGGAACTTAAGTCTCTTATACTCGAGTTGCTACAGTGAATTTAAGTCTTACAGACTCGAGATATTAGTTTACTAAATAATTTGGAAAAAATGCTAACTAATGAAATTGTTAGAAAAATGGTGTTATTTTGAAAAAAAAAAAAAAATTCCAAGAATAGGGTTGATGAATAGGAATGTTGTTTAGCTATTTCTGATTATATTCAAAAAATTGTTGGCATCCCACATGTTTAATTTTTATTGAGGTGGCAATTCCTTGCCACTTTGTAATAAAATGGCCACTTTAGAAGTGCAATGAGATCACAACAAAGTGGCTATAACTCGCTAAATTTGGAAAAAAGTGGAAATTTCTTGCCTCTTTGTAATAAAGTGTCAATTAGTAGCCAGTTCAAATTTCAATGAGATTGCAACAAAATGGCTATAAGTAGCCACTTTTGAAAAAGAGTGGCAATTTCTTGTGACTTTGTAATAAAGTAGCAACTATTAACCACTTTAGAATTTCAATGACTTTTCAAAGTGGCTACTTATAGCCCACTTTTGAAAGAAAGTTGCAATTCCTTGCCACTTTTTAACAAAGTGGCAATTAGTAGCCACTTTAATATTTCAAGTGTTTTCCAACAAAGTGGCTATAACTAGCCACTTTTGAAAGAAAATGGCAATTTCTTGCCATTCTTTAATAAAGTGGCAATTTCTTGCCACTCTCTAATAAAGTGGCAAATAGTAGCCACTTTCAAATTTCATAGAGATTGTGACAAAATGACTACAAATAGTCACTTTTGAAAGAAAGTGGCAATTCTTTTTCACTTTGTAATAAAGTGGCAATTAGTAACCACTTTCAAATTTCATGAGTTGCAACAAAGTGGTAATAACTAGCCACTTTTGAAAGAAAGTGGCAATTTGTTGCCACTTTATAATATAGTGGCAATTAGTAGTCATTTTAGATTTTCAAGGCTTTGCAACAAAGTAGCTATAACCAGTTACTTTTGAAAGGAAAAGGCAATTTCTTACCACTCTTAAACAAAGTGAAAATTAGTAGCCGCTTTCAAATTTCATAAGGTGCAACAAAGTGGTTATAACTAACCACTTTCAAAGTTGCAAAAAATTGCTGCTTTGTAATATAGTGGCAATTAGTTGTTGAAAGTTCAAAATGTGTATAAAACACCCTTGAACATTTAGACCCTAAATTATAAAATATCAATTCAAGCTTATAATCGAACAATTAATGTACAGAATATGAACATAAGCCAATCACAGAATTGATAACTAATCTATGCCAAATATAAACACATCCACAGCAGTAAATATAAGGCAAAGATAAAGGGAAGGAAGATACAAACACACGGACAACACACGATGTGTTATCGAAGAGGAAACCGAAGTCCTTGGTGTAAAACCTCTCCGCCGCCCTCCAAGCGGTCAAATAACTCACTAAAGAATGTAGTTGGGACACATGAACAGCAGAAGACCCTCTAAGCCTAATCTACCCAAGTACCTAAGCCCTCCAAGCTTCTTGCTCCAACGAGGTTACAACAAACCTATTTCTTCTTTAGCTTCCCGGATTCTGCTACTAGACCATAACATCAACCAATGTATATTGGTTCCTTCTAAACTGCTTCCCTTAGCACCAAATGAGCCTTCTCACAGACGTAGGTGTGGTCAGATAAGGATTTGGTCAATGATCTCTCAAGGATGTGACAATGGAGAGGAAGAAAGTAGAGGAATTTGTAGAGTCTCTAAGGTAAAGATTGGGGATAAGACAATCTTGTTTTTCTCTAGGGTTTCACTCACAAAATTTTCTCTGGTAGCTCTCACAATTTAGTGGGTATAAGGGTCTATGTATAGTGGTGTATATTTGGACTACAAAGAGACAGTTTTTGCCAAACAGGGCTGATTGGCAGCTTGAACTCGCGGCTTGTTCAAGTTGCGACATAATGGTCTAGCTAGCCTGGGACTTTTGTCTTGTAGTGCAACAGCTGGCGCAACCCTTCAGCACCCCATGTGTGCATCTCACGTGCCTGCAGTTGGCGGCTTGCCAGTCGCGAGTCAGCCACGAAACCCTGCTTTCTTGCACATACTTGAGCTTTTCTTCACCTCTTCTCACACACTACCCTTAAAATAATCCCACCTAAATACAGGATTACTAAGTGCTAAATTACAAGCAAATTGGCACGGAATAAAGCCAACAAGATGGTTGATAAATTTCAACCTTACAATCTCCCCCTTAGGCTATTTCGTGACAAAACCCTAAAATAAACTCTAAACTTAATGCGTGAGTTGGGAACAGTTGGAAAACTCATTCACACCTAATTCTAGAATTTATGAAGCTTTAGAACCATAAGAACAAGTGACTCCTGAAACACAACAACACAATAAGTTCATTGTATGTAGAAAACTTGTAAAGCAAATGGAACAAGCATAATGGAATAAAGCAATAAACCATGGCAAGACCAAAACATGCAATCAATATAACCAAGTGATCACAATACTCATTCACAATTGGAATGAACATCCGGACATTCAAGATGACAAACACAAGGCAAATCACTTGAATGACCAACACTCAACCAATGCACAGTACAAGAAGTATGTGCATCTAGGAAAAATCCTACAAGGGCACAAGAGTGACAGTACTTAAAAATGAATGCATGGCATTAGGTTAGAAGTATTGATTTAACAAAGCATAAAGGCTGCATAAAGCATGGCACAAACCATAAAGGCCTACAAGTGTGCATAATCAAACCCTTAAAGCTTACATAAGCAACATGGGTACAAACCTCAAACAAAACAGAACATATACTGACTTAACAGATTAACATCATGAATACCAAAGTGTTAAAAACATTCAAGAGATATGAGTTTAAACCAAATAAACAACTAACACCACAGAGTTTTAAATTAGTAAAAATAGCAGAAAGCCAAAAATTATTAAAGCTATATACGAAACATCAAGTGATAAAGAAATCTCCCCCTCAGAACAAGCACTCCCCCTCAAGAGCTGCCCCAAAAATTCTTCCCTTTTTTAACTGGAATGGCCAAAGGGTCACTGCTCATTGTTAGTGTGAATGCTGTCAAACTTGGCTGAGAGTACATCCAGCTGATCCCGCATTGCTGTCATCCTTTCAGTATGCTGGTTTTGAACCTCTCTAAATTCATCAAGCCTTTCCAGGATAATCTGAAATGCATCAGGAGGTGTAGCAGATGAAGTAAAGGCCTTGCTCCTCTTGACTCTTCTTCTTGGTGTGGAAGATGGTCCTGTAGCCTCTGCTTCAGTCTCCATTGGATCACCTTCTTCTTAAACACCCTCCTCTTCTTCACCTGGAAGACGACTTTGTATCCTTGTGAGAGTAAATTTTTTAATTGCTGATAGAGGAGGAAAATGACTGATATCCTGAGGAATTACAACACTTTTTTTCTCTAAAAATCCTCATGAGAAGACTAGGAAAAATCAGCTTGGGTCTTGAGGTGGATCTAGTCTCATCCACTATAGTATCAAAGATGTGGGAACTAATGTCAATAAAGGTTTTCTCCTTAAATTCCATGAGAAAGATGGCTCTGGCATTTGTTAGTGTAGTCGTCTTCTTTATAAGGTACAGATTGTACATCATTATGGTGATCAAACACCTCATATCTTTAGGAAAATCAGAAGTGTTGAGACATCTCTTTTCTATATCCCCACCAATTCTTTTTTGGACAGTTTCTAGAGAAAGCATTCTGTCCTTGTAGTTAGTGAATTCATAATCTTCCAATCCCTCAAGCCCTAGAACCTTATCAATATCATGAGCATCTAAGGTAAATTCCTTTCTTCTCACCCAACAACTTAACTCCTCCTCCCTTATCACAGCATTTGCATAGAATTCTCTGATTAGAGGGTCACACATAGGTGGAAAGGCACTCAGCAGTATTTCCCAGCCTCTACCCTTAAAACACTCTGGAATGAAAGTGTCCTTCAACTCCTTGAAATCAACAAATCTTTCCTGAATGATGGTTCCTTTTGAAAAAAAAATCCTTATATCTCTCAAAGTGTTGAATAGACCTAAATAGGTTAAGGTCCATTTTCATTCTTTTTTCAGATTTCTTAGCCGTTGTCTTCTTCTTTGTAGGTGATGCAGCCATCTGTAAATAAGCAGAAAAGTCCACAACAAGACAAAGCACAATGTGGAAATTCACACACATTAGCAACAAGTTAGTTACAAAGAGAGTAACAGAGTGACCAGACAGAAGACAGAATCAGCATAGTTGATAACCAAAGGATGGAAATATCAAATCAAACAGGTTTAAACAGCATAAGAGTAGACAAGAGCAAAAAAATGACATTGTAAAACACATTCAGATAGATACGAGCCTATGTCAATGAATCATGACATAATGAGTATGAAATGTGCAAGAAGGAAACTAAAAACAGCAGCACAAACAAGATCAGGTGTTTTAAAATAAGAACAATGCCACCCACAAACACCACACACTCGAATAGCCTGAAAATTCTAACACCACATTCAGAGATAAATATAGAAACCCCAAAACCATATGCCCAAAAGAAAATCTAACAAATATCAATGTTCAGACCAAATATTGGCAACTTGATGAATACACATATCTCTGAAACAACTCTGCAACCAAAAAAAAAAAAAAAACCTCATATAATTAATCTCAACATTTTAGGCAAACCCATGTTTGAACAATTTATATCGCAGAATCACAGATGCAACAATCAAAACAATAACCTAAAAAGCAAAACAGTAAGAATGAAGTAAGTGAAAGAAAACCCATACCTTTTTCTTGGTGTTTGATGAGGACATAATGCAAAGATGAAAGCTTTTTCAAAGAAACACAGAGTGTTTGAAAGAGTGATTTGGGAAAGACAATGAAAAATCACAAATTTTCAAGGGAAAAGAACTGAAAAACAATTTTAAAAATTATCTTTAAAACGCAAAACATGCATTTTTTGCGACTGGATCAAGTCACTAGTAAATCGCCAGTGTAAGCCGCGAAACACTATGAAACAAGATTTGCAAAAAATCTTCTAAGTGTTTTTCACGACTGGAAGGTCTACCCGCGAGATAGTCACCAGGGGAGCTGCAAAAATCTCTGTGTACCCCTCGCAACTGGACATTCTACCCGCGAACAAGTCGCCACACTGAGCTGTGAAAACCACAAAAACTCAAATTTTTGAAAATTTTCTAAGTCTTTTTTGCGACTGCAGCCTTGACTTGCCAGTGACTCGTGAAAACTCTTAGAGTGAGCTTCGCGACTGGAGCATGCGATTGGACCTACCCGCAACTGAGTCGCCAAAACAGGGCAACACTGTTTTTGAAAATTTTGACATTTTTGTAAAACAAAATACTTTCCAAAAACAAACTAAAATATTCAAAAATCTTTTTGTGTTTGATCAACAGAGATTGAGCATGTGAAAACACATTTGATCAAGTACAATCACACAAATGAATATGGCATTCATTGAACATAGACTTGTGTGTTATGTGTGGATATAAAAAATGAGATAGTCCTTAGTCTAATGTGAAGCTTCAATGATCAATTCAATCAAGGCATACACAACTAGCACTAGATAATGTGACCTATCTCAATTATAGAAACATGCATATATGACCTCCAACAAGCACTTGATAACAATTCTTTGAAACTTTTCATTTGGTTCCATATTCAACACATCGTTTGCACTTTTTGAGCAAAGAAAATCTCTTTTTGAGATAGATGCTTGAAATTTTTGATATTCCAATTGATGAGTTAGCCTTTGGCTTTTTGGGCATCAAACATATTATTTTGGTCGCTTTTCCTTTTTCCTAGTCGAATACTAGTATGTGCGACAGGCTTTTGCAGCTCTATATCTCTTTTCATTTGGAGATTCACATTTAGAGAGCTCTTTTAAGCATAAAAATAAAAAGTAGGAAGATATATAGGCATGAGTCTATGCATGTCTCAATGTCAACAAAACCATTTACTAATTATTCATGACAAGGTTGAAGGTCTATTTACAACAGTCACATAGATTTTAGAATTTCTTCCACAATAATATGAGTGCATGAGAAACAAGCTAAGCTCGTTAAATGCACAAAGCCATTAGTACAAAAGTACAAGACAAAACATGCTTTGAGACAAAACTCAACAAAACCAATCAAACTTTTTGGATTTTCTACTTTTTATGTGTTATTGGATTTTTGACACTAAAGCAGTAAGAGAATGATAAAAAACATAACAAAAATGTAAAAACATTTGAACCAAAGACAAACACACACACAAAATAACAACCTAAATACTAGCAAGAAGCACACAACTAAGCAAATTCACAAACATGGGAAGAATTGATGCATGGACATGTTGTAATGCTTATGCATGAGTACCTTTTGTCACCCACACGTCACGTGCGTTTGGGGTGATATCCTTGAAGGATCGGGTACGAGAGTTGGGACTGTCAAACCTTCATGTGAAGCTTTCTAGGCAATTGGTGAAGGCATTGATCATCTTCATCACGTCCATCATTCCTAGATCACGGTTTTGACTTCTTGGTTGCTCACCACCCCAAGACCTCATGTCATTTCTTCTCCCTCGTGACCGAGGTGCACTTGCATAATTTTATGCTCTTAACTTTTGATAGTTGGGTCTGGTATGTCCTTGCAATCCGCAATAGTGACAAACATATTCCGTTCTCGAACCATGTTGTGATCTTGGAACTGATCTCCCTCTAGCTCCATATCTGGATTCTGATTGATTACGAGACTTATTTATCACCAGTTGATTAGCCACATTCTTCTTCTTCTTAGGCTTAATTTTCTCAGGACGGGACCTATCCATAGTCGTCTCCTTAGCCGTCACAAACTTCACTTCTTTGGTGACCTTGGCTGACGAGCTACTTCCTCCAGTGTATCCTAAACTGGACTTGTCTGAGGCATGTTTCTGAGATGAAATAATATCGTCCAGTTTCCTTGAGGAGACTTTATCTACCTTGGCATGAGCTTGCACTACCTCTTACTCAAGAAACCTCACTTTTGTGTAAGCTTCTGATAGCTCACTATTAAGTGCTTCAATCTCTCACTTTGCCTCCTTGTATCTTACCAGCAGAATTTTGTAGTCTTCCTCAGCTTTCTTCATCCTCTTCACAGCCGCCTTTGCCACCTTTGTATATTCACCTGATTTCTCAAGAAGTAAGGTGTAATTCTTTTGAAGACTAGACGTATCTTCTTCTTCTTCTTCAGCCTTTAATTCTTCAACAATCCCAATGGACTCCAAATCAAAATATTCGCCAAGTTCCTTCACAACTGAACCCAAATCATCTGATGACTCCACATGTGCAATGGTTATAAATGCAGAGTAGTTTCCTTCTCTGTCACAACTTTATTCAGAATCAGAACTCGAAGAGTCTATATCACTTAGCGTTGTGGCATACGCCTTGCCTTTCCCTCTCAAGAAATTTGGACACTCCTTCTTGAGATACCCATGGTCATTGCATTCAAAACACACAATGTCTGAAGGAGATTGAAAATCCTTCTCTTCTTTCCTCGTAAGCTCTTTCCTATCATCTCTTGAAGATGAAAATTTCCCTTTGTTGAATGGTTTCCCACTGTTCTTCATCTTCAAAAATTTGCGAAAGTTTTTCTCAAGATATGCTATTTCCTTCTCCACTCCATCTTCTTTGAAAGGATCATTCATTCTTTCGGTGATGGTATTAAAAGCAAGCGATTTACTTGTCTTGTGGGAAGGCAGTCCAAGCTTATATGTCTGGAGAGGCCCAATCAGCTCCTGAATTTTGATCTCATCCTGGTCTTTACTCTCTTCTATGGCTGTGACTTTTGCTCTAAAGCTTTCAGGCAAGGATCTTAAGATTTTTCTCACCACCTTAGTATCATCAATCTTCTTACCAAGATTGAGTTTAGCAATGGCAATTTTGTTGAGCTTCTCATAGAATAAATCAAACGATTCATCTTCACCCATCTTGAGCTCTTCAAACTTGGTGGTAAGTATTTGGAGTTTTGTGTCCTTCACCTTCTTAGTACCTTCATATGTAGTCTCCAAAATCTCCCAAGCTTCTTTGGCTACGGTTATATGATAGATCCTGTGAAATTCATCAGGAGACACACCATAAAAAATAGCATTTAAAACTTTACTGTTGGCATTGGCTGCCGTAAGAGCTGCCTTATCCCAGGTGGATTTTTCAGCCTCCAGCCTTGTCCAACCTATTTCAACCGCATCCCACACGGTGTCATCAATAGAACATAGAAATGACCCCATTCTAACTTTCTAGAAAGCATAATTGTTGCCATCAAAAAATGGTGGAACATTTAAGGATTGAGACCTATCCATCTCAAAAAGGGTCAAGGATCACACTCAGGTATTTAAACCACAACAAGTGTACCCACTCTGATACCAATTGAAAATTCAAAATGTATATAAGACACCCTTGAACGTTTAGACCCCAAATTATAAAATATCAATTCAAGCTTATAATTAAACAATTAATGTGCGGAACATGAACATAAGCCAATCACAGAATTGATAACTAATCTATGCCAAATATAAACACATCCACAGCAATAAATATAAGGCAAAGATAAAGGGAAGGAAGATGTAAACACACTTACAACACACGATACATTCTCGAAGAGGAAACCGAAGTCCTCAGTGTAAAACCTCTCTACCGCCCCCCAAGCGGTCAAATAATCTACTAAAGAATGTAGTTGGGATACATGAACAGCAAAAGACCTTCCAAGCCTAATCTACCCAAGTACCTAAGCCTTCCAAGCTTCTTGCTCCAACGAGGTTATGCCAAGCCTATTTTTTCTTTAACTTCCCGGATTCCGCTACTAGACCATAGCATCAACCAATGTATATTGATTTCTTCCAAATTGCTTCCCTTAGCACCAAATGAACCTTCTCACAGACGTAGGTATGGTGAGATAAGGATTTGGTCAATGACCTCTCAAGGATGTGACAATGGAGAGGAAGAGAGTAGAGGAATTTGTAGAGTCTCTAAGGTAAAGATTGGGGATGAGGCAATCTTGTTTTTCTCTAGGGTTTCTCTCACAAAATTCTCTCTAGAAGCTCTCACAATTTAGTAGGTATAAGGGTCTATATATAGTGGTGTGTGTTTGGAATATGAAGAGACAGTTTTTACCAAACAGGGTTGATTGGTGGCTTGACCTCGCGGCTTGCTCAAGTCGCGAGTTCAAGTTGTGACGTAACAGCCTGGCCAACCTGGGACTTTTGTCCTGTAGTGCGATAGCTGGCATGACCCTTCAGCTTCTCATGTGTGCATCTCACGTGCATGCAGTTGCCGGCTTGCTAGTCGTGAGTCTTAGCCGCGAAACCTTGCTTTCTTGCACATACTTGGGCTTTTCTTCACCTCTTCTTACACACTACTCTTATAACAATCCCACCTAAATACAGGGTTACTAAGTGCTAAATTACAAGCAAATTGGCACGGAATAAAGCCAACAAAATGGTTGATAAATTTCAACCTTATAGTTGTCATTTTCGATTTTCAAGGACTTTGCAACAAAGTGGCTATAACTAGCCACTTTTGAAAGAAATTGGCAATTTCTTGCCACTCTTTAATAAAATGGCAATTAGTAGCCACTTTCAAATTTTACTGAGATTATAACAAAAGAAAGTGGCAACAAATTAATAGCCACTTTAAACTATAACTAGCCAGTTCTGGAAGAAAACTTGCCAATTTGTAACGAAGTGGCAATTAGTAGCCACTTTCGAATTTCAGTGAGTTGCAACAAAGTGGCTATAACTAGTTACTATTGAAAGAAAGTGGCAATTTCTTGCCACTCTCTAATAAAATGGCAATTATTACCCACTCTTGAATTTCACTGAGATTGGAACAAAATTGCCATTTTTAAAAGAAAGTGACAATTAGTAGCGACTTTCAAATTGTAGTGAGATTGCAATAAAGTGGCAATTTCTTGCCATTTTGTAATAAAATGGCCATTAGTAGCCACTTCGTGGAGGTCCAAATCTTGCTCTTCCTTTGTGGAAGACTACATCCTGCCATGCTCTTCTCTACTTGTTTTAGTTTTTTCTTCGCTGCCACACTTCTTATTAAGTGCAAACATGACTCTTTATCTCATAAAAGTGCAAAATTTTGCAATATCTCAAATGTGTATAATACAATGAACATTATAGTTAAGGCTTCCAGGCTATCAATACGATTCTTAAACCTGACTATACTAAACATGTTTCTCTATCAAAGTACTATTCACTTCTATCTTACAAAAGTTTGAAACATGGCTTATATTTAACTGTTCGTCTTACTTAAAAAATCCAAAAGGTACTTAGAAAAATCATTACATGTATAATGTAAGATTTTTTTTTTCTTTTTTTTCTTTTTTTTTTATGAACAATAATTTAAAATTTTTCAATCTTCTCTCATTGGGAAGTGTGCATAATTAGGGTCTGTTCTAGTTTAGCTTCATTAGTAAGCTAACTCATTATTTTATCATTTATTTTGTGGCTTATAAATACTCTTAAAGCTCTTATTAGATTTTTTTTTTCTTTGCTTAAGTAATTGGACAACTTCTGCTCTTCCTTTGCTTTTATGTTGTGCTCTACCCTACTTGGCTCTCTTGTAGTTGAAGAGCATACCCTGCTTTTCTGTTCTGCTCTACCCCTAGTCTGCTCTACTCTTCTATGGTGGAAGACTAGATTCTGGTCTGCTCTTCCCTTACTTTTTTTATTTATTTTTTTGCTAGGTAATTATGGGGGATAGAACCCCCTCATAGATACGCATGGTACCGGGTACCACCAGGCTACAAGGCCCGGTGATTCTTCCCTTACTTTTCTGTTCTACTTTGCTCTTCCGTAGTGGAAGAATAGGTTTTGGTATTGTCCTCCCTTACTTTTATGTTCTGCTTTGCTCTTCGGCAGTGGAAGAATAGGTTCTAGTCTGGTCTTCCCTTGCTTTTCTGTTCTGCTCTGCTCTAGTCTTCTCTTCTAGTCTACTCTTCCATAGTTGAAGACTAGTTTCTGGGCTACTCTTCCTTTGCGGAAGGCCAAATCTTGGTCTGCTCATACCACTTGCTTGGGTCTACTCTTCCAAATATTTGACTACAAATTTTTAGAGTGATTGAGCTCAAGGAGATTTTTTTTTATTCAACCATCAATTATAAGTTGTTGATGCCAAGTTTTAACATATTCTCTCTCTGTCTCTCTCTCTCTCTCTCTCCAAAGAAATAAAAGGACTTTAAAGACAAGTCCAATTTGTAAATTTGCAAGTGCTTCAAACCAAAGAATGACTTAATAAAAATTGCAACTCCAAGAATTGAAATTGCAAATGGTATTAATTATTGGCTATTAATGCGATTATTAAGCCGTACCACATTGAACGTTTCTCTATCAAAACAGTCTTCACTTCTATGCATACATGCAATAGATTTTTGTAAGTCATTCAATAGCTTGCTAAATAAAGTCCTGTTTCCGCTACCAAACTAAAGATAATGTAATTACAAACCAAAGACCGGGGATAAAATTCTTAAAATCCCTTCAATAGCTTGTTAAATTAATGTCATGTTTCCACTACCAACTAAAGATAATGTAATTACAAAGCAAAGACCATGGATAAAATTCTTAAAACTCCCTCCATATATTTGGACTCTTGCTTCAGCAGGCTTAAATCAGGCCTCAGTCGATCCAACTCACAACTATACGGGTTCTACGCTAATAATGTCTTCAACATTTCTATACGGCGAGTTACATCAAGCTGGACAAAACAACACATACTAGCATAACATGGTTACCAACAACTGCTATTAGCTGCAAAAGCAGAAAATAAATTGTTTATTCCCAAATGCCAATATAATAGGAATGATTAAGGCAAATCTGAAACACAACTATATATAAAAAAATTAAAAATAGAAGATCAAAACCTTATTAAAATAATTATCATGCAAAGCAAAATCTGTTAATTGCTCAAAAAATGGAATAGAGAACAAAACAATACCTGACTCAAGTATTAAGGCTTAAAATTTTTTACTTTAAGTTGATAATGAGTTAATGACAAAGCAAGGCAGGCAATTTTGAGGAGTTCCCTACTATTCCATACTTGCATCTAGATCAAAGGATGACAATTCATTACTTGGTACACATTGTAACTCATTAAGGGTATTCTTTCACAACTTAGTTATCAACTCTCATAGATTTTCATTCATTCTTATTCTTTATCCTAACTAGGCTCCTAGGAGACCCTAGAATTACCCAAAGGCAGCCAAACATCAAACATACAACTTTTCAGCTCAATTCATTCACCAAAGTTGGGTGTGTCACTACTGTTTACTGCCTACTCCAGCAGCATATACTTCACATACAAAATTTAAATGGGCTATCAAACCATGTCCAATTTTCATGCCAATTTACAGATGTCTAGTACTTGCCATAAAAGTTTCATAGTCAAAGAATAAAGCCATGATTTATTAAAAACCATACAAGCCAGTATACTCAAATCTGCCCTGATAGAATTAAGGACAACCTAGAAACTGCACCATGATTTCTATATTCATCCAATTGCTGTGAGACCAATTCCATTACAAAAATGTGTATTAGCATTCATAAGAACTACCTCTATAATCCAAATTCACAGAATAAGATTTAATCCAACATTTTCATGTTGAGAACTCAGAATATGTCATAGTGGTAGATTTAACACATTTACAGAAAACCAAGGGGATTTTTATGCACATTAGACATGTAGACAACACTTATAAACAGTCATTTCACCATTTATAACAAAATGAACAAGAATCCCAGCAGTAACAGCAATTTGCACTCACCCTAGCGTTTCTTAATCACATACAATAATTAATTAGTTTCAAATAACCACAAATCAGTTTCAAACATCAACTTTCAACTCAAAGAAAAAATTTCAAGAATAAGCATGAAGGTTAAGTGTTGCCCAATAGGACCAAGTAGGTGATCAGGATCCTCTCTATTTGATTTGAAATGGAGAGGATCCATTTCATGGTATAGATTTAATTTTTCATGCATCTAAAGGTTACATGATGCCACGTCATTCAAAATCAATTCCACCAAAAACGGAATGATAATTGGTTTTAAATGATATGGCACCATATTCACCAATAGATTCGTGAAAAGGAAATCTTCACCTTAGAATGGACTATATCCATTTCAGAATAAAAGTGGGAGGATCCTTTTCTAGGAGTGAGCATGTTAAACATGGCTGAACGAGACAAGAGTGCAGAAAGGTAAACAAGAGAACTGAGAAGGTAATACATGATACCTATCAAACCTAAAGAACAGGTAGACTTAATTTCTTTAACCATGTAACAGGAATACAAATTAATCAAAAGTATAAGACCAAAAATACCTTGCTCAAACTGGACACCGGGCTGGATCTTCCCCAAAATATTGAGCCAAGGCAGCATCGTTTCTACCCTGTAAACATTGAAATTCAAATATATGTCTAGTAATGCTTATATATCACATCCTGCAAGCACACACACTTGCATCTGAAACAAATTCCATCAAAATAAACACAAACATACCATGCTAGAGAAAAATGAAGCCAGAAACCTCACTTCAACTTCAGCATGACCGAGGAATTCATTTAATATCTGGACATTTCCCAATGAAAGATCAAATATTAATAACTTAATTAATTGCAATAAGAAAAATAAATCTAAAATAAAGCAACTTAGAAACAAGGTATAGTTCAGAGAAAAAATAACAGCAAAGCTGTAGTTCATTGCTTTGTTCAATAAAATGAAGTTAAGGTACTGAACCATTTATTAGAAACAAGTTACGTCACAAAGAGAGCTTAAAAATACTATCATAATCACAACTTCTCATTTGCATGCATAATTATTGAATCAAGGGTAAGAACAACATGAAATTGAATTAGGATCATGGAGTTAACTCAAGAAATCTATATAATATACTATATATAATAGCAGAAGTTGAGAGAAAGTGGATTCCTACAATTAAGGAGGTGCTGACAAATAGGATAACTGCCTATTTAAAATTCAGACATGTATAACTTAAAAAAGCGATACATTACATTGTTTGGCAATGCTACACACCGTTTGAAAGTCATAAATTATAATTTTTCATTACGTTAAACACTGTTTGGAGCCATCTTGGTATAAAAGAAAACTAACCACTTAAGACAAAAAAAAACATTGCTACACGAAGAAAGGAGAAAGAGAGAACGAGAGAAAAGAGAGTGAGAAATAGAGAGGCAGAGAACGGAGAAGGAGAGAGAGATCGAGAGATCAAAAACTGCAGTTTGCAATCAAGAATGAAAAGATGTCTCTCACTTCCTGTCAGATTTTCTGCCATCACCGTAAGCCTGCACTCGCTACCCGACCATCGAAATCGCTACTGGTAAGTTCTGTTTTTAAATTTAAAAATTTAGGGTTTTGGTTTTTTATTTGGAGAATCAATTGGGTGTTAATTATGATTTAGATTGGTATTTTGGGTCAGATTTCGTAGCGTTATTGTGATACAGAGAAAGGGAAGGGGAAAAAAAAAAGTTTACGGCACAGTGGAGATTCGACTGAAACTGAAAGGTCAAGAAGGATTGCCCAAATTTTCTTTTGTTGGATTTATATTTAGGGTTAGAATTTGTCAATTAATGTATTTGGGTAAAGGTATTGCCAAGAAACAAGGAATTTTCTTTTGCTAAAACGTTGTTTGCTTGTCATCCTATTTGAAGTTGTTCTTTTCTTCTTCTTCTTCTTATTTCAATTTCATTCTCTGAATTGTATTTGGTTTTTTTTTTTTTTTTTTTTTTTTTTTGAGTTTATTAATTCCTTTTGATTTTGGTAACACTACAACACGTTTAAAAGCCTCTCATTATAAATTAAAAAAAATTAACCAGTTAAAATTAGATATGTACCAAGATAGAAATAGAGAGAGGCGATAAGGACATGGAGAGTAACAGAGAGAGAGAAAGGCGATGAAATCAAAAAGTTTCAAAACACAATTTTGCAGACCCAAAATCTAGGGAGAACGGTAAATAGAGAAGGCCCAGAGTGGGGACTGGAGAGAGAGAAAAATCTGCCACCATCAGAGAGACAGGTCATGTACCCATAACCAGTAAAGCTATTGTTTTTGTTTTTTTCCTTTTCGTTTTCAAATCTGGAAATTGAATATAATTAGGTTTGAATTTCTTGGTTGGATTGGTTTAGATTTACTGTTAGTTTTTCTACTGCCGTCCGCTCTGTTCCCTTGCCAGTCTCAAAACATCGAAACCGCAGCACACATTGGAATTGAGATTGAGGAACAGAAATCTAAGCGCCATTAACTCTGTCGATGAGGCCATTTACTAGCCATCATCAAATCACTGAAACTGCCACAGGTAATTTTTCCCCTTTCTTAGATCTAGGTATGAAATATGACTTAGTTTTTGAGTATTTTGGTTCGATAGGTATAGATTTAGATGTTTGCTATGATGTTTTGGGATTTTCTGTTATGGTTTGTAGATTTCAGATTTTGATGTTGTTTGTTTTTTTTATGGATATGTTTAGTTAACTTAGGGAAAGGATGATTTTCTCTATGTGGTGATGGAACATCTGAGAATGAATGGGGGCATATTGGGGAAGCTTGATACTGTAGATGTGGTTGAGGTCATATGCATAGTTTTCTTATTTCAACAAATCATGTATTCAAGTTGTTTTCTGTTAAATGTTAATATATATATATATATATATTGATGGAGTTACACGTTAATAATTGAGAACTCATATAGTCTGATGGTTATTCATTATCATTTTTCTGATGTTTATAACCATTCACTGAGTCGAACAAATTAACGGTTAACAGTACAAGATTTTAAAAGTATTGTACTAATGTTAGTCAATCTATAAGTTCAATTAAAAGGGAAAGGAAAAGAAATATACCAATGCGGATGATTATGATTTATGACCATGTGCATATCATTATGCTATAGAAAACCCATAAAGAAAAAGGAATAATGCAAACTTGAATGGTGACCATGTGAAGATGAGAGACATACTTTTTTAATGGTGGCCGATTTTTTCAACAATTACATGTTGGTGCATACACATGTATGAATGAAAATTTGCTTATGTGGGTGAGGTGTAACCAATGTATATTGAAGATTGAATTATATAATGGATTGAAGGATTTGATTATCAAAGGTGATACAACCTCAACATTGAAAGCTCGGAAAAGTGTTGAAAACACACGAGCTATTTAGACTCCCAAATTAAAGTTACGGCTTAGTTGATTTTACACTAACTTAATACTAAGTGCGGAATAGTGTAAACACAAGCATATAAGCAAACAACTACTCTAATCCAGAATATCAAACAACTCACAGCAGTAATATAAGGATGAGATAAGATAGGAAGAAATGCAAACACATGGAAACACGCGAGAGTGTTATCGAAAAGGAAACGAAGCTCGGTGAAAACCTCTTCGCTGCCCTCCAAGGGTAAATATCCACTAGAAATAGTTGGGATACATGACAGTAGAAGACCTCCAAGCTAATCTACCGTACCTAAGCCCTCCAAGCTCCTACTCCAACAAGGCTTCTCGGAACCGTGTTTTGTCTAGTTCTTTGGATCCCGTAACAAGCTCCATGTTGCATCTACCATTCCAGGCTTCTTCCAATGCTTCCCAGCAGCACCAAAACTTCACTTGACACTCTCAAAGGGTGTGGTAAGTGATTGGGCTATCAACCTCTCAATGATATGAAAATGGAGAGGTAGGAGATGAGGAAATTCTCAAAACAAATGTGTAGAGGATTGTGGGTATAACAATCTCTAACTCTCAAAGTGTTTGGCTAGAGTTTTCTCTCAGAAGCTTTCTTTCACATTTATGGGTAACGTGGGTATAAATAGTGTAGGCACAGAAAGTGTGTATTAGACTGGATAGGCTGGTAGAATAGAATGCCTCGCGGGTAGGCCTTACCCACGAGATACTCGTGAGACATAGCTATCTCCATCTGGCTTGACTCTTCGCATTCCAGCATGTGCAGGGCACATGTGTCACTTCGCGGGAAGCTAAGTCGCAAGATACCTACGGGAAATCTTCAGTCTTCAAATGCTTGAGTCTTCACACTCTCTCTCTCTCTGTCACACACCCCTTACAAAGAAATCCCACAATAAATATAGGGTTCAACAGATTGAATATAATTACAATCAAATTTGGCACAGAATATAAGCCAACAAAACAAATAGTTGTAAATAACAACTTTACAATCTCCTCTTTTGGCTATTCCATGACAAAACCCCTAAAATAGACTCTAGACTTAAATGTGAGTTTGGGAACAATGGCAAAACTCACTCACACCTAATCTAAAAGCTATGAAGCACTTGCAAGCATATACTTGTTACCTGAAACACTTGCACACAAACAAAACTTTCATTAAGCTTATGACAAGCTAAATATAAGGTATGTACATGAGCAAGTAAAGTGCGATCAAGTTTGTAAGCACATCATAACAAGTAAGCATATCTTGATCAAACATAAAGAACCAGTCATTAACGAATGACTACAATGAACATTTAGCATGTAAATGCTCATCCGGACACGCAATGCAATTAAGAACAATCCAAAGGATCAATTGCATGTCCAACACTCAACCAATGCAAAATACACTAAGTACTTGCATCTAGGATAAAAGATCCTACTCGGGCACATGAGTAAGGTACTTAAGACATTAGTAATATCTTTAAAGTACAAAAAAAAAATGCTACAAAAGCATTGAGATGAACACAAACTAAACTAAAATAAAACTGAGATGAAAACATACTATTTAAGTTTTAAACAAAAGCAGTAACAACTATAAGCATAAAACAGTAGTTGTGAAAACTATGAATAAACAGAATTAAACCATCTATGAACCAATAACCAATTCTTATAAGCCTAAACCTATGCTCCCCCTAATGCTGTGGAAGTTCTTCCTCAGCTCCCCCTCAAAATTTTCTCCCCCTTTTTGACTGGAATGGCCAAAGAGGCTAGAATTGATCAAACTCTGAATCTGATCCATGCGTCGTGGACAAGTGATTTGGGAAGACAATGCAGTTATCTGTCCCTGGACGTATGCAAACTGAGTCGCTGTGTGCTGCATATGGGAATCAAGCACTGCAAACATCTGGTCCATTTTAGCTAGTAATTGATCAAGTTTGCTCAAGCCTTGTGTTGGAGTAGAAGATGATGGCTGAGCCGCGACCTCTGGAGTAGAAGTGAACCTATCAATCTCCTCCTCTGTATCTTCACCTTCATCCTGCTCAACACATGGTTGTGGTATGGTATGCACACCAGTCTTGGAGCCTTTGATGTGTGATATGCTCCTAGTCAATGTATGACCACCAATGGGATAGTCCCTCTAAACTACTGTAAGGCCACTGGGAAGTTTGAGCTTTGCTTTAGCAATCAAGCCCATAATCAGAGAGGGAAACAACATTACAGCCCTTGAATTCTGCTTTGTAATGCTCTTCTTCAGGACATGGATGATATAGCCACAAATGTCTATCTCCTTATGGGTAAAGAGATCATACAGGAATCTTGTTCTTGGAACAGATAGTGTGGTGAAGTTGGTGATTGGATACAAATTATGAATCATCACATAACTCAGTGTCCTCATTTCCAGAGAAAACTTGATTGTGTTTATGGATGATTTCTTCGGTTCACCACCAAGAACTTTAATCATCTCATCAGTAGATTCCAATCTGTCCTTATATGCAATTGTAATTGGCTGAGATGGAGGACGAACTTCCAAAAAATCTTGGATGATCTCTCTTGTAATCACAAATTCTTTGTGCCTCACCCAGCACTCGATACGATCTCCATTGACAGCTGCATTTGAGAAAAACTCCTTGGTTATCTCAAAATAAACAACCCTAATTGGATTCAACAGCTTGGTCCAAGTCCTGTCTTTGAACACTTCAGGGATGAATGTGTCCTCAAGAGTTTCTAATTGAACCATCCTCTCCATGATGATCGTCTAGTCCTTGTAGCATTCATTATACTTCATATCTGCTTTAGCAGACTTGAAATGATCAAAATCAGTGCGTGCATGCTTTGAGGATGATTTCTTGGAGGCTGCATGCTTAGTTGGAGACATTTGGACAATTTCACAAAGCAGACAGAAAACAAGAGCACAAACACAAACCAGAACACAAAACTTGATTAGATTCAAGTTAGTTCCAAAACAGATGAAATAAAACTTGAAACAGAGCATAATTAACTCTAAACAACATGCTAAACACATAAAAACAAGAAAACATAAACACAATGCTTGAAAACAAGTAATTGTGCATGTGTGTGCGTCTCTGTGCATGTGCTAATGCATGTGCGTGCATGTGGTGATGCAAGTGTGTGCCTAGTGTGTGGAAAATGGGCAAAGAGTGTGAAACATACAAATAGTGACCAAAAACTAATAAAGCAAGGTCATATAAGTATAAACACATAAATTGAAGTCACTTGAACCCAATTAAGCACAAAAATGTTCCTCAAACATTTTGTCAAACACCTAGCATGCACATATGAACTCTAAGTATGAACAATGCATGAACATAGTGAAAACTAGCCTTAAATGCCACACGGGGCCAACATAGATGCACAAACAACAAATGGAACTCAGCCTAATCAAAGAATTTGAAAATTTTGCACTTAAAAAAGAAACCTAACCAAATTTTTCGAAAATCCCCAATTTTCAAACCCTAAGCATAAATTTCTGCATAAATGAAGAAAATCATGAAGCAAATGTTTTAGAAAACATACCTTGAAGTTGAAAATGCAAAAAGAATGCTTGAGAATGATAGGGTTTGAGAGAAATTTGATTTTGGGTTGAGAAGGGTTCGAAGAGATGAAGAGCGATGGAAATGAGAGATTTTGAAAAACTGTCACATATGCTACATAAAAATTGAAAACACGCGTTTCTTCGCGGGTTAGAGAGTAGTGAGACAGTTGTAAGACAGTCGCAAGAAAGGCACTTGATGCACAAAAACTTTCACAAGAAGCTATAATTAGCGAGATAGTAGTGATATAGTTGCGAGAGTTTCTATTTGATTTTGGAAAAATCCAATTTTGGCCAAACAACATTTTGCAAGAAGCTGTTGGTCGCAAGGCAGTCGCGATACAGTCGTGAGAGTTTTTGTGTGATAGGATAAAAGAAAATGTCCCTCAATACCTTTTCGCTGGAAGCTCTAAGTCACGAGCTTCTTGCGAGAACACCTCTGAACCAGTTATTGAAGAAAAACACAAAAATGCATTTTGAACAAAAACAAATAGCACGAAATTATAAAATCACTATCAAAAACAAATAAAACACTCAAAAATTTTTTTGGGTTTGATCAACAAGTATTTGAGCATACACATCACATTTGAACATGTACAATCACACAAATAAGATAAGCATTCATTGAATCAAAGTCTTGTGTGTTGTGGGTGAGTATCAAGTGTGAAATAGTCCTTAAACCAAAGTGAAGCTTCAATGATCAATTCAATCGAGTTATACACAATTGATACAAAATCAAGTGGACTATCTCAATTATAGAAATGAGTATATATGACCTCCCACAAATTTATTACATAGCTTAGAAGCTTTTCATTTGGCTTCTGCACAAATCATAAATTGATTACATTTGATCCATTTTGGATGATACATCTCCTTTTTGAGATCGGTGCATGATATTGTTGATATATCAACATCTAGAATTAGCCTTTGGCTTTCAAAGCACCATACATTTCAAAACACAAGTCTCTTTTCCTTTTTTCTAGTCAAATACTAGTATGTGTGACAGGCTTTTGCAACTCGATATCTCTTTTCATTTGAAGATTTACATTTAGTGAGCTCTTTTGCAAAACATAAAAATAAAGTGGGAAGAGATATAGACACAAGTCTATGCAAGTATCAAGACCATCAAGACTATTGACCTTCATGACAAGCTTGAAGATCTATTTACAACAATCACACATAGTTTTCAAGATTTCTTCCACAAATATAAATGTGCATACATAACAAGCTAAACTCGTAAATGCACTACGCCATTAGTACGAAGGTATTAGGCCAAACTCACATGTGATAAGTACAACGCAAGCGATCAAACTTTTTAAAGATTTTTCAATTTTTATGGGTTTTTTGAATTTTTTTGAGCATACTAAAAAACAAACCGAAATAAAGTAAGATTAACAAACCAAAAAAGAACAAGCACAAGCCAACAAGTTAAAAGAATGCTATCAAAAGAAGACAATGCATGATAAAATGCAACAGCAAAAGTCCCAAAATATTGAAAGAATTAATGCATGGACATGTGAAAATGCTTATACATGTGTACCCTTTTTCACCCGCACGACACTTGCATTTGGGGTGATATCGTTAAAGGATTAGGTATGAGAGTTGGGAGTTCCAAATCGTCTAGTAAAGCTCTCCAAGCAAGTGGTGAAAGCACCGATCATTTTCATCACGTCCAACATGCCAGAATCATCATTTCGACTTCTTGATTGCTCTCTAGCCCAACTCCTTTTGTCCCTTTTAGGGCTATATGACCTCTGAACACTTGCATTCTTTAATGCCTTCAGCTTATGGCAGTTTGGTCTTGTGTGTCCTTGAAGTCCACATAAATGACAGAAATGATGAACTCTTGGACCTCTTTGCAAGTTTGGAGAAGATTTCCCTTGAACTTTAGGCTTAGCGACAATTTGAATACAAGACTTATTCAACACTCGTTGATCAGCTCCATTTTTCTTCTTTTCATTCTTTATTTGTTCAGGGGTAGGGGCAACTGCAACTGACTCTTTGGCTTTCACAAATCTCACATCTCTGGAAACATTGTCTGATGAGCTACTCCCTCCGGTATATCCCAACTCAGACTTATCTGAGAAATGTTTCTGAGATGAAATAACCTCTTCCAGCTTTTTCATGGATACCCTTTCTATCTTGGCATTTTCTTGCAATATTTCTAGCTCAAGAAATCTGATTTTTGATAAGCTTCAGTCAGCTCACCATTCATTGTCTCTATTTCACACTTGGCATCTTTAAAATGCACTAGAAGACTTTTATAGTCCTCCTTAGCTTTCTTCATTTTCTTCATAGCTGCCTTGGCTACCCTTTTGTATTCTCCAAATTTCTCAAGAAGGGAATTGTTATTTTCTTGAAGGCTGGCTGTGTTATCATCTTCCTCAGCATCATTTTCTTCAGTACCTCCTATTGGTTCTTCATCACTACGATCTCCTAGTTCTTGTACAAGCAATTTCAAGTCTTCCGACAACTCATTATGAGTGATGGTCATAAATGCAGAGTAGTTTCCTTCTCCATCATAACTCTCTTCAAAATCAAAACTTGAAGAATCTAAATCACTCAGCGTTGTGGCATACGCCTTGTCCTTCCCTCTTAAGAAATTGGGATACTCCTTCTTGAGATGTCCTTGGCCATTGCATTCATAACATACAATGTCTAAAGGAGATTGAGAATCCTTCCCCTCTTTCCTCTTAAACTCTTTCCTTTCACCTCTTGAAGATGAAAACTTCCCTCTGTTGAATGGTTTCTCACTGTTCTTCATCTTCAGAAATTTCCAGAAGTTTTTTGCAAGACATGCTACTTCCTTCTCCACTCCATCTTCTTCGGAGGAATCATCCATTCTTTCGGTGATGATTTTGAGAGCAAGCGATTTACTCGTTTTATGGGAAGGCAGTCCCAGTTCATATGTTTGGAGAGACCCAATTAGCTCTTGAATTTTGATCTTATCCAAGTCTTTACTCTCTTCTATGGCTATAACTTTTTCTCTAAAGCTTTCAGGCAAGGACCTCAAGATTTCTCTCACCACCTTAGTATCTTCAATCTTTTCACCAAGATTGAGCTTAGCAATAACAATTTCATTGAGCTTTCCATAGAACAAATCAAAAGATTCATTTTCACCCATCTTGAGCTCTTCAAATTTGGTGGTAAGCATTTGGAGCTTTATGTCCTTGACTTTCTTTGTACCTTCATAGGTAGTCTCCAAAATCTCCCAAGCTTCCTTGGCAACTGTCATATGAGATATCCTGTGGAATTTATCTGGAGACACACCACGGAAAATAGCATTTAAAGCTTTACTATTAGCATTGGCTGTCGCAAGAGTTACCTTATCCTAAGTAGATTTAGTAGCCTCCGGCCTAGTCCAACCTACTTTAACTGCATCCCAAATGGTATCATCAATATGGCACAGAAATGCCCTCATTCTAACTTTCCAGAAAGCATAATTGTTACCATCAAAAAATAATGNCCAAGAGCTCAGGCAACAATCCAAAAGGAAAGGAAAGGCCTTTATGCACTCATTGTGGAAAGTTGGGTCATATTGTGGATAAATGCTACAAGCTCCATGGTTTCCCACCGAGTTACAAATTTAAGAACAGAAATATGATGGCTCATCAAGTTTCAGCAATTGCAAATCAGTTTCAGGGTCAATGCTTAGCTCTAATTGTTGATTCTACTCATGTTGCCACTGCTAAAGCACCTGCATTTACCCCTGATCAGTATCAACAGCTTCTGTCTTTGATTGGAGTTCATCACACTTCATTAGTTCCAGAACCTCATATGGTTAATGCTACACCTTTTTCATCCAATGCAGTTGCAGGTACTATTTCTTCATCACATTCAGTCTTTTCTGCTAAGGTTGTGAATAGAAAAGCTTTGGTGTTGAAACTTGGGTTATACATACTGGTCCTACAGATCACATAGTTTGTTCAATGCATTTGTTGACTTCTTTTACTGCAATTTCACATTCTGTGGTTGAATTACCTAATGGAGAGGCTGCTCTTGTGACTCATGTTGGTACACTTAAACTTTCTTCACACATTACTCTCACAAATGTCCTGTGTATGCCTTCTTTTTCATTTAATTTGATCTCTGTCAGTGCCTTAACTCATTCTCAGCCCCTTTGCCTGGTATTTCTTTCCAATTATTGTTTTATACAGGACCTTACCTGTTGGAACACGATTGGAATGGGCAGAATGCATGATGGACTCTATTTGTTACAAGGTTCTAGCCTTTCCACAACTTTCAAGTCTCTTGATGATTTTCTTCTCAAGAATAAGTTTAGCTCTTTTACTGCATTTTCTTCTTCTGTTTCTTCTACCAATTTGTATTCTCTATGGCATTCTAGATTAGGACATTCATCTGATAATAAACTTCATTCTTTAGGTCATCTTTTTCCTTTCTTGCAAAATTGTTGTACTAAAGACTGTGTTGTATGTCCTTTGGCAAAGCAAAAGAGACTACCCTTTCCCTTTGATAATAAAAAAGCTGTTCATTCTTTTGATCTTGTTCATATGGATGTTTGGGGACTTTTTTCCATTCCTACCACTGCTGGACATAGATATTTTCTTACCATTGTAGATGATGCATCAAGAGCTACTTGGGTTTTCCTTATGAAAGCAAAATCAGAAGTTAGGCCTTTGATTGTTTCATTTTACAATATGGTACATACTTAATTTCAAACCACAATTAAGTCCATCAGAACTGATAATGCCTTAGAGTTTAACATATTTGATTTCTACAATTCTAAAGGCATTATTCATCAACAAAGCTGTGTTTACACTCCACAACAAAATTCAGTTGTGGAGAGGAAACACCAGTATATTTTGGCAACAACAAGGGCCTTACAAATTCAGTCCAACATTCCTCTTGTTTTCTGGGGTGATTGCATTCTCACAGCTGTTTATTTGATCAATAGAAGGTCCAATAGGGTGCCTAAACCTCCATCCTATCTTAAGGCTTATCATTGTAACCAAGTTTCATCAGCATCACATTCGAATCAGCTCTAATCAGGTACTTCCTATCCTCTTTCATCTTACCTCTCTTATGACAATTTATCTTCCACCTACAAATCCTTTTGTTGCTCCATTTGTACCACCACAGAACCTAAACATTTTTCACAAGCAGTGTCTGATCCTAATTGGCAAGATGCCATGGATGCTGAAATTGCAGCCTTAGAAGCAAACAATACTTGGACTATCACTCCCTTGCCTCATGATAAACATCCTATTGGGTGCAAATGGGTATATAGGATTAAGTATAAGGCTGATGGAGCTGTTGAAAGGTATAAAGCTAGGTTGGTTGCAAAGGGTTTTACCCAAAAAGAGGGTTTAGATTACCTTGAGACATTCAGCCCTGTTGCTAAAATGGTTTCTGTGAAATGTGTTATGGCAGTAGCTGCTGTGAAGGGCTGGTTTCTTAGCCAACTTGATGTAAATAGTGCTTTCTTCATGGTGATTTACATGAAGAAGTATATATGGCTCTTCCACCTGGATTTCATAGCAAGGGGGAGCATGGAGAGCAGCTTGTATGCAAGTTAAACAAGTCCATTTATGGTCTTAAACAGGCATCAAGACAGTGGTTCTCTAAATTTTCAACCACACTAATTCAGCTTGGCTTCATTCAATCCAAAGCAGATTATTCACTCTTTACCAGGAAAGAAGGAGCTTCTTTCATTGTTTTATTAGTCTATGTTGATGATGTTCTTATAGCAAGCAATGAAAAAGAGCAAGTTGATCAGTTTAAGGTGATGCTGAATCAGAAATTCAAGTTGAAGGATTTGGGTGCATTGAGATATTTTCTTGGTTTGGAGGTAGCTAGAACAGCCAAAGGAATCTCTGTGTCAAAGGAAATATGCCCTTGAGATTTTGGAGGATGCAGGACTTTTTGGTTGCAAACCTGTCAAAATTCCTATGGATCCGAATCTAAAACTTAGCAAACATGAAGGCTTATTGCTTGATGATCCAGGGCAGTATAGAAGATTGGTGGGAAGGTTGCTGTACCTAAGCATTACTAGGCCTGATATCACGTTTGCAATTCACAAACTAAGCCAATTTATGGCTAAACCAAGAAAACCACATCTTGAGGCAGCACTTAAGGTTCTGCAATACTTAAAGAGTGAACCTGGTAAAGGGATTTTCTTCTCGGCAAGTTCAGAGTTGCATGTAAAAGGCTTTACAGATTCTAATTGGGCTTCATGTCCGGATACTAGAAGGTCTATTACTGGATATTGTATATTCATTGGAGAATCATTGGTTTCATGGAAATCAAAGAAACAATCCATTGTTTCCAGATCCTTAGCAGAAGTGGAGTATAGGGCAATGGCTGTTTCAACTTGTGAAATTGTTTGGATTCTCTATTTGTTGAAGGATCTTTAAGTCAATCACAATAGAGAAGCATTTCTATTTTGTGACAGCCAGGCAGCTCTCCACATAGGTTCCAACAATTAGAGCAGAAGCAACAAGGTTCAACATGCATAGCTGAAGTTCAAGAAGCCATATTTGATGCTCTTGTCATTTAGTAGCTGTTTGAATTGTAAATAATGCGACTTGTAGTTTAGTTTTATTTTGGATCTGTTATTAGTGTTCACACGTGAGTAGATTAGTTTGGTCACACGTGAGATTGGTTGTTAGGCAGTTGGATTAGTTTGTTAAGCTCTCTGTTTCAGTCTCAGTGGAACATAATCATGTATATATATAGTCATAAGCTAAATTAATGAGTTAATTTCAGTTTTCCCAATTCTTTCATTTCTTCATAAACTGTCCCAAGATTTTTCCCTAGAGCAGGTAAATCTCAATGAAATCACAATACCCAAAAAACAAGCCTATAATTTCTTACAGTTTTTACAATTTTTAAGGGAATTCAAGAAAAGGTATATATTTTCCATTAAAGTTGATTCCATGGAAGCAGGCAGAAAAATTTTGTGAGTTCAGTGACAAGCTTGGTTGATGAGTTGGTGGGGCCTAAGTATGATGGGATGTACCTGCGGTCATTGACAAACCAGATACTTGGTGACCTAACTGTGAAACAGACTCTAACAGATGTGATCATTCCAACCTTTGATACCAAACTCCTTCAGCCAGTGATCTTTTCGACCAATGATGTATGAGTATGACAAAAATAAGTATAATTTAAAGTGTTGTACATATACTTGTGAGTGGAAGTCGAGTAATACTATGTATATGCGTACAATATCTTTTTTTGATCTAACCACACGCCATCTCACAAAACTGCCAGTGATAGCTGGAGACGCGGAGCGGTATAAGAACTCACACACACTAACACATGCACCCGATGTGGGACTAAAGTGGGACTAAGCCCACGCCCACCTAGGACACACGTCCGTCTGTTTTTTTGATCTAACCACACGCCATCTCACAAAACTGCTAGTGGCAGTTGGAGGCGCGGAGCGGTATAAGAATATTGTACATATGCGTACAATATTTTTTACAAACTATTGTAATTATAATAATATTACTTTTACATGATTTTATAATTAACATCATTTTTATTATGCATTAATTAGAATATATCATTTTAACAATAATAAAAAAAGTTTAAATAATATTAAGACTTATTGGTGGGAACAAAGTTTTACTCCAATTATTATTATTATTATTTTTTTTTTTGAGAAACCATACACATAAAAGAAAAGTAATGGTTCGGCTTCAAACTAGTTTGAAGTTATCTTTTTTAATTCATTAGGTGACAATTTATAAGATTATTTATGTATATTATATTTAAACAAGTCATATCATTCATTAATAAAATTATATGATTAAAACTACATATAAATGGTCTTTAATAGTCAGGACATGAAATTTGCAAAGTTTTCAGACCTGAACCGGACCGAGAGGTCGGACTGTGAAAATCAGGAATTGAGATGAAAACTAGTTTTTAAGCATAAAGAATCGATTTTTTGTTAATTCCGTAAACCCCTAAAATCGGGGTTGAACCACACCAATCAGTGGCAAGAACCGTGCGGTCCAACCCCTTACAATTTTTATTTTTATTTATTTTATATATAAAAATAACTTATCACAATTTTATTTTACTTAATTAAATTATCTATCTCTTACAAGGAATAAAAAAATTATAATTAAAATCTTTCAAAGATATTCAACTTTACTTCAAAAATTAATCAAAAATTTTAATATTTTCATTGTTATTATTTTATTTTATTAACTTTCTTATTTAATTATTAAATATATGCTTAAAAATCATTAAATTTCCCTCACATATATAGATATATTAGTCAATTTTGCTAGTTTTATAAATTTAATATCTATATTTAGTTTTTAATTAATTATTAAATTAATTATGACGTCATTACGGTTCGACCTCAATTCAACCTCAAAAACCTTGAACTTCTTTCTTTTACGGACTACGGTTCAATGAATGGTCCAAGTCTAAAAACCTTGGAAACTTGGAGAAAAACAATTTTCTATTGGTTGAAGTCTTGCATACAAAAAAAAAAATGGTATTACATAATTGAACATAAACTTACCTGTTAAAACTTTTAAATGAAGTGGTGTTGGAATTATGGCCAATTGGCCATTACATTGTCTCAACCGTTATAACCATTTGTACAGGCAAAGCTAAATGAATTGAAGAACGCTAGGCTAGCAGATATTTGCATCGGCACCTCTGCAGCGCGCACTTTTCTTCCAGCACACAATTTCGAGACAAAAAATGCAGAGGGAGAAACTCGCAGTTTTGATCTCATTGATGGTGGGGTTGCTGCAAATAATCCTGTGAGTACCTAATTTGATAATTTAAGGTGCATTTTGGTGACGAAGCTATGGAAATTTGGTTGTTCTATTAGATATTTCTTGATTTATTTTGGATCAAGTTGGAAAATTTTCTTATCCATTTTAAACTAAATCCACAGACGATGATGGCCATAACCCAAATTAGGAAAGAAATAAGCTTTGAGTTACCTGACATAAAACCAACGGATTACAGAGAGAGAATGCTAGTTCTATCATTGGGCACAGGTGGGGCCAAGCATGAAGAGAAGTATACAGCAGCCAGAGCCTCAAAATGGAGATTGTTTAGTTGGGTTTATGACAATGGTGCAACTCCATTGCTCGACGTATTTACAGACGCAAGTTCTGATATTGTCGACATTCATGTGTCCACACTCTTCCAAGCCATTGATTGCAAGAAAAACTACCTCCCTATTCAGGTACGTACCAAATGACCACATTTACCATATCTATTTGTGACATTATGCATGACCATTTGCTATTAACATCTTTTTGGTAAAATATAAACCATAGGATGATACATTAACTGGAGATGCCTCCTCTGTTGATATTGCTACCACGGAGAATCTGCAAAGCTTGTGGAGATTGGAAAGGAGATATTGAAGAAGCCAGTGTCAAGAGTCAATTTGGAAACTGGCAGGTTTGAGAAAATTAAGGGCGAGGGTACTAATGAAGAAGCTCATACCTACTTCGCCAAACTGCTTGCCGAGGAAAGGAAGCTTCGGCGAGACAAATGAGAGTTCTCGAGGAATATTATTCTTGTATGATAATTTATTTAAACACTAAGTTTTCAAAATATGAACTTGTATTGGTTGAAATAACACCTTTCATCAAAGGAAAAAGCATTGTAATAATTCACATTTTATGTGGCAAAGTTTCAATCTGATGCAAGGAATAATGTGATGGAATGTAACATGGTTTAGAACTAAGTAAGATGTGAGTAGTTTAGAAGTTAGAACAGAAAAGCTAAGTCAGTATGCTTTAGGCATTGAGTCCTATCACACTCATAAATCTATATTATAGAAATGTGTAAGGGTGAGTTCGTTGCCTTCCCTATTGGGTTGCCTTTGATTTCATATACCATTCTCCAGCTTGTGTTTCAATGACGGGTAAGGCGGTCAAGCAACCTGCCAATGGCCATGACACTAGCAAACTAGCTGATAGAGATGCCGCAGCTACTTCTTTTGGAATAGCTGCGAAAATGAATACCGCTGCATTAGCTGCCTCCCATACAAAACTGGTTACAAAATGCTTAATAGTTAATACTCACTTTTTAGCGCTGGTAACCTTTTAGATGGTTGACAATTGTCTAAGTCCTATTGGCCAACATTTAAACGATTAGCTAACTAATTAACTAACTAATCAGTTACAAGTGGATTAGGATGGCTGTTGGCACTGTAAGTTTGTAACTACCTGTAGCCCCATGTTTAATTACAAGGATATCTCTAACTAACTAACTCATCACAACAGTAACTTCTAAGACGGATAAATCCTTTCGTTTGCCTCCAATCAACTTGGAAACACTTTAGGACCATTGATAAAATCCTTAAGCATAACATAGGTGGCTGCACCAACGTTTGGAAACCAATTGGCCTAGCTGTTACAAGCTTCTTGCTGCAATCGTCTTGTACTTATAGCTGCTGCTTACTTATACTGCCCTGTTCCAAGACTATACTGCCCTTGCTAGCATCTACTTGAATCCATGCTACGCATGCTATTAGCTAATTAAAGAGGCTGCTGCATCACAACCAAATAAAGCAAGTGGTATTTCAAACTTTTTAGAAATTTTAATAATGGAATTTCGGTCGGAGAAAATTAAAGCCTCCTTTCATTTAAAAAGTTCAAAAAAAAATTCAATTAATATAATCTGAAAAAATACAATGATAAAAAGTTGGGATGTAAATGCCAATGCATATGTTGAATATCTTGTTGCATAAGGAGAATATACCTATATCGCGCTACTACATGGGATGTTGCCATGTTGGGCACTTAATTTTTTAAGTTGATTGGCATATGGAGTTTATCTTGAAAAAATATTGAAATATTATTAGGGTCATTTCGGTGTTCGGGCCTAGATGAGCAAAATATGCAAATCACTTATTAAATGAAAAGAGCAAATAACTAATCCAAAATCATTGAAACTTCTTTAAAAATAAATGGTCCATATGAGCTTCACATTCAAGCTCAAACCAACAACCCAATTTGATACTAGTAAAAAATTAAATACTTGCAGATTGATTTGGTTTGGTTATTTTCGTAGTTTGATAATGCATGCAAAATCGTTATTAAAAACTTCTGTAGGGTCACAATTTGTAGCTCAAGCCCAAAAGATTTGGGATATGAGCCCAATGAGTCCAATACAATAAATTTGTAGAGAGTGGGTGAAAGAGCTGGACTCTTAGCAAATGGGACAACGGCTAGCAAGGATTTAAAAGATGAACAAACATAGAAACACACGTAAAACTTGAAGAAATAAATGTCCGAGGAGATGAACTATTATTTGAACAACTGTTCCTGAAAGCTAATACCACCCTTAGTGTTATAGTAATTATTTTTCTCTCCCCTTTTACTATCTTTTTCGATCTCCATCTTATGGGGGGTCTTTTGCATTATATAGTTTCCTTTCAGACCATCTTGATCGTACACTTGTTAATCATCTAAACTGAAAGTTCAAAATGTGTATAAAACACCCTTGAACGTTTGGACCCCAAATTATAAAATATCAATTCAAACTTATAATCAAATAATTAATGTGCAGAACATGAATATAAGCCAATCACAGAATTGATAACTAATCTAAGCCAAATATAAATACATCAACAGCAGTAAATATAAGGTAGAGATAAAGGAAGAAAAATGCAAACACATGGACAACACGCGATGTGTTATCGAAGAGGAAACCGAAGCCCTCGGCGTAAAACCTCTTCGCTGCCCTCCAAGTGGTAAATAATCCACTAAAGAATAAAGTTGGGATACATGAACAGTAGAAGACCCTCCAAGCCTAATCTACCAAAGTACCTAAGCTCTCCAAGCTTCTTGCTTCAACGAGGTTACGCCGAATCTATTTCTTCTTTAGCTTCCCGGATTCTATACCTAGGGTAAAAACATAAAACCCTAAACGTTTAATGAAGTAGGGCTGAGTTGGAAATTCTGCAGAAAATTCAACCTGTGCGATTTTCGATCGATCGAGTCTATTCTTCGATCGATCGAGCCAGGCCGAGAGTCCCAAGTACTTCTGCAGCCACTCGATTCCAACATTACAATATTAAACCAACTTTGAGCAAGTCTAAATAAAACTAAATACAATGTTTTGATCATGGTTTGCCAACATTACAAATTAGAGTTCTAAATACATAAAATCCTAAGACCTTAGAACCTAACAAAACATACGGATAACACGCGATGTGTTATCGAAGAGGAAACTGAAACCCTCGGCGTAAAACCTCTCCGCCGTCCTTCAAGCGGTAAATAATCCACTAAAGAATGTAGTTGGGATACATGAACAGCAGAAGACCTTCCAAGCCTAATCTACCCAAGTATCTAAGCCCTCCAAGCTTCTTGCTCCAACGAGGTTACGCTGAACCTATTTCTTCTTTAGCTTCCCGGATTCCGCTACTATACCATAGCATCAGCCAATGTATATTGGTTCCTTTCAAATTGCTTCCCTTAGCACCAAATGAACCTTCTCACAGATGTGGGTGTGGTGAGATGAGGATTTGGTCAATGGCCTCTTAAGGATGTGACAATGGAGAGGAAGAGAGTAGAGGAATTTGTAGAGTCTCTAAGGTAAAGATTGGGGATGAAGCAGTCTTGTTTTTCTTTAGGGTTTCTCTCACAAAAATTCTCTCTGGAAGCTCTCTTAAAATCGTGGGTATAAGGGTCTATATATAGTGGGGTGAGAAAGGAATACGAAGAGACAGATTTTACCAAACAAGGTAAATTGGCGGCTTGGTCTTGCAGCTTGTCCAAGTCATGAGTTCAAGTCGCGACGTAATGGCCTAGCCAACCTAGGATTTTTGTCCTGTAGTGCAACAGTTGGCGCGACCCTTCAGCTTCCTTGTGTGCATCTCTTATGCCTGCATTTGGCGGCTTGTAGCCGTGAACCACCCGCGAGTCCTAGCCGCAAAGCTCTGCTTCTTTGCACATACTTGAGCTTTTCTTCACATCTTCTCACACACTACCCTTACAATAATCCCACCTAAATATAGGGTTACTAAGTGATAAATTACAAGCAAATTGGCACGGAATAAAGCTAACAAGATGGTTGATAAATTTCAACCTTACAATCTCCCCCTTTGGCTATTCCGTGACAAAACCCTAAAACAAACTCTAGACTTAACACGTGAGTTGGGAACAGTTGGAAAACTCACTCACATCTAACTCTAGAATCTGTGAAGCTCTTGAAACATAAGAACAGGTATCTCCTCAAACACAACAACACAATAAGTTCATTGTACATAGAAACTTGTAATGCATATGGAGCAAGCACAATCCGATCATGCACAATGGAGTAAAGCAATAAACCATGGCAAGATCAAAACATGCAATCACTATAACCAAGTGATCACAGTGCTCATTCACACTTGGATTGAACATTCGAACATTCAAGTTGACAAACACAAGTTAAATCACTTGAATGACCAACACTCAACCAATGCACAATACATGAGATATGTGCATCAAGGAAAAATCCTACATGGGCACAAGAGTGACAGTACTTCACAAAGAATGCATAGCATTAGGTTAGAAGTACTGATTTAACAAAGCACAAAGGCTGCATAAAGCATGGCACAAACCACAAAGGCCTACAAGAGTGCAAAAATAAATCCTTAAAGCTTACATAAGCAATATGGGTACAAAACACAAAAACCAAAAACCTTAAACCCTACACAGTTAATAGAGGTACAAACCAACACATAAAGAAAGATGTGCTGAATAAATACAAAGTGGATACTGAAATATAATATGATAGAAGCTAAAGATAGACAAAAACAATAAAAAAAAGCCTGTTAGCTAAAATCTCCCCCTTTCGTTGAGCTCCCCCTGCCAACAGCATCTCCCCCTTTTTGTCATGGAATAGCTAGTCTTCATCATCTTCTAACTTTCTTTGAATTTGATCCAATTGAGCTTGGAGAGAAGTGAACTTCATATCCCACCGAAGGTTGAGATGGTGCAAGATGGATGTAAGTCCTGACATCTTTGTACCCAGCTCATTGACAAATGTTAGAATAGAGTCTAGCTTGTCATCAGTGGTGAAAGAACTGGAGTGCGAACCACTGTGGGACGCTGAAGCTTCTATTTTGATTCCTTTCTTGCTATGGCCAATGCTAATGTTGAATGTACGCATGTTGATTGGACATGGTTTTGGGCATGGAAATTCATTTTCAGAGGGATGGATCCCTTTCAGCTTCAGAATCCTTGAAATGAGGCAGCAAAAAGGAATGCAGATCCTTGACTTTATTCGTAGAATAGTTTTGCGAAGGATATGAAATATATGTGCACATATATCAATCTCAACATCAGAAATCAGATCATGAAGGAACAGTGCTCGTCTGAGGTTCATATATCCTGTGCTGGATAATGGATACAAGTTGTGAAACATGACAATCGTAAGCACCCTCAATTTTGGAGGAAGTGATGAAACACTGACTGAGTTCCCATTTGAGGAAAACTCCAGATCTTTTCCAAGAACAGCTTTAAGTAATTCCTCATTTGGATAGAGATCATCATAAACTAGTGGGGCCCCAAGCATTGGCCGGTTGATGTGCAGGATTTCTGCTAAGTATGTGGGAGATACCGAGAAACTCTTTCCTCTAACCCAGCACTTAAGTTCGTCTCCATCAACAATTGCATTGGTATAAAATTCTTTTACCAGATTTTCATATGCATCATCAAGGTTGGAGAGGAGATAATTCCAATCCTTGCAAGCAAACCATTGAGGTATGTTGGTGTCGAAGACTCTTTCAATCAATGGTGTAGCCTTTTTGAAGTAATTTTCAAAAATCTAAAAAACAGCATACGATCGGAACTTGTTAGGATCGAAACCACGGGATGGGGAACGAGTCCTTTTTGGTGTAGGGGAGAAATCATCAATTTCAATGACAGGTTCTTTCCCTTTGCTGCTTCCTCCTTTCACAATTGATCTCTTGAATGGAGACATTTTGTTACTATAACATGATTTATCACATACAAGAGATACTAGACAAGACAACAAACATTATTAGCAATATCATTTTCACACCAAGGATATTGAAGAAAACCCTAAACACATGAGATTTAGGTTCAAATCATGACAATGTGACTGTGTATACACCCAATAACCAAAGAAGGTACATAAGGTAGAGAAAATAAGTGTAGAGATCATCACAAACAGACAATATAAACATTAAATTAGAAACCCATGTTCAAACATGATACACCACAAACCACAATAAATCAGCACAAATAAAAAAAAAAAATCCCAACGCAGAAGGTATGAAGGAAAAGGAAGAGAACCCATACCTTTTTTATGAAGATTTGAGAAGAAATGATGCAGAAATGGATGATTTTCAGAGAAATACTCAGAGTGTTTGTGAGAGAGAAATGGGGAAGACAATGAACAATCACAATAAGTACGAGGGAAAAACTGAAAATCATTTTAAAACGGTCTTCAAAATGCAAAACACGTGCTTTTTGCGACTGGATCAAGTCGCCAGTAAGTCACCAGGGTAAGCCGCGAAACACTATGAAACAGGATTCTTGAAAAATCTTCTAAGTGTTTTTCACGACTGGAAGATCTACCCGCGAGAGAGTCGCAAGCTGAGCCGCGAAAATCTCTGTGTACCCTTCGCGATTAGACCTTCCACCCGCGAACAAGTCGCCACATTGAGCCACGAAATATGCAAAAACCCAAATTTGGGAAAACTTTCTAAGTATTTTTCGCACCTAGGTCATTAACTCGCCAGTAAGCCGTGAAGACTCTCTGAGTGGGCTCGCGACAGGGGCTTGCGACTTGGCTAACCCATGACTTAGTTGCCAAAACAGGGCAACACTGTTTTTCAAATTTTTGACTATTTTGTAAAAAAAAAACATTTTGCAAAAACAAACTAAAACATTCAAAAATCTTTTTGTGTTTGATCAACAAGGATTGAGCTTGTGAAAAGCACATTTAATCAAGTACAATCACACAAATGAATACGGTATTCATTAAACATAGACTTGTGTGTTGTGTGTGGATATCAAAAATGAGATAGTCCTTAGTCTAATGTGAAGCTTCAATGATCAATTCAATCAAAGCATACACAACTAGCACTTGATAATGTGACCTATCTCAATTATAGAAACATGCATATATGACCTCCCACAATCACTTAATAACAATTCTTTGAAACTTTTCATTTGGCTCCATATTCACATATCATTTGCATTTTTGAGCAAAGAAAATCTCATTTTGAGATAGATGCCTGAAATTTTTGATATTTCAATTGATGATGTAGCCTTTGGCTTTTTGGGCATCAAACATTGTATATTGGTCGCTTTCCCTTTTTCCTAGTCGAATACTAGTATATGCGACGGGCTTTTGCAGCTCTATATCTCTTTTCATTTGGAGATTTACAATTAGAGAGCTCTTTTAAGCATAAAAATAAAAAGTGGGAAGATATATAGGCATGAGTCTATGCATGTCTTAAGATCAACAAAATCATTCACTAATCATTCATGGTAAGGTTGAAGATCTATTTACAACAGTCACATAGATTTCAGAATTTCTTCCACAATGATGTGAGTGCATGAGAGACAAGATAAGCTCGTTAAATGCACAAAGCCATTAGTACAAAGGTACAAGGCAAAACATGCTTTGAGACAAAACTCAATAAAGCTGATCAAACTTTTTGGATTTTCTACTTTTTATGTGTTTTTGGATTTTTTTTTTGACACAAAAGCAGTAGAAGGTTGATCCAAAGCATAACAAAAATGTAAAAACATTTGAACCAAAGACAAAAACACACACAAAATAACAACCTAACAGCTAGCAAGAAACACAAAACCAAGCATTATCACAGACATGGGAAGTATTGAGGCATGGACATGTTGTAATGCTTATGCATGAGTACCTTTCGTCACCCACACGTCACGTGCATTTGGGGTGATATCCTTGACGGATCGGGTACGAGAGTTGGGACTGTCAAACCTTCGTGTGAACCTTTCTATGCAATTGGTGAAGGCACCGATCATCTTCATCACGTCCATCATTCCTGGATCATGGTTTTAACTTCTTGGTTGCTCGCCATCCCAAGACCTCATGTCATTTCTTGTTCCTCGTAACCAAGGTGCACTTGCATTGTTGTTTGCTCTCAGCTTTTGACAGTTGGGTCTGGTATGTCCTTGCAATCTGTAATAGTGGCAAACATATTCCGTTCTCAGACCCTGTTATGATCTGGGAACTGATCGCCCTCTAGCTCCATATCTGGATTCTGATTGACTACGGGACTTATTTATCACCCGTTGATTAGTCACATTCTTTTTCTTCTCAGCCTTAATTGTCTCAGGACTGGACCTATCCACAGTCGTGTCCTTAGCCATCATAAACTTCACTTCTTTGGTGACCTTGGCTGACGAGCTACTTCCTCTGGTGTATCCTAAACCGGACTTGTCTGAGGCATGTTTTTGAGATAAAATAACATCGTCTAGTTTTGTGGAGGAGACTCTATCTACCTTGGCATGAGCTTGCACTACCTCTTGCTCAAGAAACCTCACTTTTATGTAAGCTTCTGATAACTCACCATTAAGTGCTTCAATCTCATACTTTGCCTCATTGTATCTTACCAGCAGACTTTTGTAGTCTTCCTCGGCTCTCTTTATCTTCTTCACAGTCGCCTTTGCTACCTTGGTATACTTACCTGATTTCTCAAGAAGCAAGGCGTAATTCTTTTGAAGACTAGATGTATCTTCTTCTTCTTCAGCCTCTGATTCTTTAACAATTTCAATGGACTCTAAATCAGAATATTTGCCAAGTTCCTTCACAAGTGAACCCAAATTATCTGATGACTCCTCATGTGCAATGGTCATGAATGCGGAGTAGTTTCCTTCTCCGTCAAAACTCTCTTCAGAATCAGAACTCAAAGAGTCTATATCATTTAGCGTTGTGGCATATGCCTTGCCTTTCCCTCTTAAGAAATTTGGACATTCCTTCTTGAGATGCCCATGGCCATTGCATTCAAAACACACAATGTCTGAAGGAGATCGAAAATTCTTCCCTTCTTTCCTCGTAAGCTCTTTCCTATCACCTCTTGAAGATGAAAATTTTCCTCTGTTGAATGGTTTCCCACTGTCCTTCATCTTCAGAAATTTGCGGAAGTTTTTCGCAAGATATGCTACTTCCTTCTCCATTCCGTCTTCTTCGGAAGAATCATCCATTCTTTCGGTGATGGTTTTAAAAGCAAGCGATTTACTCGTTTTGTAGGAAGGCAGTCCAAGCTCATATGTTTGGAGAGACCCAATCAGCTCCTGAATTTTGATCTCATCCAGGTCTTTACTCTCTTCTATTGTTGTGACTTTTGCTCTAAAGCTCTCCGATAAGGACCTCAAAATTTTTCTTACCACTTTAGTGTCTTCAATCTTCTCCCTAAGATTGGGTTTAGCAATTACAATTTCATTGAGCTTCCCATAGAATGAATCAAATGATTCATCATCCCCCATCTTGAGCTCTTCAAATTTGGTGGTAAGCATCTGAAGCTTTGTGTCCTTAACTTTCTTCGTACCTTCATATGTCGTTTCCAAAATCTCCCAAGCTTCCTTGGCTACTATCATATGAGAGATCCTGTGGAATTCATCAAGAGACACACCACAAAAAATAGCATTTAACTCTTTACTATTAGCATTGGCTGCTGTGAGAGCTGCCTTATCCCAAGTAGATTTAGGATCTGTCGGCTTAGTCTAACCTATCTCGACCGCATCCCAAACAGTATCATTTATGGAGCATAAAAATGCTCTCATTCTGACTTTCCAGAAAGCATAATTGTTCCCATCAAAAAAATGGTGGAATATTGAGCGATTGAGACTGGTCCATCTCAAATAGGGTGAAGGATCACACTCAAGTATTTAAACCACAACAAGTGTACCCGCTTTGATACCAAGTGAAAGTTCAAAATGTGTATAAAACACACTTGAACGTTTGGACCCCAAATTATAAAATATCAATTCAAACTTATAATCAAACAGTTAATGTGCGGAACATGAACATAAGCCAATCACAGAATTGATAACTAATCTAAGCCAAATATAAACACATCCACAGCAGTAAATATAAGGTAAAAATAAAGAAAGGAAGATGCAAATACACGGACAACACGCGATGTGTCATCGAAGAGGAAACTGAAGCCCTCGGCTTTAAACCTCTCCGCCGCCCTCCAAGCGGTAAATAATCCACTGAAGAATGTATTTGAGATACATGAACAGCAGAAGACCCTTCAAGCCTAATCTGCCCAAGTACCTAACCCCTCCAAGCTTTTTGCTCCAACGAGGTTACGCTGAACCTATTTCTTCTTTAGCTTCCCGGATTCCGCTACTATACCATAGCATCAACCAATGTATATTGGTTCCTTCCACAGACGTGAGTGTGGTGAGATAAGGATTTGGTCAATGGCCTCTCAAGGATGTGACAATGGAGAGGAAGAGTGTAGAGGAATTTGTAGAGTCTCTAAGGTAAAGATTAGGGATGAGGCAATCTTGTTTTTCTCTAGGGTTTCTCTCACAAAAATTCTCTTTGGAAGCTCTCTTAAAATCGTGGGTATAAAGGTCTATATATAGTGAGGTGAGAAAGGACTATGAAGAGACAGATTTTGCCAAACAGGGTAAATTGGCGGCTTGGTCTCGCAATTTGTCCAAGTCGTGAGTTCAAGTCGCGGCATAACGACCTGGCCAGCCTGGGACTTTTGTCCTGTAGTGCGATAGCTGGCGCGACCCTTCAGCTTCCTTGTGTACATCTCATGTGCTTGCATTTAGCGGCTTATAGCCATGAGCCACCTGCGAGTCCTAGCCGCAAAGCTTTGCTTCTTTGCACATACTTGAGCTTTTCTTCACATCTTCTCACACATTACCCTTACAATAATCTCACCTAAATACAGGATTACTAAGTGCTAAATTACAAGTAAATTGGCACGGAATAAAGCCAACAAGATGGTTGATAAATTTCAACCTTACACTTATGATGAAGTTTGAAAGCTTTTCAGTTTCTCCTACAAAGCAATTTGGACATGTAGTAGTAAATACAAATCTTTCCGTCCAGCTCTTGGTTTTATGTAATTGATATTTTCATGTAAAGAGTTATCTTTTGGCTAGCATTCAGAACACTCTTCATATGGCTGGGACGTGCACATTTTAAACTGATTTAGAAATATTATGTTTGATATATTTGATGGTTATTACATAATAAGTAGGGCTAATTGTCATGACTTTCACGTTGAAGTACATCTGAATCTACTCTTTTCAACAGACGTAGGAATATTATGTTTGTCATATTTGCTAACTTCAAGATAAGAACATGCTATAACCCATTAAATTCATTTACTTTGAGAGTTATATCTAGGAAAACCTTTGAATTATCTATGGTTGGGGAATTTTGCAGTGTGTACGTGTTTTTGTTTGATTTTTTTAATATAAAAATTTATTTGACACATTCCCGTTGAGACAACCTTTAAATTCTCCATTACTTGCGAGATTGGCAGATTGTGAATAAATGTGAAAAAAAAAAAAAAAAAAAAAAACTAAGTAATGCATTCTCTTAGAGATTATTATTGGGGATGTTTATATGTAGAAGAGCATAAACTCTGAACCTTACTGAATAGTGATAGCAATGTTACGAACTTCTAAATTATGAGTATTTGAACACGCACCCAATCAGATATCAATGGATCAAATAGCATGCTAACTAATTTCCATCTTATTTTATCAAAAGTCTGTAACTTCACAGTTTTTCTATATTTTGCCTTTTCCTTTGTCTTGGTATTTTTAATGTTTATATGTTTTCATTCTAGATAAAAGTCTACGTTACAAAAATATATAACAAAACACAAAAATTTTATTGCTTAGGATGTCTTCATCTTGATTTGATATTGATCATTAAATAGCATTATGATGTTTGAGCAATATGCATATATTTGGACACTTTTTGATGCACCATTTAATTAAATTGTCGATCATTGCAGGAAATAAAAAATGTTGTTGTGGGAAAATCAAAGAATGACAACTCCATTGAAAATCAGCAAATAGAAGTAGCATATACGTTTGCCAGGCCCAAATGCTTCATAAATGTCACAAGGCTACTAAATAGAATGCATCGAATAGGGAAAAGAATTGAATAGGGTACAATAGTAACTTATTGCTAAACTTCTATGATATAATATTTGTGTTAAGATGATTTGTACGGCTATATAAGAATTTTTATGATATAACGTTTATATAATTAGAGTTTATCTGTGGTTGATTTCAGACACAATTAAATTGTAATTTCCTACTAAAATGTTATTGTATTTTATAGAAAGCATTCATATGATTAACAAACTTTAATGTTTTAACATGACAAATACATAAAGTACTCCTGTGCATTGGGGTTTATTTATGTAAATCTGAATGCGTGTCAATTGCAAATACAATTGCATTTTTTTTTTTTAATAGAAATTTATTGTTGATGATAAATGGTGATTTTAAAGAGTTGGGAGTTTGGTCATGCCAAATCAAAGAATCAAAAAGATACTGTTAACATTTTTTTGGGTTGAATAAAAAGTATTGACATTTTTAAAAAGTATAGAAAAGTTACCAAAAAAAAAAGAGACTGCAATAAAAGTTACTTGGTGTAATACCCTGCGCATTGCGGGGGTTAAAGGCTAGTATATATTAATAGGTAAAGTTTAGAGAAAATCCAATTAGATTCTGTAATTGAAGTCTAATTTTGCATCGTCCTAACTTATTTATTTTTAGAAAGTTTTATTTCTTAATTTTGGAGTCAAATGTGAAACCATATCATAAATATCCATCCAAGTGAGTTATTGCATACAAAAACCAAAAAGTCTAGAATTAATGAACATAAAATATATATATATATATATTTACATTTTCTACCTAATAATATTCTTATAAGACTTTTTAAAGAGTTAAAAAAAGATATATAAGAATGACTATCGATAATATTTAAATTATATATGTAAGAATTATACTGTGGACGGCTAAATTTCTTGGTTCGAAATAAGTCAAACAAGTAAAATAGTTTCACAAGTGTGAATTTGTATTGATGAATGTATGGTACAATTCTCTGTGATTACAAAAGAGTGATCCTTTGATTCAATCTCCTTAAAAGATTTTTTGATTGGAATTGTGGTAATGTGCTTTTGATTCTTTAGCCAAATATACTTCAATTTGGTTGAAGAATTGATCGAAAATCTTCGAAACAGAATTACAATGAATCTCTGGCTATGAGCTTGTTAAAAATCCTTTGTTCTTCATGCTCTTCGTGTTCTTTGTGTGTTCTTCGTCTTCGAAAGTTTGTGATGGAAGTTCTTCGAGGCTTTAGAGGCTTGAATCGTTAGCGCTTCATTGATTTATGGTTTGCTGAGGTTTCTGGATATTTTTGAGCTTAATCCCAGTGAACTCTAAGATCTAGGAATATGATTTGGATTATTCCTTTTCGAATGTTCTTTATATTCGAAGTTGAAGTTCTTGAAGTTCCTGAAGGCTTTAGGGCTTGGTTCCAGCAGAGCTTCTGGACTTCTGAACTCAATATTTCTTCTCAGTTCTTTCCCCAAATGTCTTGGTCCCCTCTAAAATGCCATAGGAAGACTTCTATTTATAAGAGTTTGGGGGTGGGTAAGCGACATGTGGCGGAGTCTGATTAGTGACACATGTCACAGCTTGATTGGTTCGCTTATGTCATCGCTTGCACGCACTGGATTGCATATGTCATCGCTTGCACGCACTGGATTGCATATGTCATCGCTTACACATACTGGACTGCATATGTCATCGCTTGCATGTGCTGATGTGTGATTGGTTTTTGCATGACATTTGGCAAATTTTTGTTGGTTTCTAAGTAGTGATAGTAAAACCTAGCAGCAATACGTGGCACTTTGTAATTGGCTATATTTGTGGACTTGGTAGTATGATGTGTCAACTTATGATAGGTCGGGAATTTTCCCCCTCTACAAATGCCCCTCGAGACTCGTTCATTCACACAGTTTCAGAGTGTGGTGTGGCAATGAGTTTTGAAAACAGATTTTTACACTTGACTCTTCAAGTAAAGTAGTTGAAGGTGGTGGAGCTTTCAGCAAGATAAGATAATTTCCGAAGAGTAGACCCACCCATATGAAAGACTTTGATGAGAATGAAAAGGGGTCTACGAGTATTTGAATGTACTTGTGTGACCGAGCCTTCTCAACAGAGGTTAAGTCGAAGTAATTTCAAAAGAGTGTTCCATGGTACTTGGAGTGGGTTGGTGGGGCTGAAAGTTATTTACAAGAAGTTGGATGTACTTGCAATATTGAATCATTTCAGCAGAGGTTAAGCTGAGGTAATTTCAGAAAAATATTTTGGATCATTGGCAGTGATCACAAGGTGTAGAAGATGGGGGAGAGGTGAAGATGTTGGTTGGGTACAGCATGCAGAGCTATGGGGTTAGACTCACGTTTTTAAGAAGTCTAGGTGAAGTTGTCTTGAAAGAGTATACTTCGGATTACAGAAAGGACATGTGGGAAAGTGGTTGAGTATGCATGTGTCATTGTATCACTTAGGTTAAGTTAAGGTAATTTCAAAAGCATATGGTTCTAGGTTGCTAATGGTGGTTGTGAAGAAAATGGCGATGAAGCAAAGTGAATGGGTGAAACATACGACACCATGACGTCAGCCTTGTATGTTGGGGACTCTCTGATGTATATGTTTTTGAGAAGTACACCTTGGGATACAGGATTGATTGCATGCTGAGTAAGGTCCGATGGCAAGTCATTGAATGTGCATGTGTGATGGGACCATGCCGACAGACGTTAAGTTGAAGTAATTTCAAAAGAGTACTTTTTGAAATGCTTCAAGTTGAATTTAAGTTGGAGTAATTCCAAAAAAGTGTTTTTAAAGGTACCAGCAATGATGACCTTTGAGTCCCACACTAGTGGGAACATGGAATCAGGCTTTGGCGACCATTTATCGACACCAAAGGCTGATTTCTGATGAGCTGGTACCTTGGAGGTCATCGTAAGTGTTGGATGAGAAACAATTTGTAGGATACCCTAACACTTTCTACCACCTTCACCTAATGCCACTTGTTGGAAAAGCACAGAAAAATGAAAGGTGGAGCTAACTTGTGATCTTGGTTTTAGAAACCAGCCAAGTTGCTGTTTGTTCCGAACCACTGCTTCTACTGGAAGACCTGAGCTTAGGAACAGGTGTCTCTGCTGGACTTGGATTTCCTGGCCAACCAAGTCCAAGGAAGCATGGAACGACGATACCAGCCTTGTTATGAGTAATTTTATGGACAAATGTGGTTGTTAAGGAGAGAAACAAAATTTTTTTGGATCTCAAAACTACAATGATGTTGTGAAGAGGGTTTCTACTGAACCATGAGAGGGTTGATTTCAAACTAATTATGAAGCAATATTGGTTGCTAGGTGTTGAGAATGATAAGGCCATAGTGAGAAATGGCTGTGAGTAGGAGGACTTGAAAATTTGAAAGGAGCAAATCTTCATTTCATGATTCAGTGTGTTTTTCTTGATGAGTTTTTGATGAATCTGACCCTACTATTTATAGCAGAAAGATGAAGAACGGTATATGGGTAGTTGAGAATGGCGGTTGAGAATTTTTGGTCAGAACGGTAGGCACTGAACGAGAACGGTAGGCACTGAACGAGAATGGTAGGTTAGAGACTGGTAGGCACCGAACAAGAATGGTAGGTCAAACTGGTGACCCAATGTAATTTCAAGTTCAAGACACACTTGTGAGAGTTCATCTGTACTTTGAAAGGGAAGCCTTGATAAAGTCTGGAGAATAATCTTAAGGGAATCCAAACCAAATGGATGAATCTCAATTTTTGATCTTAGGAGCTTAAGTTTTGGACACTGCTATACTTCAAAGAAGTGGGTCAGATTGGTGGTTTCCAAGTCCAAAACAAATAAGCAGATTTCAAAATAAGAATCTATGTGAAAATCTGAATAGGACAAGCTTTGCTCGGACATCTTGATTCTTAGTCAAAGTTCACATTAAAGCCAACTGTTGTAGAATCACACTATTTGAGCAATTTCGAATTCTCAAATGAAGAAATAGACCCCAAAATTGGAATCTACATGAAAAACTTAGCAAGACAAGTCATTTTTGAAAATTTTGACTTTCGGTCAAGATTCATGCAAAAGTTAACTTTTTAAAATTGAGCCGTTTGTACAATTTCTGAGTCTTGGATGAAGAAACAAATCCCAAAATCAGAATGTACTCAAAACAATCGAGTGGGATAGGCCCATTTTGAAAATTTTGACTTTTTAGTCCAATTCAAAGTTCAAATTTGGTCAAAGCATTTTCTCTCTCTCTTTTTTTTTTTTTTTTTTTTTTTTCTTGTTGGCGGTTCAGACCGAGTCATAGTTTCGGGTTGAACCGGGTCGGCCTGGACAAATGGGTCAAGCCAAAGGAGGATGATGTCATTGGTGGCATCACACTCAGCATCCAGCGCGTGCAACACGCGTGGAGTGCTGTCGACGTGTGAGAATTGAGGGTAGTGCATGATGCGTGTGTTTGATGAGGAAGCAATTCTTGGGAGCTTCTAAAGGTGCGTGGTGGGGCGTGGCTGATTTTTTGGGCTTGAAATTTTTAGGTCTTGTAGATCGAAAGCCATATAATCTCCTAGTATGGTTTGTTTTCTAAAATCTGGAACATATTTGCACAGATTTGAAGGAGGAGGCCACGATTTCCGAAGCTTATAGCCGTGATGGAGGCGCGTGTTTCCTCCGGTGAGAATTGAGTTTTCTTGGGCTTTGTAGATCTTTGTCCGTTTAAGATCCCAGTGGGGTCAATTTTGTGAAATGATCTTTGGATTTTCACAAATTTGGAAGGGAAGGTCGTGGGTGACAATTTGTCTATGATGACTTTTCTGTTCTTTTTACGGGTAGCTCTGTCAAGGCAACACCTATGCTTAGACTTGAGGGTCAGGAGGTAGGTGGTGAGCTATCGTTTTCTGTCTCTTTTCATTAAATGTCATTTTTTATCTTCAAAATTTGATGCAGACTTCCTTAACTTTGAGTGCATGTGAGTTTGCAAAAATGACTTTGAGCTTATGCTATTTTCAAGTGAACACCATTTTTTTCACCTTTTGGTTGGTGGAACCATATCTGCCCCCTTTATTTTTCTTGGCTTCTAGTTTAGCCAAACTTCTCTATAAAAGAGTATGAGATTGTCTTCATTCATCACTTAGTTGGTTTTCCTTCTGCCTTCATTTTTTTTAAAACATTTTTCCTTTGTATAGGCCTGCCATGAGATTTTCTTCTAACATTTTCTTTTTCTTTTTTTGTTTTTGTTTTTCTTTTGCAGCATGCATCCCATTGATATTTGGGTTTTGACATCAAACTTTACAATGGTGTTCATGACACATTAATGCCATCCCTAGCACTTGTCTTTGAAGCTATACTGGCTTTTGTCTTGGCAATTAAGCCACATCAACACTTGCCTTTGCAACGTGGCCACATCAACCATTTTTACCATGAAGTCGTTCTGGCTCTTGTGTTGGCAATGAAGCAATACTAGCATTGGTCCTTGTAACAGAACTATACTAGCACTAATTTTTGCATGAAGGTGTTCCACACTTTTCTTTACAATGTAGCCACACCAGTTGTCTTTTCCGTAAAGTCGCACAAACATTCACCTTTGCCAAGAAGCCTCATCAATACTTGTCTTTGTAATGAACCTACAACCGCACCTTTCTTTAGCCATAAAGCTGGATCAACAATTCATTTATGCTGAAGCCATGCCAATATTCATGTTTGCCATGAAGCTGCATTAACTCTTGTATTTGTATTGAAGTCGCATCACCACTTATCTTTGTCATGAACTACTCCAACTCTTGCATTTACATTGAAGCATCACCATTACTTTGTCTACTGAAGCAAATTTCTTTTCAACATGAAGCCATGTCAACACTTCACTTGCATTGCAACCGTGCCAACATTCATTTTTTCCATGAAGCCATATTGACAATTGATCTTGCACTAAAGTTGCACCAACATTGGCCTTTATAATGGAGCTGCATTAGCACAATTTTTCAAAGGAAATAAAGTTCAATCATTGAGGGCACATAGCGCTGTAGCCAGACATCAAGATTTTAGAAATGCCAACAAGACTTTTAAAGATGCAAGGAGATCCTATCAAGACTTTGAAGATGCAAGGAAATGCCAACAAAGCCTTGAAGTTTCAAGAAGCTCCCATCAAGACTTTGGGGATGCAAAGAGATGCTGACAAAACCTTGAAGATGTGAGGAGAATGTCGCAAAGACGTTGTGAAAGGCCAAAAACATATTGACCCCTTGTGATAAATTAATTGATTAATTAGCCAAGTTTAATTAATTAATCAAATTAATATACAAATGCGTGGTAGCACAAACAAATCACCAATTAAACTAAATGCAGCAGAAATTAAATTGACACGGTGATTTGTTTACGAATGGGGAAAATCAACATGGAAAAAATCCCACCAAGTGATTTTAAGGTCACCATTCTTGAGAATCCACTATTATCACAACAAGCAGTTACAAGTAAAGGAATCCCAGTAACTTATACCAACCTATAATTGAACCCTTACCCCAATACCCAATTGGCCTTATTCATTAGTGACAATCTCTCCCTTTGATGCATGGCTCCCAATACGTGACTAACCAATTCCGCGGATCCTAGTACGTGACTTCAATCACCAACTAGAGAAGGTTGTTGGCTGCAAAGCTTTTCAGTTTATCTAGACGATGAAGATCTAGAAGATGCTTGGTCATAAAACCCTATGGTGTACAAACACAGCAACTTCTACACAAGAATGATGAACTAGGGCAAATTCTGTCTCCGGTCACAATTTGTTTGAACAAACTTTGCTTAACACTTGTGCAACTTGTGTTCTCTTTGACAGCCCTTAAAATAATCCTTTTATATGTTTAGGGTTGTGAGAAAAGAAAGCCTAAACACATAATTACGGATTAGAGTTAAAACTAAACTGAAAATCTATTTTTCATAAACCTCGACAGATAGCCATCAGTCAAGCAGCTGTCGAGCCACGAGGCTGGAACAGCTTTTCAAGCTCGATAGATACTAGCTGTCGAGCTTTAATGACAAGTACTTTTTAGACTTGAATCTTTGACAGACTTGCATGGCTTCAACATTTGATTTTGAAACAAAGTTTTTTGAAGTATTAAACACATCTTAGATCTACCCAAATAAAAGTAAAGTACATTTTGTCAAAAGATTAGCCAATCACATAAAATAGTGACACATGTTCCTAACAAGTGAATCACATATGTCCTAACACTTTGACATTGCACGAACATGCCCTTAGAGGAGAGATGATGCAACACCAACTTTAGATGTTGGAGGAAGGTTACGTTGTCTAGATTGCAGAGACATGATGTGAAACGACATCACTCAGAAGGGAGATGATGTGGTTTAAATTTCAAAGTTGTGAAGTGGCATAACCTAGAAGAGAGATAACGTAGCTTAGACTTACAAGGTACAAGAAGATGCCCCCAAGAGATAAGTGATGCAAAGCATACTTTAGAGACGTGGGAGGATGTCCACAAAAGAGGGGCAATGCCATGCAGACTTCATTCCCAATTCTTTGCAGCTGTCATTTTCTACTACAATGATCTTCGAGCATCAAGTAGTGATTGATTGATTGATCTTAAGCAACGCCCACCAATCAAAGGGATCTCAAAAGCATATTGATGACCTTTGAAAAACTCTTCAAGCTAGACTGGCAATCCTTCTTCTTTTCATGTGACTGAACTTAGTAGATGATATCAAGTTGCCTATGTACCCCGGAAAAGGATCAAGTCATTATGTAGTTCAACAACTTTTTTTTTTAATGATTTTTTGTTTTGTTTTGTTTTTTGTTTTTGTTTTTGTTTTTTTTTTTGGTTTTGTTTTGTTTTGTTTTGTTTTGTATGTTTTTAAAGGTAATAGAAGGACATCATGTACCTTTGCAGCATTGCAGTGGGCAGTTTAAGCTCTTACCGAGGAGCAATCCTTGATTTTTCAAGCATAGAAGTGTTTAAGGAACTTCCCATTGATGGGGCTAATACTTACGCCATCATTGTTAATCAATTTGTAAGCTCCAATGGTGTTTGCCCCCTACCTGAGAGTTAGAAGTACATCACAAGCAATGGTCACATGATTTGACTTGACAACTTCATCAAAGTCTAGATCAATCTTGTTTTCTTTGGCAAGCTTCATGATTTGTTATTTGAAGACGAAGCATTTTTGGATTAGGTGGCCCATGATGCGATGATATTTGCAATAGTTAGGGTCATCAACTTTCCCCATGTCTTCTGGTTGCTTGCATTCTGGCAATTCAATTATCTTCAATTGCAATAGTTGTTCTAAGATGTTTGGCACATCTTCATCAGGGAACGGATATGCTTTTTGCTCACGTTCCTTAAAAGTCAGGCGACGCACTTTGTTCTTTTGCCATCCTTCAAGCTGTTTTTTATTTGCCTTCGCTCTTTTTCTTGGAACCTTAACTACGGTAGTGTTAACAACCATTGAGTCTTTGAGATTGCTTTTTGCATTCTTATCGTTCCTCCTTACTTCCTTTCTGGTTTCCTTAGGTATGGGAGGTTTTGTATTTCTGCGGCTAGCAATGCTTGCTCCATGTCATGCACGAGTTGCTAGCTCTTCAAATGTTCCGGGCTTTATCCCTTGGAGGATGTAAAGTCCCCAATGCATGCCTTGGATACATATCTCTACAACAGACATTTTAGAAACTCTATCCATGCAATTCAAACTCAAAGAACGCCATCGATTGATATAATTGACCACTGGCTCATTTTCCCATTGCTTGGTATTAGTAAGCTTTATCATGCTCACCGTGCGATGCGTGCTATAGAGCCAGTCAATAAATTCTCTTCCAAGTTGCTTTAATTATCGATTGACTCGGGTTTTAAGTCTGTATACCAATCAAAGGCATTTCCCTTGAGTGAACGGACAAATTGCTTTACAAGGAGGCCTCCTTGAGCCCCTGCATTCTCACAAGTTTCTACAAAGTGAGCAATGTGTTGCTTAGGATTTCCTTTGCCATTAAACTGTAAGAACTTGGGGGGTTGATACCCATTTGGCATTCTTATGTTAACGATGCGCTTTGTATAGGGTTTTGAATTTGTGAGAAAACTTATAGAAGAATCTCCATATTGTGCTCGGATGGTATTTGTTATCATGTCTTGCAATTATTGAACTGACAACAAAGCCGCCGACATAGATTGTTCTCATCGAGGAGTGTTTTCAATTTCTCTCCCTTCATCATCCTTTGCAGATGTGAATTTATGACCATGGTTTGATTCACCAAGATCTTGTACTTCAAGTTTGTTCATTAAAGTTGCAATTTGGATGTCCTATCTTCAAGTGCTTTTGTGAGAACGACAACCCTTTGTTCCATTTCAGACATCTTTTCTTCCATGGTAGAGGTGTTAGTCATCATGACTGACACAACTTCCCAAGATGATGGAGAAGGAAGTGAATTGGAGTGAGCACATAACATCTCATCTTTTGGGTTCCCTTTGATGGGAGAGAAATTGTGCAACCAACTTCTTGTGAAGGAAGAAGGTGATTTGCCCCCATACTGGAGGTGTTCCAAGGTGATGTCCTTGTTGATGACCTTGTTTTTGTGAGAAGATTTAAGGAGATGATTATATGGACCTTGGCATCCTTGGTTAATTAAGATTGAAGTTGATTGTTTGCTTTGGGTTGGCTACAATTGATTGCACCAATGCAATTATTGGTGGTAGCCGTCCCAAATTTAACTGAAGTAGCTATTGTTGAAACTTGAATGTCCTTACTAGAGGACATTGACGTTGGCAACATGATGATGGAGATTTCTTTCTTTGAAGGAGAATGAGACGAGAGGCAGAGAGATCACACTGGGCATGCCAAAATTTGTGGACGACTAAATTTCTTGGTTCGAAATAAGTCAAACAAGTAAAATAGTTTCACAAGTGCGAATTTGTATTGACGAATGTGTGGTACAATTCTCAATGATTACAAAAGAGTGATCCTTTGATTCGATCTCCTTGAAAGATTTGTTGATTGGAATTGTGGTAATGTGATTTTAATTCGAACACCAAATATACTTCAATTTGGCTTAAGAATGGATTGAAGATTTTTGAAACATAATTACAATGAATCTCTAGCTATGAGCTTATTATAAATCCTTTGCTCTTCACGTTCTTCATGTTCTTCGTGTGTTCTTCGTCTTTGAAGGTTTGTGGTGGAAGTTCTTCGAGGCTTTAGAGGCTTGAATATGTAGCGCTTCATTGATTTGTGGTTTGTTGAGGTTTCTGGAGGCTTTTGAGCTTGATTCCAGTGAACTTTGAGATCTAGGAATATGATTTTGATGATTCCTCTTCGAATGTTCTTTATATTTGAAGGTTTGTGGTGGAAGTTATTCGGGGCTTTGGAGTCTTGAATCCATAGAGTTTCACCAATTTGTGGTTTCTTGGAGTTTCTAGAGGCTTTTAAGCTTGATTCCAGTGACCTTTGAGATTTAGGAAAATGATTTGGATGATTTCTCTTTGAATGTTCATCGTATTCAAAGTTAAAGTTCTTAAAGTTCCTGGAAGCTTTAGGGCTTGGTTCCAGCAGAGCTTCTGGACTTCTGAACTCAAGATTTCTTTCCGGTCCTTTCCCCAGATGTCTTGGTGTCTTGGTCCCCTCCAAAATGCCTTAGGAAGGCTTCTATTTATAGGAGTTTTGGGGGTGGGTGAGCAACACGTGGCAGAGTCTAATTGGTGACACATGTCACAGTTTAATTGGTTCGCTTATGTCATCGCTTGCACGTGTTGGATTGCATATGTCATCGCTTACATGTGTTGGACTACTTATGTCATTGCTTGCATGCATTGATGTGTGATTGGTTTTTGCATGAAACTTGGCAAATTTCTGTTGGTTTCTGAGTAGTAATAGCAAAACCTAGCAGCAATACGTGACACTTTGTAATTGGCTGTATTTTGTGAACTTGATAGTATGATATGTCAGCTTGTGATAGGTGGGGAATTTTCCCTCTCTATGCATCTTAATGTATATCTTTTAAATATATCCATACATGCATGGGATTACAAGTTAGTGTATTAGTAATACAAAAACCATACTATGCTGAATTCACATAAAGAGAACTTCTAATTGATTCCTAAAATGGAAACTATAACCCAATTGTAAATTAGGTTCATATTTGGAAGTATATGCAATTATAATTTGCTTAAGGGCTTTAGAATTTCAAGTTGCAGCCACATAATTCATGAAATACTAACAAGAATACTTAACCGTTGAATGAAATTGCATCACGTATAAAGAGCTATGTACAGCCAAGGAGAAATACTACTTACACAAAACTAAATTTAGAAACAGAATAGGTAGAATAGATAAGTCTTACACCGAAATTTCTTCATTTCTCATTTATTTTAGCTCATGCACTTGTTCTCTCTCATATGTTGGATGCCTAAAAGCAAAGTCCCCAAATGCCATGTTTGTGCTTTCTAAGATATAGATTCACTCTTTATAAATGCTACACAGTGTTGTTAATGTAATAAATTCTCTTGTTACCATGAAAATCAATTGTGTGAATGTATACATCCTAAGTTATGGATCATCGTAAGAACAACAAAGTTTTTGGATGTTAACTACCAAGAAGGTGATTTATCAAAAAATATTACTAGGTAAAGTGCATCTAACATGCTAAAAACATCAAAATTAACTTAAGTTACCAACAACAAAAGTAAAAAATAAGTGTACAATACAATCAAAACCATCCAGGCCACATAACCAGCAGCAAGTAGTTAGTGCTTCCATAGCCAAAATTCAAACACCTACAAACAAGAGCAAATATGAAAAGTATGTACCAGCACAAATCTAACATTTTAAGCCATCTTCTTCATTTGGTTATGAGTGATTGAATACCACGAAGGAAACATCCACAAAAAGAAAAATAAAACATAAGACACAAATTCAATTCATCTCCCCTTTCATCCATCTTCAGAGCAACCAAATAGAAATTAAAACTGCAAATTTTCTTAGAATCTCACATTTGTAACCAAAAAGCACGAGATTGAGAAGACAAACCACAATTCGAAAGATTTTATCAATAATGAAGTTATGGATGCATATATTAGCATTGAAGTTTAATTGACCCTATTTATTGGCCACTTAAATAAGATTTGAAACTCCCACCATGATGTCAATCACTAGTATTTTATATCTATTTACAAACTAAAATTTTATTGGGGAAGAGCAAGTCTACGTATTAGTGTAACTAGCTCCTTTCCTAGAATACCCAACCAGGTCTACGAATTAGTTTAACTAGCTTAATAAGGACCACATACAAAACCATCAACCAAATGATATCTTGGGTCAAGATGAGAATTAACCAAAATGACCAGACTCCAAATGAAATAAAATAAAAAACAGCATTATGACTAAGTGGTAACCTATGCAAACCTCAACTCCACAAAAATCCTGCATTAAAACAAAGTGCTAATCTACCTATTAAAATTGTAAACAAATAATGAATAAATGAACCAAGTGTTTATTCACTCAAAAACAAATCAAAACAACAATACAATGTAATAACTCCTTGGCAATTAACCGAAATAAAATTTTAAGAAAAACGTGGGCAATCCTATGTATAAAAGTGAGTTATCTATGGTATAATATGATGGAGGTTTAAATCGACTGAGTTCTAACGTATAGAACTCCAAAGAGCTTTTGAATATTATCGAAAATTACCATAACAGGTAGCCTATCTCTTTCAACATTGGCTTCATTGGTCCATCCTCTATATACACCTTCTCAAGGCATTTGAATATGCAGCTTGATATCTTCGCATCCATACTGCATGTGAAAATAAATAGTGAAACTTTTACCAGGCAAGACAGTATTAGCTGCATGAGCAGTTGTTGAGCAGAACCCAATTACCATGATAATTTTCTCTCTCCCCTGTAGGAGTTTTTTCTCTCCACCTCCGTGTGGGTCTTTCTATCACCTCTGGTGATCATTCCCTACCACTGGGTGGTTCTTTCTCTCCACCTCTGTGTGGCTTTACTCTAGCTTTAGAGCGTAGATTTCCTTATCCCTACTCTCACTGTGGGTCTCCTTTATCAAATCTGAGGTTCCCAAAGCTTTCCCCAAAACCCAATAGAGTTACCCACATTTTCAAACCCATCCTCACGGGTTAGCCAGGGGGACAATCAGCGGCGATACTCTTGTGGGTCTGGTTTGTCCTCTCTGTACAGTGGATCAGCTGGCCGGTCGGGACCCTGGTGTGGGTATTGGCCAAACCCACAGCGGGGTCGATCGAAGTTCGGATGGAGGTCTCGCTGCAACTAATCACAGACAAAGCCAAATCAACGCGAATCTTCGTCAATGAATGGAACTAAGGTGAGGGACCTTCCAAACGGTAATATTTCTAATGTGTTAGTGTTTGCGCTATTTTCAGACTTGGTTTATTTTGCATATGGGTTGGTGATGATATCAACGGGATGTTGGAGTAATTATTTGTGTGGGTGGCTTTTATTCCAATTGTTGTTCTTGTATTGGGTAAGAGGAGACTGTACTGGAACTATTGGGGTGTTAGTCAGGTTTTATTGCGTTATAGAGTTACAGAGGATCAAATTAACAGATCCAACGGGGGTGGCTGGTTGCCAGCCCCACTGATCACAATGGATGCCCTGAGTTGGAATTGCCGGGGGATGGGAAACCAACGCGTAGTTAATGTCCTCTCCAACTTGGTGAAGGATAAGAAACCCAAAATTATTTTTCTCATGGAGACTAAGCAAATAGTTGACGAAATAAGAAAGTTGAAGGAGAGTTTGCACTATCAAGGAGGATTGGTAGTACCATGTGATAGAAGTTGGGGAGGAAGACCCCCCCCCCCCCCCCCCCCCGGACTAGCAATGCTTTGGAAAGAAAATGTTGAACTGCATATACAAACTTATTCACCGCATCATATCGATGCTATCATTCGCACGGACCTAGGATCTCCATGGAGGCTTACTGGATTTTATGGGTACCTTGAGGAAAGTCACAAACATGAGTCTTGGATTTTATTGCGCCATCTCCATTCTAGAAATTCAATGCTGTGGGTGTGCATAGGAGATTACAATGAAATTCTATCCTCTGATGTAAAACAAGGGCGGGTCGAGAAGGCTTTTCCCCCAATGCTAGCCTTCCGAAATACACTAGCTCACTGTGATTTGATCGACTTGGGCTTTCATGGGGGAAAATTCACATGGAATAATGGCAGGCCTGGGATGGAGTTCGTTCAGGAGAGAATTGATAGAGCCTGTGCAAATCAAGATTGGAGAGATTTATTCACAAGGAGTCGAGTATTGCATCTCTCGGCTTCTTATTCGGACCATATCCCAATCATGTTGGCCATACAAGCAAACAGTGAAGAGAAGAGGAAAAAGAAGTTTCCTAGGAGATTTGAGGAAAAATGGGCTTCCCATCCGGAGTGTAGGCAGATTATTGAAGAAGCATGGCGACAAAGGGTAGAAAGTGGCAGCCCAATGTCTTGCTTATTTCAAAGGATAAGAAACACACGGTTGGCTTTGATAAGGTGGGAAAAGAGGGCATTTGGAGATACTAAAGCATCTCTTCAACAAAAGCAACGGTTGTTGGAAGAGCTGACTTGTAGAAACGACTCAGCACTTTTGGGAAGAATAAGGGAAACAAAAGCAGAAATTAATAACATGCTGCACCATGAAGAGTTGGCGTGGAGGCAGAGATCTAGAGCAATCTGGTTACCTGCTGGAGATAAAAACACAAATTTTTTTCACCAGAGGGCAACCCAAAGGAAACGTAAAAACCAGATCTTGGGGGTGTTTAACACAGCAGGGGAATGGTGTACAGATGATGAACAAATTGCAGACATAGCTGTGGGGTACTTCCAAGACTTATTTACATCAGGCCAACCTGATGATGAAGCTGTTGGCCAAGTCCTTGAAGCAGTGGATCAACATGTTACTGTTGACATGAATACAACATTACTGGAGCCGTACACAGGGGATGAGGTACGAAGAGCTTTGTTTCAAATGCACCCCTCAAAGGCACCGGGGCCGGACGGTATGTCTCCATTCTTTTTCCAAAAATATTGGAGCATAGTTAGGCATGACATTACTAGTGCTATTCTGTCTGCACTTAATTCTGGTCGATTACTTCATAAAATGAACTATACTTACATTGTCTTGGTGCCCAAAAAGAATGACCCGCAAAGTCTTGGTGATTTTCGACCCATCAGTCTTGGCAATGTGATCTTTCGGATTTTCTCAAAGGTCCTAGCTAACCGTTTGAAGCAGATCTTACCAAGTGTGATCTCTGAGGCTCAGAGTGCTTTTATACCGGAAAGAATTATTACAGATAACACTACCGTTGCCTTTGAAGTACTCCACAGGATGAGGAATAGACAAAGGGGTAAGGATGGTCAAGTGGCGATCAAATTGGACATAAGCAAGGCTTATGATCGTGTAGAGTGGCTATTCTTAAGGAAGATAGATTGGGGTTTGATGAGAGGTGGGTGACACTTGCAATGGAGACAATTCGTACAGCCTCATACTCGGTTCTTGTAAATGGTGAACCTAAAGGTTTTATACAACCCACAAAAGGGATCAAGCAAGGTGACCCGCTTTCACCATACTTATTCCTATTATGCGCTGAGGGTCTTTTAGCCATGCTTAGGATAGCCGAGGAGCAGAAAAGAATACAGGGAATACTATCTTGTCGAGGGGGAGTCCGGGTCTCTCATCTCCTATTTGTTGATGATTGCCTACTGTTCTGTCAGGCTAGGATAGAGGAATGTCAGAACCTTCTACACCTCTTACATAGTTATGAAATGACATCCGGTCAGGCTATTAACAGAGAGAAGACAGGCCTTTTCTTTAGCAAAAACACTAGGGCAAACATCAAACTGACTGTACAAAACATGCTAGGAGCACAAATATTTCATGACTGTGAGCATTACCTTGGGCTGCCCATGATTACAGGTAAATCTAAAACAAACACTTTCAAAGGAGTGAGGGAGAAAATTACAAGGATAGTAACCGGATGGAAAGATAAGTTTATCTCAAAGGCGGGAAGGGAAGTACTCATAAAAACGGTTGCCCAAGTAGTACCAACTTATGTGATGAGTATTTTCAAGATTCTGAAGCAAATATGTGAGGATATCAATTCCGTCTTGGCACGGTATTGGTGGGGTCAGCTACGTAATGAGGGAAGGGTCCATTGGATGAGTTGGAATAGGCTGTGCAAGTCGAAGAAGATGGGCGGAATGGGTTTTCATGATTTACATGCCTTTAATCTAGCCTTGCTTGCTAAACAAGCATGGAAATTGGTTCAGCAAATGGACTCTCTATTTTACCGTATTTATAAGGCCAGATATTTTCCAACCTCCACATTTCTGGATGCTGAGATGGGCCACAATCCATCATACGTTTGGCGCAGTCTTCTCTCGGCGAGGGAGGTAATCTTGGCTGGCTTAAAATGGCAGGTTGGTAATGGTGAAACCATTAAAATTTTGTCCCATGAGTGGCTCCCTCACCCCCCGGTGCTGATTGGGGATATAGCAGAGAATATGTGTGTGAAGGAGCTTATTAATCAGCAGACGAAGCAATGGGATCGAGGGAAAGTGAACTCTTTGTTTGATGAAGCTACTCGACAAGAAATTTTGGCGATACCACTCACACGGGTGGAGGAGGAGGATAAAGTGATTTGGAAGGATAATAAGGCCCATGGCTTCTCTGTCAAGTCTGCTTATCAGGTGGTGTTAAGGCTGGCTCATCAGCAAGCTGGGGAGAGTTCTCAGAATAGAAGTAATGAAAAGATTTGGAAACATATTTGGACTCTAAATGTAACGCCAAAAGTCCGGAATTTTATATGGCAAGCGTGCTCAAACATATTGCCCACTAGAGAGAATTTGCATAGAAGGAAGATAGCAGTGGATCCACGATGTGAATTCTGTAAGCAACAACCTGAATCAGTTTGTCATATGCTGTGGGAATGCCCATTTGCTCGCAATATATGGGCTGTTGTAAGGGGCAGACTGCAAAAATGTCCAAATGCGGTTGCTGATTTTTTCGGTCTGCTCAGGTTGCTGCAGAGTAGGCTTGATCGTAGTGACTTTGAGGTTTGGGCTATAACGGCTTGGGCCCTATGGAATGCTAGGAACAAATTCTATTTTGAAAATATGCAGTTGTAGCCGAAAGCCATTGCTGATGGGGCCTTAGCCTTGCTGACAGAATATCAAAGGCTAATGGAAGCACAGGCCAACTCTTGAGGTTCATTCTTTAGTTCTATATTGTTGTTTTTTCTTCTTTTCATTTGTATTCCCTGCTAAGCCCCACGGGCGGCTTTGTTGTCTGGGTTTGCATGCCACACTGGAAATATGTCTCTAGTGATCCAATTCTTGCTGTTTGTATCCCTCTGTTTCAAGGAATAAAACTCTGCCCTTTTTTTTTTCAAAAAAAAATTTATGGAAGAGCACATGCATAGAATAACATGCCAGCTTTTAAGCTCTCAAATAATAAATTCCAGCTAACCTGATACTCAAAATTTTAAAACACTTCAAAACTTATGCTGCCAAATATCAATAAGATGGCATCTGCTACAATGTTGAAACTGCAGTTTTTATGGGCATTGTCATTTTAAACCAGTAAGGTTTTGCACATACAAAATGAGATGGCTCATAACATTTATCTTGTTATCGTGCAATGCTTCTTCCAACAATATGCATTGAAATTGATCACTAATTTACTAAACCTTTTTTATCTACTTAGCATTTGATTTATTCATCACTACACCATCTTTTACATACGGATCTTGTTTGCAATGATTCTATATCTTCCCTAATTTTATTGGCAACCAAACAACCCAAAAAATGGAAAATCGAACCTAAATGGGCAAAATCTCATTTTTAGAATGACTTAAAAGAGAAAGGAAGATTGAAAACAAGATATAAGTTGGAAATTCATAGACAAATATAAGTTGATTACCTTTTCTCAAATATCAAAGTCAGTGCCTTGATAAAAAAAATCTTTTAATAGTACTATCAATTCTAAAGCAAGCTACTAACAAAGTAACAATATTGTAATATCAGAAATATCTAATTGGTGAATTTCACATGGTAGCATGCATACACACATTTTGTATGATCTAGAGGACAAATGATAAGAGACTCATTACAAATTGGTTCCCAACTTCCATATATGCAAGAAGAGGCACTCATCAAACAAAAAAATTTGCACAATGGAGCTCAAAAGAGTACAATTCAAATAATGAAGTGACAAATACCCATATCATTTTGTAATTAAATACAAAGTGAAAAAGACACATGCTTTTTAATGCTCCCAAATTTTACTAAGGTGCAATCCCAGAAACAGATATAGAATATAGAGACCCACCAATTAAATTGCAGAAGATTGAAGGTTAAGTTACCTGGTTGCAAGTTCTTATTGACAATGCCATAAACACCAATACGAAATGGACCTAACAACAATTAAGAAGAAAAAGGGATAAAAGCAACAAAAATATGAAAGAGAAAAGGGAAAGTGAGCAATCTTGAAGATTGAAACTTTAGTCAAGAATAAAGTTGTGTGTCCCAAATGTAAAAGACAAAGAACAATTCATAAATCATTAAATAAAGTTTTGTCTTGCAAATTCGATTAACAAATAGTTACTCTAGAAGAATTAATATTAAACAAATATGAAAATTTCGAGCATATAAAAACAAATATACAAACCTAAAAATTCTTTGTCTGTCTATGTTTCCTTCTTTGGCATTTCAGAAGTCTCCAACACCAGAAAAACTAGTGCTTCCATGAGCTCCCACCCAAAAATCTAGATGGCAATGAAAAATAAAGAAAAACAAAAATGAAATAGTGAGAAGAGGAAGCTTTCAAGTCACGAGATTTGCGAGATCAGCGGAGATCGAAGCAATGGTGAGATCTAAGAGCGAATCGAAGACCAACGTTTGCCACCTCAGTAGAGAAGGAAATAAGAGAAAGAGTGCAGCGGCTAGACCTAAAATGGTTCACTATGATTTTGGGTACGTGGGCGGGAACTTGTGCGGGTTTCAAATGCAACCCGGATAAAAAAGATTCCATAGGACCTAGCATTGGATGAAGAACATCTCCATGTCATCCACAGATAACTTTGTAGGAAGGCAAAATTTTAAGCTAATTATAAAATGCCACATCAAAATTTAGTGGCAAATTCTAAATTAATGTCATTAAATTAATTAAATCAAATGATAACCTGTCATCCAAATTTATATTACATTAGTCGCTAATCTGTGCGATGCATAGGAAAACTATTGTGTACGAAGATTTAAACAAATCTTTGTTTCTTTATCTTTGATTTCACATTAGGATTTCTATCCTTGATATGAAACATTAAATTACGAAATGGAAAATATAAATCAAACTTAAATTAAATTTAAAATTAGGATTTCAATCCTTTACATCCTCAAATATCCAATAAATGCTAAAATATCAATTTCCAATAAATTGAAAGACAACTTTAAAGTACTTTTTGTATCTTCTTCCTTTGTTGTTCTTACATTCATTTGAAGTACCACTAATATAAGTTTGTCAATAAAACACGTTAAGAAATGTATTACAACATGTAGAAGTTAGATATCAGATTTGTAATTTTGCTATATTAAAAAAATATACACTTCTCAAGCTAAATTTTATTGTCAGTTTCTATAACAGTGTCAAAAACTTTCTTAACTATGTAGAATTCCCATCCAAAGTTGAGATTATATTAATTTGATTATATTTGGAAAACAAATGTTTTTCCATTCAAATTTTCTACTTGCAAAGGTAGATTGATTTTAGATTGTTGCCATGATACCCATTGACAAAGCACAAAATAGAGCAAAAATAAAAACTCCCTTTCACAATCATCAATCAATAATATTTTAAACTAATATAAATAATAAATCATAAAACATTCATTAAAAAAGACATTTTATATTATTTACAATCCATATAAAATAATAGAATTCGTTAATGCAATTGGAATTGAATCTGATTTCTTTTTTTAAGATCAAAGATAGAAAGAATCAATTTCTCAATATGTAGCTCTTTATCTAACTTATTGTTTAATGGGCAAAGACAAAGCAAATAGTTTAAAAAAAAAAAAAAAAAAAAGTGCATCCAAAAATATCTTAGAAATGTGAATCCTTCTATAATCTATGCAAAGTCAATCACTATGCAGTGTTTTATTATTCAACTGTCCTGCAAAAGACCAAAACATAAAAATATCAAATATGACACTAAGCTATCCATTAAACCCCATTTGTTCTAAAGATTGACATGCACAATTCAAATTCCCTTCTCACTAATTTAAAGTAGCAGCACATCAAGAATAAATATGCATATGAGCAATCAAACTTAATGTGACATTTTTAATTTGGTATGTGAAAACATGTAAATATGACATTTCAAGTTTAATTTGCATTCAGCAGCATGTGATTGCAGAATCCTTGAAAGTGTACACAACCTTTTTTTTATAAGATTGCAACATGTGATTGCATTCATTCAGATCCAGCATGTTAATACTCCAACTTTCTTCATCATCTTCTTCAAATCATGCGGCTTCTTATAAGGAGGTCTTTAACCATGGGGTAGCCCTAATTTCACCCACCAATCTTCATTTCCAGTTGGCCACTAAGGTGGCGGAGCTCCCTTTTCTAGCAGGTACTTCCTTTGAGGGGGGTCACAGTGTTGCATTTAAGAAGAAAAAAGTGACCCAAGAGTAGCATCTTTCAAGTCTTGGAGAATGCTTTCAAAGTTCCTATTCTAATTATTTTTTTCCTCACTCATGGCAAGGCATTTCGCTTCATACTTGGCTATGGCTGCTGGCCCATTCTTATCAAACTTCACCTTTTTTTTCCACCAAGCTCTAATGTTGTCAGAAGCACCACTCACTAGCTTACCATTCTCGGGAATGATACCATAGACAAAGCCGTGAGCTTTACAAACTTCCATCAGCTTCAGCATATACTTGAGAATCCCATCCTGTGCTTTACTTCCTCCGAGCTTGATCTTATTGGTCTACTTGGGCTTTTGCTTCTCTGCAACTTGTTGGGCTGCAATCTTTTGTCCTTCCTTAATCCTCTTGAGCTTGATATGATCCTTCCACATTCGCCTTCTCAATTCTTCTGCTTCAATCTCTTCATCACTTACATCTTTATCTGCTATGTTGTCATACTTTAATTAAGTCATCAACATCTAAATCCAAACTATCGCCCAATGTGTCATCAACCAGCATAAGGTGGTCCATTGAATCAAATTACAACAACCCTCTGGTTGATGAGAAAAACGCTTGGAAAAAAACAAAAACAAAAATCTTTAATCTTACTACTTATTTTGTTTCAGTCCCTAAGCTATACAGGCACTCTAGGACTAAAACGAAAAGTTGTACCAAGCTCCCTAATAGCACAAGGTTCTGTTACATTGACCATCAAAATCAATCCATAGTCAAAAACCCAAATTAATTTTCTATTCCAACCTTATCTCAAAAACCAAACAAAACATAATTATTGCTGAAATCTAATGAATTCACAAATATTGTGCCAAACAGCCCCTTTTCTTTATTCAATCAAACCCATCTTCCTATCCCAAACCTATAAAAATCCCTAAAAAGTCTTAGATTATAGCAATTCAAACATTAATAGACAAGACCCAGCGTACTATAATAGATTTATAAACAAACCCACATCTCATTTTTTTTTTTTTTGGATATATAAAAATATTTTAAACAGATAGAAAAGAATCAAACTCAAATTCTATATAATTATTAAATTACACATAAAGTAGGTCCACTACAGAATCAATTCAAAGGACCGAATTAAGTTATACAACAATTTCAGTAGCCATAAAACAAAGTGGTTGACAAATGATAGCAAAAGTTATACTCTTACACTACATGTTCATTGAAATCACACAGGATAAAACCCAACCCAAATACTTACACACAAAATGACAGAAAATACTTACACATACCTACCCACATAGTTGTTGAAATCACACAGGAGAAGACCCAACCCAAAAATCGAGGCCCACATGATGCATGCAATGTAAATAAACTCAAAATATTTAAATTAATCCCTATCTAACCAAAAAAAAAACACTAGCGCTAGCCAAACAACCGGACGACAGAGCAAACTCTGCATCATTCTATACAGCATATTGCAACTTTAGTTGCAACCTACAACCTCCATATACAATAAAAAGACTGATACTGTTATAGCAAAGGAGAACTCAAATTACAGCAAAATCACTTGTTCAAAACTATACAAATGAATCCAATCCATTCCATTACTTGAACTTAAGGGATATTAGAATTGAGACTTTAGTTCCTACATAAGACTCTATCAAGAATTGAGTCATCATAAATGAGGCCACTCTCCACTCTATTAAGTAGAGTAGATGGAAAAATGAAATAGTAAGATAGTGAATTAGAGACATTTTTTTTTTTTTTTGCTTTTGATAAACGGAATTACAGACATTACTTATCATGCAAAATGAACAAATCCAAGATAGGAAAAGGAAAAAAGAATATGATACTTCCTGCTTAACTTAGTCAAGGCAGCTAGGATAGGGAAAAGTTTGTTATCTTTATAATAACAAAATCCTTGCCCTGTAGAATTTTAAGCAGATTTTGGTGTTCTTTTATTATGCATACTTTATACCATGAATAGCTTATTGCATCAGGAATTTGTAAAAACAATTTTTTGTAGTCTATGAAACTTAGACTGTATGAGGTGTTTTTGAGTTTTTAAGTTTGGGCAAACGAAAATTTTACAAATCTGAAAAATTATGCATATGTTTCCTAAAATTTCCGATGGATCTAAGTAGACCCTTAATATTGTCCAAGATTGTTTCACATAAGTTCTACCAATAATCTAAGCTAGGAAAATATATCATTGCATTAGTCTTGCATTGTGTTATGCTGAGAAAGGAAATAATGACTTGGGCAGAAGGAGAAATTTAAATACCTGAGCTTGTTTGCAGGTAAAAAAATTTCTTACCTCTCCCAACTGGATAATCATCAAATAACCTTACAAGCACATTCAAAATTTGGGAATTACACTTGGAAACAAAAAAGAGAAAAAAAAAACTAGGAAATCTATAAAAGAAAAGAGAGTAAAAGATGGACTAACCACATTGTTTTTGTATTACCATTGCGCAAACAAATTTGGAGCTTCTCTTATTTGGTTTGTCATCACATGTAACTCTTGAATTTTGATCATTTGCAGCTGAAGAGAACAGAACGTTCTGTTTTATTATTACTTCTTAAAGTATAACTGGAAATTTAAGAGAGAAAAAAAAAAAAAAAAAGCTGAAGGGGAATTTGGCAATCTTTGATAATTGTTTGGTTGATTCAATATGAGGAAACTTATGGTTGGGATCTGTCTTGGACCAATCTATGCAACTAGGGATGAATTTTAATAGCATCATTACCAAAACATCGAATATGGGAAATTTTGGACCACTCTAATTCACATTTTATTAATTTGGGGCAACCCCTCATATCATATAGGAAACAAGTCTACATAAACTATTCAGCCTCTCTCATTAAACAATATCTATAAAAACCCATTATGACCCACAACACAAAAGAGGTAGAACTCCAATTAAAACACCCAATTGGCATATTCCTAGCAAGAACTTCCCCACATGTTAACCAAACCAAATTGCTAAGGTACCCACACAACTGCACTACATGAAGAAATCAAAATCACACTAACCTATACATGACCCACAATACAAAAGTGGTAGAGCTCCAATTAAAAAACCCAGCAATAAAAAATTCAACTTCCTAAAAAAAATCAAATACAAGGAAAAATAAACATAACAATCATCCATATCACATCACGAAAGAGGCAGTAACAAATTTTTAGAAGAAAAAAAAATCAATCAAAATAATATAATCCTTACATTGAATTATTATGCCTGATAGTCACAAGAATAGAGCATAAATACCTGAACTGAATCATCCACCTTTTGTCAGTATTAATATGTTGTGATGGGAGGAAAAGACAAAGGAGAGAAGACAAAGAGACTATTGTTACAGGCTAGCGTTAGCAAAAGCTGAAGGGTTGGCTTTGAGGGATTGAAACCGCTGAAAAATTAACGCTAATGAAGGGTTGCCGTTTAAATGGTTGGGAGACAGAAATCGTGAAACACAGTAAACCGAAAGGTGAGGAGACAGAAAGGGAGTTTGAAACTATGAGACACAAGCTTAAGCTTGGGCTTGGGCTTGGGCTTTATTGTGGAATTAAAGCTATAAAGATTGTGCTTTATGGTGGAGATAAGGCTGAGAACTATTTTCATTTTTTTAGTATTTTAAAATTTAGGAAATAATTTTAAAATTAAAGGAGAAATTCAAGAAAAAATATGGTAATGACATGGCTGTTGACATGGCTTAACATGAGCATAGCAATATTAATTACTACGCTTCAGCTTTTAGTATTATATTATATATGTTAGGATATATGTGATTCACTTGTTAAGAACATATGTCACTACTTTATGTTATTGGCTAATCCTTTGACAAAATGCACTTTACATGTAATTGGGTAGATCTAGGATGTGTTTAATGCTTCAAGAAATCTTGTTTAATGTTCAAGTGTTAAAACCATGCAAATCTGTCCAAGATTTAAGTGTGAAAAGTGTTGTTCATTAAAGCTCGATAGCTAGCAATCTATTGAGCCTTGAAGAGCTTTTGAAGCCTGTGGCTCGACAGTAGCTCGACAGATAGGGACAGATAGGGTATCTATCGAGATTTATGAAATTCAGTTTTTTATGATTGTTTTCATTCAATTTGTGATTTTATGTTTGGGCTTTCTTTTCTTACAACCCCAGACATATAAAAAGGATTATTTTAAGGGCTGTTAAAGGTAACACAAGTTTTATAAGTGTTGAGCAAAGTTTGTTCAAGCAAATTGTGACCGGAGACAGAATTTGTCCTCATTCATCTTTCTTGTGAAGAAGCTGCTATGTTTGTACACCGTAGGATTTTGTGACGAAGCATCTTCTTGATCTTCATCATCTTGATGAACTGAAGAACTTTGCAGCCAACAAACTTCACTAGTTGGTGTTTGAAGTCGCATACTGGGATCTGCGCAATTGGTTAGTCACGTATTGGGAGTCGTGCATTACAAGGAGAGATTGTCACTATAGAACAAGTCCAATTGGGTATTAGGGTAAGGGTTCAACTGTAGGTTGGTATAAGATACTGGGATTCCTTTACTTGTAACTGCTTGTTGTGATAATAGTAGATTCTCGGGAGTAGTGACCTTAAAATCACCTGGTGGGATTTTTGCCATGTATTTTTTCCCCATTTCTAAACAAATCACCGTATTAATTTATTTTCCACTGCATACTTAGTTTAATTGGTGATTTGTTTGTGCTACCACGAATTTGTATATTAATTTGATTAATTAATAAATTTGGCTAATTAATCAATTAATTCATCACAAGGAGTCAATACGTTTGTGGCCTATCAATATAGATATAGATTAGCATATTGAAATTTGCCACGTGTCACTTGGCCCACAAGATAAAGATAAATTCCCTATTTAAAGTTTATGGATAATTATCTTTGCTAAAATAAATAAAATAAAATAAAGATAAATTTTCTATTTAAAATTGATGGATAAAATTATCTTTATTAAAATTAAAATAAATAGAGATAATTATTTATTTTTGTTGATTATTATCTTTATCAAAATATGATCTTTATTAAAATGGATAAGTAGAGATAACTATCCCTAAGCAAAATTTGGGTCAATCAAAAGTCGACTACATATTTTAAAGTATATTAATTCAAAGTGGAACTTATCTTATGGAACCACTATAAATAGAGGACACCTCGTGTGATGCCTCAATTTGATTGATTGTGTGATGTGTGTGGATGTGTGATGAGTCCCACATCGGGTATTTACTGGGTAGATCTGGGCTTTATTAACAACTACAAGGAGCCTTAATTATGACTAGTCCTTTTGAGGTATAGCGCAGATGTGGCTAGTGCTTTTCCTTGGGTCGTTACATATGGTATTAGAGCTAGCTCGATAATCCCGTGTGGGCTCGAAGATACTACCCTACAAAGTGAGCCTTAACGAGGACGTTAGGGATTTAAGTGGGGGAGATTGTATTGCCCCAATTTGATTGATTGTGTGATGTATGTGGATGTGTGATAAGTCCCACATCGGGTATTTATTGGGTAGATCTAGACTTTATTAACAACTACAAGGAGCCTCAATTGTGACAAGTCCTTTTAAGGTATAGCGCAGATGTGGCTAGCGCTTTTTCTTAGGTTGTTACATATGGTCTCCGAGCCCAAGCTCTGAAGAAATTTTGTCTCTAGAATCTTTGTAGAACTTGAAGAACATTCAAAGGACTTGAAGAACTTAAAGGACAGCAAATCCCTAACAAGCTCAAAGCCAAAGATTCGTTGTGAAGACCATTTGATCCACCTTCCAACCAAATTGAAGAAAATTTTGCATTTGAGTCAAGACTATAAAGAAGACAGAATCAAAGGAGCAATTTTTGTACTCACTACTTGATTAATACAAAATTATATTTGTGGAACACATATTTCAATTTGTTTGATTTTCTACTATTGAGAAATTTTGTGTTTACAAACCGATCCATCAAATCCTCAACTAGCTGCAATATGTCTCCTCTATTCATCCTACACTTCTGTAAACAAACCTTGCTGCCAGCCCACATATCTCGGGCAACTCCACATTCCCACAAAACGTATAGTACAGACTTAGCATCTTGCCTACATAACTTACAAAAGCTATCCTTCACAACCTTTCGGCAATATAGATTTTCCTTAGTTGGAAGAACATTTTGATAGACTCTCAATCCAAAAACCTTTATTTTACTTGGCAAATTGCTTTTCCATAGTTTTGCCCAGTGCAATCCTTTACCCTCTAACCCTGAGCTCTCCATCAGTCCATCATATTCCTTAGTTGGAAGAATATTTTGATAGAATCTCAATCCAAAAACCTTTATTTTACTTGGCAAATTGCGTTTCCATAGTTTTGCCCAGTGCAATCCTTTACCCTTTAACCCTAAGCTCTCCATCAGTCCATCATATTCCTTAGTTGGAAGAATATTTTGATAGACTCTCAATCCAAAAACCTTTATTTTACTTGGCAAATTGCGTTTCCATAGTTTTGCCTAGTGCAATCCTTTACCCTTTAACCCTGAGCTCTCCATTAGTCCATCGTATTCCTTTAATACCAATTGAGCTATATGATATCTCGATTTCACTAAGTATGTCCCATTTTTGTTGTGGAGCCATATTATAGCATCTGATACAAGTCTTCTACTCAATGGAATCCGAAGGATAGCTTCCATATCTTCTCAGTGAAGGTTGGCAACAATGACCCCCTGATTCCAGTCATGGACATTCCAATCAATAAGATCAGAAATTCACCATTCCCACTCCTCATCAAGTGGTGGGTGCAAGACCTTGTTTGTTGGATAGTTTGGAATCCACCTATCTTGAGTAACTCGAATAGTAGAGCCATCCCATAGATTTGAAACATTCATATAGCAAAGATCAATTATCCTGTAACAACCTCCAACCTTGTTTTTCCGACATAACTAAATTAAAGCACCGAATATCCTGGAAGCCCATACCTCCCTTCTTCTTAGATTGAGATTGATAGGTCAAGAAATGTATTGACCCCTTTGGTAAATTAATCAATTAATTAGCCAAGTGAATAAATTAGATTCAATTTCATGCAATAAGCATGGTAGCACAAAAAAAAAATCACCAAATAAATTAAATGCAGTGGAAAATAAATTTGACAAAAGTGATTTGTTTACGAACGGGAAAAACCATAGAAGCAAAACTCCACCTGGTGAATTTAAGGTCACCACTCTTGAAAATCCACTATTATCAAAACAAGTGGTTATAAGTTAAAGGAATCCTAGTACCTAATAACAACCTACAATTGAACCCTTACTCCAGTACCCAATTGGACTTGTAATGTAGTGACAATCTCTCCTTTCAATGTATGGCTCCCAGTACATAACCAACCAATTGATGCACAGATCTAAGTACGTGACTAACATGCCAACTTGAGGAAGATGTTTGTTGCAAAGTTCCTCAGTTCATCCAATGATGAAGATCAAGAATCTCCTTGGTTCCTAAACCCTTGGCGCAAAGATGTAGCAGCTTCTACAACGAATATGATGAACTAGGGTAAATTCTATCTCCGGACATAATTTACATGCACAATGACATTTCATCAAGTTGCATAACCTTGTATCACTCGAGACGGCCCTTAAAATAATCCTTATATATGTTTAGGGTTGTGAGAAAAGAAACCCTACACAAATATACATGGATATGCATGTAATTAGATCTGAAAATCTGAATTTTGTAATTCTCGATAGATACAGCTTTTGTCGAGATGCTGTCGAGATCCATCATTAGACCTTGATGGTAATGAATCTGTTGAGCTATCAGTTAGGACATATGTGATTCACTTGTTAAGAACATATGCCACTATTTTATGTAGTTGGCTAATCCTTTGACAAAACGCACTTTACTTGTATTTGGGTAGATCTAGGATGTGTTTAATACTTCAAGAAACCATGTTTCAAGTTCAAGTGTTAAAGCTATGCAAGTATGTCTAAGAATCAAGTGAGAAAGTGCTGAATATTAAAGCTCAATAGCTTCTCGATACCTCCTCGACACCTGGCTATCTGTCGAGCTTTTTAGTTGATTCTTATCACAATCTCGATAGCTTCTCGATAGCTGGTCGATCGATTGAGAAAGTTTCTGTCCCCTTGACACCTTCTCGACACCTCCTCGATAGCTGCTATCTATTAAGATTCATTAAATCTCGACACCTGCTCGACACCTCCTCGATAGCTGCTATCTGTCGAGGTTACGGGAATTCAGATTTCTGTTTTTGGGCCAGGCTTATGTATTTGTGTAGGGTTTCTTTTCTCACAACCCTAGATCCATATAAGGCTTATTTTAAAGGCCTTCACATAAGAGAATACAAGGAGAACATATGCAAAAGGTGACCGATACCTTATTCTCTTTGAAAGAAGCTACTACGTCTTTACGCCTTAGGGTTTTGTAACCTAGTGCTTCTTGATCTTCATTGTTAATGAAGTGAAGAACTTTGCAGCCAACATTCTTCTTCCTTAAGTTGGTGAATGAGTCACGTACTAAGATTCATGCAAAGAAGTTAGTCACGTATTAGGATCCGTGCAACATCGAAGGGTGGCGTTCATATATTGAAGAGTTCAGAGGTTCCGAAGCGGTAGAAGGTTTCTGCTGTGAGTTTATTTACGGGATTGTAAAGTCTAGGGACAAAGGTTTTGTACTAGATCTGAAACTTCTCTTTACTATAGTGGATTGCTTTTTGGGAAGGTTTCCCCCCAGGTTTTTTACTGTGAAACTGGTTGGTTTCATTGGTTTTCCTGGGTTATCATATCTTGTCTTATTTATTTTTTCCGCTGCATGATTTTGACATGATATTAATGTTTGTTTGTTTTAACAAGTTTTATTATAATAATTCTAATTAACAACTTGGGTTTAAAACTTGTTAATTCTATCAACTAGGGTCTAAATTTCCCAACACTATCTATCGAGCTTTAATGAACAACATTTCTTCACTTGTTTCTTGGACAGTTTTGTATGGCTTCAATACTAAACTTGAACTCTTGTTCCTTGAAGTACTAAATCCATCCTAGATTTACCCGATTACAACTAAATTGCGTTTTGTCGAAAGATTAGCCAATTTACATAACATATGTCTCTAACAATATCCACATATGTCCTAACAAAGATAGCACATTCCAATTCTTCCAATGTATCTTCCTTTCATTGCTAACCTGTCCCCACCAAAATCTAGTACACATAGCATTCAAATCATTACAAAGCTTCATTGGTAATTGGAACACTCCCATGGTATACGTAGGTATAGATTAAGCTACTACTTTGATAAGAACTTCCTTTCCAACTCTTAACAGCAATTGACCTTTCCATCCCTAAATTTTCTTCCAAACTCTATCCTTTAGATAGAAAAGAGTTTGGTATTTTGATCTGCCAACCAAGGTAGGTAGCCCAAGATAGGACTTAATCTGCTCAACCACCTTTATTCCATAGGCTAACTTGATCCTCTCCCTTTGTTCACCTTCCATGTTACTACTAAAATATACATAAGATTTCTCAAAATTAATGCATTGGCCCAAAAATGCTATATATATCTGTAACACATTAGAAATAGCTTGCACCACCTCCTGATTAGCCCAACAAATCAATAGTGAATCACCCACAAATAATAAATGAGATATACTAGGGGCTATCTTGAAAACACACACCGTGAATTTGCCCCTCTTCTTCTGCGTTAGTTAATAAGGATGAAAATCACTTTGCACACAGTAAAAATAGATAAGGTGATAAAGGGTCTCCTTGCTGGATTCCCCTATAAGGTGTAATATTACCATAAGCTTTACCATTAATACATACTAAGAAAGTAGCAGTTGTCACACATTTCATGACTATATCAATCCACACATCAGGTAGACCCAATCTAGCCATAATAACCCTTAGAAAAGGCCACTCAACTCAATCATTTGCTTTACAAATATCCAGTTTCAGAGCCATAGAACCCCTTCTGCTTGATCTTCTACAATGCATGGTATGCAAAGACTTATATGTCACTAAAACATTATCAGTAATCAGACGACCCTAGAAAAAATAACTTTGAGTGAGTGATACCAACCGAGGAAGCGTAAGCTTTAGTCTATTTGCCAATTTCAGGTAGCATGGTACTAGAATTCAAAAAATCTAATAAAGTAGAAGTCACATCATCACCCATAATATGCCAAAAGTTTTTGTAAAATAGAGCATTCATACCATTTGGTCCAGGAGCTTTTGTTGGTACACTATATTCATTAGAAAAAACATCTAGCATATCTGGGATCACTTTATGAGGTACTATATTAAGACATTCCTCCATCTACACACAACCATTCGAACTAAACATTGACTCAAAATAATTAGTCGCCACCCTAGTAATGTCATTAATCTCTTCCACCCATACTTTTTGTTGATCTCTAATCCCATGAATAAAATTCCTTCATCTTCTTTGGGAAGCTTTGGAATGAAAAAACTTGGTGTTTTTGTCACCATGTTTGAGCCATGAAACTCTAGAATGTTGATGCCAAAAAATTTCTTGTTTGAGAAGAAGATTATTCAATCTCTTGCTAACCTCCAAAAATTCAGCCTTGTTCTCCTTTGGTAGCTCACCACAATTCAATTTGTCTACCTATTTTTGCAAGTTCATTATCTCCTCGACGTTAAGGTAGGTCTTTGAAAAGCCTCAGGCACTCAAACCAACTCCACATTCCTTTTTCCCCCTGTACAGCTACCATGGCTAAATCTAATCTACCCCAAGCAATCCAAGCTTCCTCCACAACCTTCTCAAAGTCATCCCACAACAACCAAGCTTCTTCAAATTTAAATCCATGTGTACCATTGCCCCTTAACACCTTGTCCGATCTGGTTTGCATGAGGAGTGGAAGATGTTTTGAGGTGTGTGACACCAAATGTGTTATTGTATTGGCTGAAAATCTACACTTCCAACCAATATTAGCCACCGCAATCCAATTGATAGGCCAAAAAATGAATTGACCCCATGTGATAAATTAACCAATTAATTTAGCCAAGTGAATTAATTAAGTTAATTAACATGCAAACGTGTGGTAGCACAAACAAATCACCAATAAACTAATTATGCAACGGAAAATAAATAACATAGTGATTTGTTTACAAATGGGGAAAACCTAATGGCAAAAGCCCCACCAGGTGATTTTTAGGTCACCACTCCCGAAATTCCACTATTATCACAACAAGCGGTTACAAGTAAAGGAATCCCAATACCTTATACCAACCTACAGTTGAACCCTTACCCCAATACCCAATTGGACTTGTTTTGTAGTGACAATTTCCCCTTTTGATGCACGACTCCTAAGTACAGGAGTAACCAATGCGCAGATCCTAGTACGCAACTTCAATCACTAATTGTAGAAGGTTGTTCGTTGTAGTGTTCTTCAGTTCATCCCAATGATGAAGATCAAGAAGATACTTGGTCACAAAACCCAAAGGTGCAGATACACAACAACTTCTTCAAGAATGATGAACTAGGGCGAAACTTTGTCTTTGGTAACAAATTGCTTAAACAGACTTTGCTCAATGCTTGTGTAACTTGTATACTCTTTGACGGCCCTTAAAACAATCCTTTTATATGTCTAGGGTTAGGAGAAAAGAAGTCCTAAACACATAAACAGGGATCCTAAGAAAACAGAACAGAAAAATATGTTTTTCTTAAACCTCTACAAATAGGAGGTGTTGAGCAATTGTCGAGCACACAATGCTGGAACAGCTTTCTTAAGCTTGATAGATACAACTGTTGAGCCAACTGTCGAGCTTTAATGATCTTACACTTTCTCAACTTGTTTCTTGGACAGACTTGATGACTTCAACACTTGATCTTGAAACCTTGTTTCTTGAAATATTAAAAACACCTAGAATTACCCAATTACAAGTAAAGTGCGTTTTATCAAAAGATTAGCCAATTACGTAAAAGAATGACTTATGATCTTAAAAAGTGAACCACATATGTCCTAACAATCTCCCCCTTGGCAATTCGTGACAAAACCACAGCAAACAAATGAATATATGAGAGAAGTCATAAATCACTCAACTCATATTCACTTATTGAATACAATAAAATCTATCCTAACACAAACTCTTGAAAACCTTTGCAAGAAGTGATTTTATGGCAAGTAGACTTTGACAACCTGTATTTCTGAAACATTTTAAACTAAACTCATCAAGACATCTTTGTGTGAAACAGAAATAATAGATTGCATACAAGTATAAGAAGCATATGCATAAAGAGAGAAAAGAAACAACACATGTAAGGGTTAGGTGAAAGAAAAACATACATCCACATAAAGAGAAGATAAGTACAATGTATGTGTAAATATGGTCACAAGACCCAATGTACAAGAACAATGTATCTATAAAAGAAAGAAAAGAAAAGATACATAATATCCTCATTACATCCCTCATATCAACAACACTCCCCCTAACAAAATGGTCCTATACTAACTCTCCCCCTAAGAATGACTACTTTCATATCCCAAAACTACTCTCCCTTTTTGTCACAAGTGACAAAGGGTAAAGTGTCAAGTAGACATCTCATCGGTAGAGCTAGCATCTCCATCATCATCATCAGAAGCATCATCGTCATCACCATCACCATCATCATCATCATCCTTAGCATCAGAATCAGAAGCCACTGGAAGAGGTGGTGGAGGAGGAGTCTTAGAAGCAAAACCACCTAGGGTCGCCTGCCACCTAGCAATATGGCCAACACAAACATTCACCTGATACAACTCAGTAGAAAGTATATTAAGGCGAGCATCCATGCGTTAAAGCTGTGCCATGATGTCTCCAAGAGTCACATCACCTATAGAAGAGGAAAGGGCGGATATGGATGGAGCAGATCGAAATGAAGGAGTCGGACGAGAGGGCGGTGCTGCTGACTCCTGTCGTGATCGAAATTGCGCCTCACTACGTTTTACGGTAGCGGCATCTATGGCACACATGACAATGAAAGGGTCAGACATGAGAAAAGGGATAAAAAAATAGCATAGAATCCTCATGATAGCGAAAGGAAAGATGAGCTTATCACAGGACGTTGAATCTAGATGAACATCTATAATAGAAAGAATGAAGTGAGAAGGGAAGTCTATAGTAAAATGTGTTTGGTCACAATCTGAATGACCCCTTGTGATTAACCCTAATTAATTAATTAATTAGCCAAGTTATTAATTAATCAATTTAACATGCAAATACGTGGAAGTACAAACAAATCACCAAATACTAAATATGTAGCGGAAAAAATAAATGACACGGTGATTTGTTTACGAATGGGGAAAACCCTAACGGCAAAAACCCCACCGGGTGATTTTCAGGTCACCACTCCCGAAACTCCACTATTATCAAATCAAGCGGTTACAAGAAAGGAATCTCAAGTACCTTACCAACCTACAGTTGAACCCTTACCCCAATACCCAATTGGACTTGATCTGTAGTGACAGTCTCCACCTTTGATGCATGGCTCCCAAGTACGTGACTAACCAATGCGCGGATCCAAGTACGCGACTTCAGAACACCAACTTGAGGAAGAATGGTTGACTGCAAAGTTCTTCAGTTCATCCACGTGATGAATAGCAGGAAGATGCTTGGTTACAAAACCCTATGGTGCAAATACACAGCAACTTCTTGATGGAAGATGAACTAGGTCAAGAACCTTGTCTGTTGAGCACAATTTGCATAAACAGAGATTGCTCAATGATAATACAACTTGTGTCTCCCAAAACGGCTCTTAAAATAATCCTTTTATATGTTTAGGGTTAGAAGAAAAGAAAGCCCAAAAACATATTCACGGATCCCAAGAAAATCAGATTGGAATTCTGACTTTTTAATTCTCGACAGATAGCAGGTGTCGAGGTAGCTATCGAGAGGTGTCGAGATTTAAAAACTTTGCACTTCAGCTTGCTTTTTCTTGGACAGACTTGATGACTTCAACACTTGACCTTGAAACATTGTTTCTTGAAGTATTAAAAACACTTAGAACTACCCAATTACAAGCAGGGTGCGTTTTGTCAAAGGATTAGCCAATTTACATAATTAAGTGACATATATTCTTAAACAAGTTAAAACATATATGTCCTAACAATCTCCCCCTTTGGCAATCCGTGACAAAACCACAACAAACAAATGAGCATATGAGAGAAGTCATAAATCACTCAACTCATATTCACTTGTTGAATACAATAAAATCTATCCTAACACAAACTCTTGAAAAACTTTGCAAGAAGAGAGCTTATGATAAGTAGACTTTGACAACCTGTATTTCTGAAACACTTTAAACAAAACTTATCAAGGTATCTTAGTGTGAAACAGAAATAATAGATTGCATACAAATATAAAGAACATGTGTATAAAGATAGAAAAGAAACAACACATGAAGAGAGAGGTGAAAGAAACATATATGAACATATATAAGATATGAGATAAGTACAATGTATGTAAAAATGGTCAAAGGACCTCATATACAAGACCAATGTATATCTAAGAGATAAGAAAAGAAAAAAATACATATAGGCTCACTACATCCCTCACAAAAATGAAACACTCCCTCTATCAAAAATATCCTATACTAACTCTCCCCCTAAGATGACTACTCTCATAGCCCAAAACTACTCCCCCTTTTTGTCACGAGTGACAAAGGGTTGAGTGTCATGTAGACATCTCATCGGTAGAGCTAGCATCCTCATCATCCTCATCATCCTCAGAATCTGACACTGCTGGAGTAGGTGGTGAAGGAGTAGTCTCTGGAGCAAATCCACCCATGATCGCCTGCCGTCGTGCAATACGACCTACATGAACATTCACCTGATACAACTCAGCAAAGAGTGTATCAAGACGAGTGACCATGCGCTGCAGCTGCGCCATGATATCACCAAGGGATACATCGCTCGAAGAGGAAGAAGGAGCAGATGTAGATGGAGCTGATCTGGATAGTACTAAACAGGAGGGAGGAGTGGCACCAGGCTGTCTCGACCTGAAGTGGTCGGACACAGGAAAGGGAACAGAAAAATGGCGTAGAATCCACGTGATAGCAGAAGGAAAGATGAGCTTATCACGGGACGCCGAATCAAGATAGACCTCTATGATAGATCGGATGAAGTGAGAGGGGAAGTCTATAGTAAGATGCTCAAGCAAGGAAAGCAAAAATCGAGCACGAGGCTCTGTGATAGAGTTATAATGAGAAAGCGGATGGAGAACAAAGGTCATCACCATGTTAATGAATCTAGGACCTTTAGCAAAAGGCCTACATGATGTGAACTGGTGCTCACCCCAATCAGCAGGGCACTCACAAAAAGCAGATATGAGCTCATCTTTGAACACAGTCCTCAGACGCTCACAAGATGGGTAATCTGGAAACTCTATCCTAGGAACCCTAAGCACATCCGTAACAAGTTGCGGTGTGACAGGAATGCGCATACCTCGAACGCGAGTGATAAAATGAGGTACTGAAAGATCAATCCCGTGCATGTTGGAGTAGAACTCCTGTATCAGCACGAGAGGACAAGTGATCGGGATGTCACACAGTGACCCCCATCCCCTACTGTGAATGACAGAGGGAAGGTCAGTATCGGCGAAGTTCGCCAGAATAACTTGGCGTTCCAAATGAACACCTTGTTTGGAAAAGTTCTCCGAAAATGCCTTATGAGCATCTCCATCACGGAATCGAATGTTAAAAGGAGTATTATCTGAAGAGGAAGAAGCTCCAGAACGCAAAGGGTTCGAGCAGGAGTAGACTTACGTTTGGGTGCCATAGACACGACTAACGTAAAAGAATGAGAAAAGATAGAGGGGGGAAACAATCAGAAAAGTCCCAAACACAGTTCAAATATATCAAATATGTTGAACAACAAGAACGTATGCATGGGAATGCATGGACATGTGTCATGTAAAGAGAAAAACATCATGGGCTCAGCCCAATCCAATCCTAGCAGCACACAAACATAAGGCACACATCTAAATGCATGTAAATATCATCATAATGCAAATGAAATGCAATGTATGACATTTTGAAATCATTTAAGTGCAAACCAACCCAAAATTTGAAGAAAAACTCAACAATTTTGAAAAACCCCAAATTTTTATGAAAAATCCCAAAAACTAGGTTTTCAAACATGAAATGCATGAAAATGAAGGGGAAAAGTGATCTTACCTCGAGATTGAATCAAGGAATGAGCAAGATCCAAGAGGCGTAGAAGATTGAGTGAGAAAAAGGAGTTGGGAAGTTGAAAAGCCTCGGACAGATCGAGTGAGATCGAGAGAATGAGAGAAAAAACGCGATCTGCACTTAAATAGAACCCTCATTTAATCTCGACAGCAGAGGTGTCGAGAGGTATCGAGAAGCTGTCGAGGAAGGTATCGAGGAATTGTGCCTTCGACAGATGCAGTAACGAGAAGTATCGAGGAGTAAGGCCAGAATCAGATACATGAAACTCGATCGATCGACAAGGTATCGAGGAGCTGTCGAGAGGACAGAAGAAATCTCGATCGATCCACAAGGTGTCAAGACAGGTGTCGAGAAAGAAAACTCAAAACACCACAAGTGAATCTTCGATCGATCCAACAGGTGTCGAGAATCTATCGAGGGGACAGAAGAAATCTCGATCGATCCATCAGGTGTCGAGTAGGTGTCAAGATTGCGATAAGAAACAGCTTGAGAAGCTCGACAGATAACCAGGTATCGAGGAGGTGTCGAGGTAGGTGTCGAGCCAGCATAACAAGGCAGCTTTTTGAGAAGGGAAAAACACAGACAGAATGCAATCCAACACACATCTCTACCAAAGATTCACTCAACTTTTAAACCTTTCAAAACATCTCTCAACAAGAAATTAAGCACAAAGATCATGCAAAACACACACACATACTAAACAAGTCTAACCAATTTTATATTTCAAAAACAAGTTATGACAGTTTAGTGAGCATACATTAGCACATGTAAAACACTTGTGATGGCCAAATCACATTGTACCCGCACATGTATCAAAAGTAGCAAAGAATATTGCGTGTTGTGTGTGAAAAACATCGCAAGATTGCATATGTGTATAGATGTTATGACGATCTGAGATATGAGTAAATAACTTTTAACTCACACACAATCATAACTGTTTGATGGGGACTATCATCTTCAAGGTACATCCTATGACTCCCACATCTCCTAGAAAACACGCTTGCAATCATGTTTAAAGCATTTTTAATCTTTTTGCTTTTTATTTTCTTTGCATATTTTCTTTTATTTTTGCATATCATACATGGTATATAAAAGAGAGAAAAGAAATACCCAAGATGTTAAGCATAGACATTGCACTTTTGCTATGCCGAAGCATACGGATGTCTTTGACACTGCACTTTTGCTATGCCGAAGCATACAGGTGTCATTACAATGATTGGCGGGCAACAGTGGTGAGATGGTCATTTATGCCTTTCTCTTAGGATTTTCTAGTCCTACCCGTCAAAAAGAGTGATATGAGTGTTAAGTTTTAAGAGATAACCTAATCTTACTCATCACAAACAAGAGCCACAAAGCTCACTTGCTTAGTTGTGCATAGAGATGCTCATCTAAGCTACAAGAGATACAAAGTTTAGAAAACTTTGTTTCATTGGCCATCCAAGGTACACAAGTACCAAAGTACACATAACACACACTGTTTTTGTATTTTTCAATTTTTCAATTTTTTTTTTATATTAAAAACAAAATTAGCAAAACTGAAAATAAACAAACAAAAACATGTTATCAAAGCAAAGCAAAAACTAGATGCAAATGCATGAGGAAGAGGGACAAGAGACGGAGATCAATCCATGGAGATGACACCAATGTTTTGCCGAAGGAATTCAAAACATTTGCTGTCAAGAGGTTTGGTGAACAAATCAGCCTTTTGATCATCAGTGTGGATAAACTCAAGAGTGAGAGTACCATCTTCAACAAGCTCCCTAATGAAGTGATGTCAAATCTCTATGTGTTTGGTTCGAGAATGTTGAACCGGATTCTTTGAGATATTGATGGCACTGGTATTGTCACAGTAAATAGTGAGATGCTCTTGACAAATACCATAATCATGGAGGAGTTTTTGCATCCAGAGAAGTTGGGTGCAACAGCTACCAGCAGCGATGTACTCAGCTTCTGCAGTGGATAAGGAGATGGAGTTCTGCTTTTTGCTCATCCAAGAGACAAGATTGTTACCCACATAAAAGCAACCCCTCAAGGTACTCTTTCTATCATCAGCATTTCCAGCCCAATCGGCATCAGAGTACCCAGCTAAGACACCATTAGTGTCCTTGCTATACCACACACCGAACTCAGCAGTGGTTTTGACATACTTTATAATTCTTTTTAAAGCAGTCATGTGAGATTCTTTGGGGTTAGCTTGATATCTAGCACACACACCAATACTATAACTAATGTCAGGTCTACTAGCAGTAAGGTAAAGGAGACTACCTATCATGCTTCTATAGAGAGAAGGATCAACACTCTTGCCTAACAAGTCTACGGAGAGTTTAACATTAGGGCTCATAGGGGTTCTAACAG